>NW_026596440.1:4233366-4255340 GCF_907164565.1 Psammomys obesus | reverse complement strand
CACACACACACACACACACACACACACACACACACACACACACACACTCACCCAAGTTCAAGTGGCCACTTTTGAAAACTAATGGTTATTGACTCTGGTCGGGATCTCTATGATGTTATCTGAGCCGTAAAGACTTTGTGGTATGCGTTTACATTGTATCTGGCAAGTGTCTAATCAGTATTGATTTTCCTCGTGTGTAGTACCTATGTCAAACAACCTAATATATTTAAATGGAGATTATTTCAGTTATTTATCTACTGTGTGATAAGATCAAAGGCAGTTAACTGTGTAGTAGATGGAGAGATAACACAGTGTGCCCGGGCCCGCACTAGACCATTGTCCCTATTCCATTGTACTACTTGATGGTGGCAAGTAGCTAAAAATTAACTTTGTGGAGCATGCTGAGATTTGGGGTCTGAGAAGAATCAAGTAGATGGAAGAGAGGGATGCTGGCTTTCAGCTCTGAGAGTTCCGGCAGTGGGAGGAGGGACTTTTCAAAGGTCCTGGGAAATTACAGCCGTGCTTAATTCACTCCTGGTTTTTTGTTTAGATACTTCTGGAGAAATTGGGAATGAACTTTGATTTATTCTGATGGATGTATGATTTCCCAGAGGGTGTGTCCTAGTTAATCTTCAGAGTTAGTTTGGGGGGATCTGCTCCCAGGTGAGGGGCTTGGCAGGACTGTCTCAGGGGTCCTGTGCTTATTGCATTTTACTAAGGGAGCCCTGTTGATATCGTGGCATAAGTGTAACTGGTGTGGCACACGCACCTGAAAGCAATGGAAATGGACTTTAGGTCTGCTAGCTCCCTTCCCTCATAGAAATTTCTCAATATTTCCCCTTTTCAAATTCATAAGAACAACAGCTTTTGGAATTCATTATAACGTAAGATACATAATTATCATTTTTAAGTGATTAACAGCCCATTTAAAGCAGTGTAATGAAAGTTTTACAAAAATTTATAAAGAAGACAAAGAATAATAATAATAAGAAGAAGAACAACAAGAAGAAGAAAAACACGAAGAAGAAACAAAAACTGAAGTCACAGACACTGATTCATAACAGGGCACTTGGGATCCCCAAGCCGACAAGTTCATCAGCAAGAGAGTCACTGCTCTGATCCCAGCTGGGAATCTCCAGTCTCTACCATCCCCAGTTCTCCCTGCTCACTCTGAGATGCTGAGCTGACTGCAGGTAAACTTGACTGGTTCCCCTGAGAACCCATCTGCAGGGATGATAACAGAGATCCATGGCTTAACTCGGTTGTTTATCTACAGGGCTGGGGTGCTGCTCAGTGTGTCCCCTGGCCCTGCTGGGCCAAGCACCAGGCCAGGGGCCAGGTGCACCAGCCTTCCTCTGCCATTGCAGCCAGGAGCTTCGCCCTGAGCTGACCAGCTTCCTGATGGTGGTGGAGTATGACAGTTACAGTGTGCCTCTGTGCAGAGCTGCTCAATATTATCGACCTGTGTTTTCTGTGGCTCCAGGAGCAAGCTGTACCGATGGAGTGAGCTCTGTGAAGATCAGGGGAGCCCACCTGCTCTTCCCACCCCAACAGTGACTGGCAGGGGTCCCATGCCCAGCTGTCAACAGCGCCTCCCAGGGGCCACCTGCAGCAGAGGTGCAAGTCACAGACAGGGCAGAGGGCTCAGGCTCCATTCCCCTCCTTTCCTCCTTCCTCTTCTGTGCTCCCTTGCTCTTCTGTCCCCTACTTCCTTTGTCTTCTCTCTTCCTCTCTTCTCTTTCCTACTTCCTCCCTCCTCCTCTGCCCTTCTCTTATCTCCTTCCTCATTTTCTGAACCCCTTCCTACTTTCATCCTCAACTTGGCACTGTCCATTGTATTTACTTTAATGTTTTTGGTTTTTTTTTTTTTTTCATGATCCAGAACTCCTGATTCTTCACTCTGACCTTAGTCCTAGCCCCTGCCTTGTCGTTCCATCCTCAGTACCAAAGTTTCATCCTGCTACACACAGTGATTCATTCATTGGGCCCAGAGTGCAGAGGAGTCTCCATTCAGATTTTGGTTGTGTCCACCATGCCCTGCCTTGCCTGTGGTCAGTGGTCCATCCATCTGTGTTCAGCTGCAGGAACTGTAGATGGGCCTGGGGAGTTCTAAATGCCAGGGTTCCAGAGAAGGAACCTTTCTGCAATCACAGAGTCATCTTTGGCTGAGACCTAAAGACCCATGATGCACAGTGGTCAGAGTACCTCCTGCCTGGTGAATGAAGCCCTTTGTGTGGAAGACAGGGGCTCATTTACTCAGCTGGGTTTCTAACAGCACAATGCTGCTGTTGAGCTGTCAAATCTGATGGTGTTTAAGGCCAGGTTCTTGTCCTCAGGGTTTAACTTCTTGTTTCTTCTCACTCAGAGATGGGTAATTTATGCAGATATGTGTCAATCAGCTTTCTTTTCTGAAAGCAGTTTCCAGCTTCAGGGATGCTGGGGGGTGTGGCAGCATCATTACTGCTTCCACAGCCATACTGCTGTGGAAGTGGGAAGCAGGCATGCTCAGGGGCCCCAGAAAAGCCAGACTGGGCAGAGAAGCTCTGGATGAAAGACAGCATGATAAAGTCCACCCAGAACCTTTATAAAAGAAACCAGTTAAGTTTGCTGCTTCAGTAGGCCTGGCCCCTTGAATCAGCTCCATCTGTTAGCGAGAGGAAGAATCAGAGGGAGACCACTGTCATCAGGGTCCCTAACTGGACATGACCTCAAAGGTGGGGTCCCATCTACAGTTGTTTTGTATCCCAATGCATTAAACTCCTGCTCAGGACAATGCAACCCACTGTTCTAAATGGACCAGATATGCCTATATAGAAAATATTCAAGGATTTCTGGGAGAATTGAAATGCTAGAAAGAACACGGGGCAGTAACATCCTGGTACCTGTCAGAGCAAGGAGGAAACACAGTTTCACAAGCGTCCACCAACCAGACATAGGAAGCTCCTGAGTCTGAAGACAGCACTGGTGAGGAGAAAAAAAGGTGGACACAGGTGACTGCCGCTTTATGAAAATGCACGCCTCTGTCTGGCAGCCAGAGAACCCAGGCCCCAGCTTGTCCAAGAAAAATCACTTCTCCCCTCCTGCAGAAAATGACATTTCAATAATCACATGCTTGTGATGCTTAAGTCTAGATTTATTATTATTGCTAATAATAATAAAAATGAGGATTGCTTATGTTCTCCCTCAGTGAGCTGCAAACATTGATTTCCTAGGGCCTGCATGCATGTTCAAAGTCCACCCTTTCTTCAGTCTGCAAGGCGGATGGATATTTGATTACCTCAATCCCTTAAACTCCAAATGAATGATTGGCATGGTATTGATACGCCCAGGAGAGATGGTTTGAAAATCTCATAGCTCTGTCTCATGCCTTTATGGGTCTATCAATTACAGCCACTGGGTGGAACTATGGGTTGCAATGAAGGAGGACCCCATGCATGGAAATGTCCTCCCTGTCTGTCCATCAGAGACACGAGTCCTTCTAGCCTGTGTCTCACTTGCCTTGGTATTGAGGTTTTCTAGACAGGAGAGCCTGGTGGGAGCTTTCCCCAGAAAACAGGCAGCGCTGTTACTAAGCAGTCATTAACTCCTCCAGGCTCAGCCCTCCACGCCTGCTAATCTTGGTGGCTGTTTACATGCTACTATTTGTTAAATGGCAACGTTTATTGATTTAGTTACCTCAGCCCCACATTGTAGATTTTCTCTTGGTCTGTGTTCCTACATGTGGTTCAGCATTTTTAAATGTCAACTGCAAAGTATTATTGATCAGTAATTAAAAGTGTAGAGAAAAATTAGCATAGTAGAAGTTTGCGGTCATTAGCAGAAGTACTGTCGGGCAATTATTTAGCATGTTTTAACATTTATTTTCCTTCCTATTATTGACATACAGTATGGTGCTCTGGGAACAGGTTTTGTTGTTAGTGGGTTTTTTGTTTGTTTGTTTGTTTGTTTCTCAAAAGCAAAGTTTTAACATCAATAAGAATTAATGACAAGTGGGTTGTTTGGAAAAATTCCTTGTTGGAGTTCCTGCTCCACAAATAAGCCTACCCTGGGGCCTGTATGCTGCCAGGAGGGAATTGGGAGTTCAGCACTTTTGGGGTGCTTATTAGGGCAGCAACATTAAAGTTGAATGAGGACAGTGCCCTTCTATCTCCATAGGGAAGAAGAAATTGCTGCTCAAAGCCACTATGGAACATCTGAGGAGATTTCACCTGGACCTTGTCACTGGAAAGATGGAGTTCATTGTTCAGCAGGACTTAGTGATTTAGTCATCCAGAAAGATGGAACCCTGTTCCAAAAGCTTAGCCACTATGCTGGTAAGTGCCTCAAAAGGCTGCATTCCACCATGTCGCAGGAGCTGAAGCCCACGTGGGTATGGCTGCAGGTGGCTGAGGAGAGACGTGGTGTGGCCATGGGTGCCTTCTCTAGACTAATTGTTCTGAGGGCCACTGTATTTGAGTAACGAAGGACACTCTTTGAATCCTCAGTGGGGACTAGAGGTGAAAATCAGCACACAGTCACTATAAATTCCAGCCAAGTCCTTGCTGTAGAAAAGGCCAGGGATGCCTCAGTTTCTCTGTGGCAAGTATGGGAAGGAAGCACAGCAGCAGTGGGAGCACCCCAGGTGATATTGCTGGGACTGGACACTCGGGGCTGACTGGGGTCTTACTGCAATGAGAGGGGCAGGATTTCGAGCCTGTGGAGATGGAACTTAACATGGAGGAATTTGATGTTTTATTTGCTTTGGTTAATTTTCTCTTAGATGTGACAAAATCCCTGTTAGGAAAAGCTTAAGGAAGGAAGCTTCTGTTTTAGGTCAGGGCTTGAGGGAAAGTCCATCCTGGTAGCAGCCGCCTGAGAAAGCTGCCAGCAAACAGACAGAGAGGAGTGCTGGTTCTCCACTCACGTTCTCCTTTTCACGCAGTCTGGTCCTCAGTGATGGGATGGTGCTGCTCACAGCTAGGGTCAGTCTTCCCTGCTCAGCTAAAGGTCTTTTAAGTGACCCTCACAGACACAACCAAGTGGGTTTTACCATGGTGATTACAATTCTTGTCAAACTGACAATGCCTTCTCTTTCTTTCTTTACATTCTTCCTTACATCCTTCAATTCATCTATCTACCCCACACCCACCCACTTATCCACCTGCCCACCCACCCACTCACCTACCCATCCACAGATCCACGCACCCACCCATGATCCACCCACCCACAGATCCACGCACCCACTCACCTACCCACAGATCCACCCACCCACTCACCTTCCCACAGATCCACGCACCCACTCATCTACTCACAGATCCACACACCCACTCACCCACCCCCACCCCCCACAATCCACCCACCCATTGACTCGCCTACCCCCAGAGTCACCTACGGAACCATTTAGCCATCTATCTTATGTAGGGTTTCTATTTTTGTGATAAAACACTACGGCCAGCCAGAAAGCAACCTGGGGAGGAAACAGTTTATTTCACTGCACACCACAGTCTAGGATGGAAAGAAGTCACAGAAAGAACTCAGACATAAAAGGAGGCAGTAACTGAAGCAGACACTATGAAGGAATGTCGCTTACTGGCCTGCTCTTCATGGCTTGCTCACTCTGCTTTCTTCTATATCCAAGGACCTCCAGCCAGGGATGAGCTGGATCCTCCTCCATCAATCACTAATTAAAAAACTGCCCTACAGACTTTCCTATAGCCCAAGCTCATGGGAACATTTTATCAATTAGGACTCCCTTTTCCCAGATATGTCTAGGTTTGTGTCAAGTTGGCAAAAGTCAGCCAGCACAATTGACCCTTTGTCAACGTAACACACATCACTTATTAGTACATAACCTTTCTTTCCCCGTTTATCTTCAAGATCTCATATTAATATTAATATCACAATATAAAACACAAATTTTGTTAAAAGTTTACAATCTTTAAAAATTCAGTCTCTTAAAAACATACAGAGCTTCTTTATTGTCCAAAGTGTCTCTGACTTTTCCAAAGCCTCCAGAAAATATATAGAATCCCTCTAAAATCGCTAAATCTCTGTAAAATTCTAAGTTCTCCCTACAATTTCAAAGCCTCTTAACTGTGGGGTCCTGTAGAATAAAAAAGAAAATTAAAATAGGTTATTATACCTGGGGAGTGGTAGCACATTCTTTTAATCCCAGTATTCAAGAGGCATAGGCAGGTAGACCTCTATAATTTAGAGACCAGCCTAGTCTACAGAGCAAGTCCCAGGACACCCAGGGCTGATACAAAAGAGAACCCCTGTTTTGAAAAACCAAAACATAGAAGTAAAAATAAATGCTTTCTTACTCCAAGAAGGAAGAGCCGGGACATAGTCACAGTCTGAACAAAGTAAAACCCAACTCCGAAAGTTTAAAAAAAACTCACTGTCCAATATCTGGGACTTACTCTCCATCTTCTTGTCTTGAAAAACTTTTCTGGATCTACCATACAGACGACATGCAGCTTGTCTCCTGACCCAGCCTGGCTTCGGTTTACAGCTGCTGCGCTTCATGGTTGTCCGATGGCACTGGCCTCTGGTGGGTACACACTGTGCAACTGGGCTGTACTTTCACCGAGAACCTCTCCTGGGATCTCTTTGGGGACTTTGACCTTCCCACGTGGTACCAAGCCTCAACTTCAATGATCCCTTAGTCCTGGACCTTTAACTGCAACTGAGGCTGCATCTTCCCCTATGGCCTTTGCCAGCCTCTCTTCATGGTTTCCACCCCCTGAACATAATGCCAAGCACCCACTGCTCTCCATAACCTATTAAAGACTTCAAAACCAGTGTCGCCTTTGTGGCTCTTACACATTGCCAACTTCATGAGATACAGCGTTGACCCCCTCTGGACCACAGTTTCTTTGTGCTGACTCCGAGGAAGTACTCTTTAGGCCAATATGTCTTCCCCTCATCCATCTGTCGACTCCTCCATACACCCATGTATGTATGTATGTACTCATGTATCCACCCACCATACAAGCATCCACCAGGCGTTACTGGCCTCCCATTGGCTTCCCAGCATACTCTTCCACTACATCATCTGTTAATCATCATTTGAAAGAACAGATGAAAATCTGGAAGACTGCAGGTTTTTGTGTAAAGTGTTTCTCTGAAATCCTTGAGAAACACTAAGAAAAATGTTGGGGTGCCTGCTGTGTGTCCAGTACACCTACACCGAGGCAAGATGTTGAGATGGTACTTAGAAGCCAAAGCAGGTGAATGGGCAAGGATGCGCTTTTCTATTTTGGATCTGGGTGTCTGGTAAGGTTGACAGGGAGGTATCATCTAGAGTTTAGACAAAGTTTTGTGAGTCTGGAAGGGTTTAAAGCAGGGGACTATCACTAGGCCTTCTGTGAAGAGAGTGCTATAACCTTCTGAGAGGATGCCTCACCCCTGCAGCAATAGGAGCCACAGAGATTCAAGAATAATAGACACAAACTGCAAATATACACAGTGAACACTAGGCCACATAGAATTAAAACAAATCTGAAGTGGAGAGGACTATGAGGACTTGGAAGCTAACACAGCTGCAACAGAGGACATAAAGGAGGCTCCAGTTCTGTTAGGAGTTTACCCCAACTCACCTTCTAGGATGCATGATGAGTTTTGGCATTACAGTGATGTTCCCATACTTCCTTGAAAGAGGGGCTGCAAGGCGCTTGGACAGAGTCATGGCTAAAGTAAAGAGAGGATAGAATAGAGAAAATTAGTTGACCTTAGTCCAGGTATTAGAACTTCAGGGTTTGGAGAGATGCATGTGGCATGGGTGCCAAGTTCTGTGGCATCACATACTGCTCCATCCATATTCTTGATGACTTTTGACATCACTATCCTTTTTTCTTTTGATCTCAGTATGCTTATACTCAGATAAAGGTGCCAGAAGCCACCATTCATGAAGTGTGCTGAGGAGGCTCCTGGGATCAAGTGTTAGATATGACTGTGGGGGTGGCCTCGTGGTTCCATATGCTGCCTGTGTCTTTATACACTCACTGGGATGGGCTTATGGGGTTACCATGTGCCTGCAGCAGCCCCAAGCACAAAGGACAAGTTCCCAGAGTCCAGCACACACATAATAGGAGTAAGAACACAGTAGAGCTTGTTTTCTGTTACCTGACAATCTTATACGATGATGCCAACAAGGTCCTGTGTTTGACCAGGCAGGACAGAATATCTTGTGACTACCAGGGAGAAAGACAAATGGGGTAAGCGTGGGTTACAGTGCAGTCACTATCGATGCTAACCTGGAGATAGACTCCAGCACCAGGTGAGGCCCCGCTGACACTGTGGTGCTCAGTGTCTGTAGGGCTAATGAGAAACAGATGGCAGCCAGAGGCAGCATGATGAGCCTGTCTCCACACAGACCAAGAGGGAGGCTGTCTAGAGATGTACTTGCTGTGTACAATACGTTGAAAGCCTTTACTTCACTTCCCATATTCTTATGATAGTAACTTTTCCATTGCCTAAGCTAAAACTCCATGACCAAGGTAACTTAGAGAAAGAAGAGTCCATTTGTGCCTAACTCTTTAGAGGGCTGTGTCCGCCATGGCTCTGAGGTGCTGCAGCAGGCAGTCATGGCAATGGGAAGCTGGGAGCTCACATCTTCAACTGCAAGCACAAATCGGGGAGAACAAACCAGATGCAGGGTGAAGCTATATACTTCTCAAAGCCCACACCCAGCTTATCCTCCAGTGAGGATAAACTTCCAAACTCTTCCCTCATAGCACCACCAACTGGGAAGCAAGTGTTCAAACACCTGAGCCTATGGGCACACTTTGCATTCAAACTACCATACTTTTTTTTTCTTTAAAGGAGAGCCAGTACATCTTTACTTAGATGCCAGATAGGCAGTGCTCAAATGCCAGGTGCCCATCTTTGCTAGACAACACAGGGTGCAGACTCTGGCTTGTCAGACTTCCAGACAGGACTTCTAGGACATGGTTTCAGAACTCCAGAACATTGTCCCATACACCCCAGGCTAGATGATTGTGCTATACCTGGGATATGAGATAAAGAAATGCAAGTTGTGGGTGTGAAGATTCTGTGTCACCAGAATCCAGAAGGAATCAGAAACTCTGAGATAGGAAGAGAGTCATTGATGGTGGCTAATGGCTTCCTTGGAAGTTATTTTGCATTTCTGTAACCTGTGAGGTTATGGAGTTTGGTAATGAGACCAGAAAGTCAAAGAGAAGTATAGATCTGGAAAAGGTATGCATCTCAACATAGCTTCAGGCAAAGGCAGACCCAGGGATATATTTGAGTACTGCAGAAGAATGAAACTGACGGATGAATATATATTGTGCAACGAGATTCATTACAGCAACTTACAAAGCAGTAGCTATGTTGTCCAATGATGGCTGTCTGCAGGCTTGTGAAGTGAGGCCTGATAGCTTTTCATTTGTAATATGCTGCCAAAGACCTGGATGATTCCTGGAAATCTGCAGTTCCTTGGTTCATGTTGGAAAGCAAAATATCTGGGCTCAACCGTCATTAGACCTTCTTACTCCTTCAAGGCCTCCTCACATCTTGGCTGCCACCAGAAGTTACAACTCATCCTGGTGCCAGGCCTACTCTCCTCAGTTAATCTGCCCTGGAAATGTCCTGACAAACTCACCCTGAAGCATGTCTCTCAGGGACATAAAGCCTGGGACATAGCTCCCAAGGGTATGGGGCATGCCCTGACTTGATGCCTCTCTGCTGCCTTGCTCACAGGTTAGGCATGTGCTTCCTTCATCTTACTGAGAACCTGCCTTCCAGGTGTGTTCTGAAGACTCCCTGTGGCAACTTAGGCAGGGCTTCTCCCTCACTGAGGAGACAAGACCTAGAACATCATATTATCCCATTTACCTTATGCTCCTGTAGTAATGCTTGTCTGAGGGCTGCAGCTAAAGCAGAATGTTTATGCTTGTCCCTAGCTCTGGGTCATATTCTTTCCCATGCTGTGGAGTCCTTAGCAGCAAAAGTTCCAGTGGCTACTACTCGGATACTGCCCTGGTCAAAATGGGAGATAGTAGAGCTAGCCCTGTCCCAGGGAGGCAGGGAGCTGGGGTTCAGTGAATGCCCATAAGGGAGAAGAGCACTGAGAAGGGTCTGTCCTAAGAGAGAGCACTAGAGGGGAGAAGGGAGGGGCCTCATCACAGCCTGCTTTCTAAGATTAGTGTCCTGGTGTCCAAAATATGACCGTAGAAGTGGTCCGGGAACTAGTGGGTATTGTCTATTGCCCAAGGAGAACGGGGCCTCTCTTGTGCCTCTCAGGGCAGATCTGCAATCCAGGGCTAGCCTCAGTAGGGAGGGGAGGGCGCAGACCCAACCTTCAGCAACAGTGATTCAGAAAGGACCTGCTGAAGAGCAGGAAGGTTTCTGTGTTCTGAGAAACATGGAAACTTCTGGAAATTGGTGGCAGTGGGCTGGTAACGGATGGAGCACTGGTGCTGGTGAGAGTGTTGCCACTTAATAATTCAGTGAGCATAATTCAGTGAGCTATGGTTTTCTTTTTCAAGAAGTGAAATATATTAAAAGCTGTGTTTTCATTTGATTAATAAATGTGGTTTAGGAACGACAAATAACCAAATAATTAAAGTAAATCCAATCTCTTCCTGCAAACATCCTTTAAACAGTCCTTAATTTGCTTTTAAGTATAAATATTAAACACCACCCACCCAGAGGGCTCCCTGCTTCCTGATGGCTTTGCTATCTTGATTTTATCTGCCCTTTATTGAGCATGGCCAGCTCTTACTTCCTGGCTGGAGGCTTGGAGGAAGAGATCGTCTGCTGGCTGCTCCTTTACACAGGTCTCTCGAGAAGCAGCAGGACTTCTGTGCCACCAGTATGTGTGCAACAGGAAGCTTTCCTTAAATATAACATCCAAGAACCTTTAAGGTCCTAGGATGATCATCATGGTCCATTGGCTCTCTGACAAACGGAACATTGCTCTAAATAACCCCTATGAAACATCATTTGGCTTCTTTGGATATAGGGAGTGTTATTGTGGACATACTTGTAGGACATGAGGATGGAGTGAACCCCTCCTCTCCTCTCAGTTTGGAATAAGTCTTGAGAACACAGGCTGGGAATCTTTCATCAAACTGTTGTGGGTCGTCAGAACATCCAACCTGAACAGCAGAGATGCCAGTGTTGTCTGTGCCCCTGTCCAGCATTAGAGCTAGGACAGAACAAGGGAAAGGAATCCAGATGGAGAAACTGCCTCCAAGAGAAGAAGAGGAGAAAAAGGGAGATTATGGCGAGAAGAAGAAAGAAGGAGAGGGAAGAGAGGAAGAAGGAGGGGTGAGGAGATAAGGTAGGAGGGAGAGAGCCACGTCAAAGCAGAAAGTACCTAGCAATGCTGTCAGAATCCAGCTTTTCATCTGGCTGGGAGGAGAGGGTTGGCATGAACCAGAGGTCCTGGCACTTGAGACTCCATCATGATGCTTCTGCTGGAGCTCACACCTGGGTTCTCAGGCCTCTGAGGCCTAACGACATGACATGGGCAAGTGTAGGCACTTGGTCTGCCCAGGAGCCTTTGAGGTGAATTGGGACACTACTGCAGGAAGGAAGAACTCTTTCTGAAGGAGAATTTGTAGAGGTGGGAGTCTGTTAAGTTGCAGAGCACTGAAGGGAGGTAGAGTGAAGAATAGCCCAGGGAGGATAGCAGCTCAGGCCTGGAATCTTTCCCCACATGAGGCGGACTCATGGGTAAAGTGGGTGCTGTGTTTAGAACACGCAGTCTCGTTGCTCACTCACAGGGTGCCAGGAAGTTGCACACTGATGTCTAGCATGTCACACAGCAGCAAGAGATCTCCCAGTAATTCCCGCATCCCCTCCAGGTCCTTCAGAGTCTGGGTTCTGACTGACAGTGTGGTAGCTGTGCTTCCTATACCTCATGGTGAACACAGAGCCCCAGCTTTCTTCCATGACAGTCACAGTAGTGACTGCCTATTCTTCGATACCTATGGGTGTAGGAAGATACCTAGAAGTGTGCACACAGGCTGCCCACATAGAAGCTGATCCAGTCTGAGGTGCCAAGTGTTCGACACTTGTTCGATGCCAAGTGTCTTCGTCCTTATGGAGCAAACCCACGATGTAGACTAGGTAACAACAGAATGAAGCAGAATGAAGTGGGCAAAGTTAGGGACCCAGAATAGCCACAGTCCTCAGGCTCTAGTTGGAAAGTGCAGGTGGAATAGGGAATGCCCCATTTATGACTAATAAGGACAGAATAGAACTGCTTCTCAGTCTGCAGTGGGAACAAGCAGTCTGAGGGAACTGAGGAAGGTAGCTTCTGGTGAAGAGGGGTGCTTTCCTCAGGAAGGGCACCTAGGAAGACATACTGAGCTGCTGATGTGTCTGTTCATAGCCAGTGAGCTTATTGGAGTTAACCACAGGAGCATGGGTAACACACAGGTAGCTACAACAACCAGAAATTCCATACTGTTCATCTCTTACACAATCTCAGAGAGAAAAGCAGCTTCTTGAGGGTCTCCTGAGAAGGTGGTGGGGGTCATGTGAGCCTCATGAGCCTCTGACATCCATGGGAGTGTTAATAGCATCTCAGCCCCTAACAGTCTGATGTATTTGGACACAGTTTCTTTGAACCAGCCAAATTGGCTGCACCGCACCATTTGTCCTTAAACATACTACCACCTCCTCTTTTCTTCATCTTCTGTGCAGAATAGACCTAGCCAGAACTACTCAACAATGACCCCCAAACTTTTGTGTATTGAACATCATTCAGACACATCCTGAGGTTTCCTGTGAAGTGGCATTCATTAACGAAGGGCTTCTGCATTTCTCCCACAAAGACACATCTGTTTGAAGGTATCCCACGGACATGTCATGTCTTCTGTGGCCCCTACTGTGGGGTCATGTCTCAGAAAACCGGTGTTATGGAGCCATCTTCACGCTTCTATTTAGATTCACCTCCTACATCTAAGTCTTTAATCCATTAGACCTTGATGTCTGAGCTCATGGTCATTTTCCTATGTGAAAATACAGTTTTCCAACAGCACTGGTTGCAGAAACTGTCCTTTTTCTGTTGTGTGTGTTGGTACTTTAGTCAAAGACAGCAAACCATATACACATGCTGGCTAACTCCTAGCTACCCGTTTATTCTCCTCCTGTTTCATGTTGTCTGTACCATGCTGTTCTGGTTACTACAACTTTATAATGATTTTGAGATCTTGGGGTATTAGCCACTTCTCTGTTACTGTGGTGGAATACCATGACCAAGACAACTTAGAGATAAAAGCTAATTTTACCTATGGCTACAGAGAGATGCTGTCTACTAGGGAACAAAATTCCAGCATGGAGGCAATGGCAGAGAGTTGATGTATGTTCCATCTTAACTTAAAGCCCAAAGCTTGAAGTAGTCTGAGGACTGTAATCATGAAGTCTGTCCTGGTAGCATTCAGCCTCCAGCAAGAAGGCACTACCTAAGCCTCCTGGAACAGGACCAGCAACTAGGGGCCAAGTGTTCAAATGCCCAAGACTGCAGGGGACATTTCTCCTTCAAATTACCACAAGGTGTGATTCCCCCCAACTCTGTTCTTTTTGTTCAACATAGTTTTGGAATGTTCTGGGCATTTGGTGGATTCATAGTAAGTATAAGTTTTTTTTTTAATGATACAAAGAATAATGCAAGTCTCAATAGAGAGTGCCCCAAGTCTGTGAAAATTAATATCAATTCCCATCCAAGAATTCCTCTTCCTTGTCACCATGTCATCTTCAGTGTGTTTGATCACTGTTGTGTAGTTTTTAGCATTTTGTTTGAATTTTAATACTATTCATTTTCATTTTATTTTGATGCTACAATGAGTGTTAATCATGTTCTTAATTTTTTTTAGATCATTCACTGCTTTTTTAAAAAAATCTTACTGCTTTAAAAAAATCAAAATTATATTTATGTATGTGTATGAATGCACGTATGTGTGTGTGTGTGTGAGGGTACACGTGCTGGTATGACATAACTGATGTTTTTAGTTTTTTTTTTTTTTTTGTCCTTTAGCTTCACTGAATTACTGTATCAATTCTTTTTGCTGAATTTTCATGTACTTTTATATGTAAAATAGTATCATTAGCAAACTGAATGAAGGGCAAATTCACAGGTGGGGAGAAAGTACTAGCAAAGTATATATCAGCTGACCAGCTAGAGGACTGATGTCCAAAATACACAAGGAACTCAGGTCCGCCATAGGAAGAAACGAAGGACCACCTTAAAGAAATCAGGAAGATTTGGCAGACACCCCCAGAAGAAAGACGTGCACACGGCACCAGGTCTGGGAAAAAATGCCAGCAAACTCACGTCATGCTTACTAGATTAGCTGTCATTAAAAAGGTGAATGAAAGGCTGGTGAAGGGTGGGAAGCAAGACTTCACACTGTTGGTGGGAATATTGAGCAGTTCAACACTGGCAGTTCCCACCAACATATAACAGAGCAGTTTTACTTCTGAACCCATTCCCAAAAGAAACAAAATGAATGCTGAAGAGAAAGCTGCCCTCTGGATTCACAGCGTCGCTGTTCACCTTAGCCAAGATGGAGACCAGAGACGGGCCTGTGAGCTTGTGAGCGTGAACATGGGTGCAGTGGAGGCAGGAACAGAGACTTTCCAAGTTGGATAGCATGTCCACAGTGAACACAGCTGAGCTAAGACAGGCAATTAATGAATGAGTTCACTTTATGTTACATTTCCAAAGGTTGAATTCCTAGGAGGGAGCCTAAGGGCGAGCAAGGGCAGGGCCAGGGAGCCACTGGCCAAACAGTCAAAGTCTCGGAGGTCAGTTTTCGTGAACAACATTTTATATAATAAATATTTCAAAATGTCAAAAGAGGCTTTAGTCACCATTACCACAGAGATGATGAGCAGCTGACGTGACAGATGTGCTCATTATCTTGGTTGGGCTACCCCTGAGTGTACACATGTATGAAAGCGCCCCATGATGGTATGAAACCATTAGTTGTTGATTACAATTCTTTAAATTAGAATTTTATATTGTTTCCTTTTCATTGAAGTTAGGAGAGAATTAGCTCATAGAGCAAGAAATTACAAATCCTGATTTCTGATAATGGGGAGGAGAGAAGCCAGCAATGGTTTTCAGTCTTGCACATCAAAGTATCACAGTCATTCACTGTTATGGACATTATAAGTTTTTAGTCCATGTCAAAACTGACCAAGTGCTGCTTTCTATAGTCCAGCTGAATTAAACACTTACTGCATCTTATGAAAATTAACTCTCCTGGAAGATTCTGTCATCATCCGAGTCTTTGGTCTCTGCCAGAGCAGGAACTACCACGGAAGGAGTCTAAATTCCCCCTTTGTTGCAGCCTCAGTCCTGCACTATTCATCTGAAGTCATTTGTTCTGGAAATAATTTATTGTGGAGGCCCACAAAAAAAGGGTGCCTGCTTTTCAGAAACCTGTGGATCAAAGATGATTGAAAACTGTTTCTTGTTTTCTTAAAATTGGAATAAATCATCTCTGGCCTGAAGTAACTAGTGGAAATTTTAGTTCAGAGTGATGCTACAGCATGGAAATTCAGACGAGGGTTCAGGTGGTCTTCATGCATCCAACTCTTTCCTACTTTGTGGAAAACCTCAATGGGGTGTGTCCAAGCACAGCACAACTGGAGGACAGATTCTACATTTGACACCCAGCTCCGCTTGGCACACTGGCCAAATTACCCAGGAGAGTATTCTTTTTGCAGAGAACACATTGCAGTGTCTGTTTAGACATTTCATTTTGGGGAAAACTGCCATCTTTCACAGCAAAACGTCTTTGTTGTTGTCCTAACAAAAATGCAAACACACAAATGCTAAAAGGCAGTCCACACTTCTTGCTTCTCCAAACAGCAGCAATGCATGCTGAGGCTCAGAATGTCCGGGGCAGCAGGTGCAGAGGTAATTGTCAAGCCCGGGAGGACTAATGTGGTGTAATTCAATTTGAATTCAGTTCATCCATGATTAAATAGAAGGAAGGGGGATGTAAAATTTGGAAACTTTCTGCTTATTTTTAGCTTCTACGTGATTTTTAAAAAATCATTTAGTTCTTGAACATGATGGGACAACCAGTGACTCTCAACCATCCAGCATCTTGGTTATTCTGGATGTAATTTTATTCACCTGTCAGTTGATGTCCTTATTCTAGCAAATCTAAAACATAAGGATAGGGAGTCCTGATGTCTAACCCTCTTTACTCTGAGTCCTGCTCAGTGTTTGGTCCAGAGTGATAATTTTTTTAAACCGTATGTACATGTGTTAAACACTCTGGTAGATTCCTTTGAACCCAGCCTGCTGCTGGCAGGGAAAATGGAAGCATGTGTGGTTCTGTGTACACAGGCAAATACCATCAGCCGTGCTTTCTCTGGGACACTAACCTTCCCACACACTTTCCACCCTGTCTGGCTTTTCTTGAAGGTCGATTGGGTTTTTAACTGTGTTATCTGCAAGGTGTTTGATGGAGTGGTCCAGATAACAGGGGAGAGAGCAAAGCAAAAAGAATTTTTTGAAGATCAAAAGTGGCTGTTCATTTTGTTATCTGACCCCATCTGTTGTCATGGTAACAGGCTCCTTTTAACCTGTGTCGTGGGATGGTTTGCCTCTATCAGCTCCGAGCTCTCCTTTGACTGAGGGGGTTCCTGCAGCAGCAGCTGACTTCCAGGCTTTCTGAAGAGCTCAAGGGGGGCAAAGTGTGGCATCCCACATTGCAGAGGACTGAAATTACATTTTCAGTTTAAACTGCTATCTTCATTTAGGTAGAGATGAAGCTAACAGAGTAGCTTGTTCCATGCCTTTACGATGGGTAGGTAAATGCCATTTAGAAATAGTAAATAAACTGGCATGTCGACTCTCATGTGACAGAAGACAGGTCTTATTTTGTTTGTCATTTTGTGGGAGGGCAAGGTAACACAATATCATCCAAAGCCAACTTTTAAGAAAGCAACAGAATAAAGGATTTTGGTCATGGAATCCATACAAAGGTAGCAAAGTTTGTGAAGGCAGATGGATTTTTGGAGTCAGTTTGCATCAGGCTATGCAAGGAGGCTTGAAATGGACATGTGGGAAACTTAAATTTCAAAATACTGAGTTCCTCCTGCGCTCCCAAATGCAACTGTAATATCCTTTCAGGCTCAGCTAATGAAGAAATGATCACCCAGTGCTTGACTCACTGTTGGCTGCAGCCCTGGATCCTTCAATGTCACCTGTGCGTGGTGAGCATCTCTCTCTACAGCTCACCGAGGCAGAACATGCTGCTCCTGTCCCATGCCTGCCTCATCTCCCTCAACAGCACATGGCCAGTGGCTCTTTCCTCTGGACACTCTGCCGCTGTTCGCCTTTACTCCTGAAGCAGCCACGGCACGTGGTGAGGTGGCGGGTGGAACACTTTCATAAGCCCAATGTAAGCCTGCTCAGCTTTCCTTGAGTTTAATTCCCTTTGCGCAACACAGAGTGTCTGATGAGGGCCTATCCCAGAGAGATCTCCCACAACCTGAAACATCCTCAGCAGCACAGACATTCTCTTCAGTGGGCTTGCAGGGGCTTCAGTTTGGACTACACTGTCTCTTGGGGCAGGCACAGAGTCATGTATTGATACATCTCCTGTTTAAAATTCTCAAAAATATTAAAAAATAAAAACGCCAAATAACTCTGAGAAAAAGGGAAAATCCCTTGCAGTGGCTACAATGCTTAACAAGGTATGTGTATGTGTTGGGGGTAGGTGTGATATTCATGGGAAGAAAGATGTTTGATTTTTTTTTTTTTTTTTTTAGTAATGGAGTTACTGAGTTAAACACCTTGATTACTTTAGAGGATGTTTCAGTGTATTTGTCTGTGTATTTGTGTGTGTGTATACTCAGGGATGTGTGTGTATGTATGCATGCTTGTATATATAAGTGTATGTGTGTATATATGTGTATTTGTGTGTGTGCATGTAAGTCTGTTTGTGTGTGCCTGAACACATGCTTTTCCTCTTTTACTCACTGAACTAGGAGCTGAGGCAATGAGAAGATGAGAGATCACACACTCACTAGAACAATGAAGTCTCCTCCTAGAATTCTTTCTTACCTGCCCATTCTGTTATTTCTACTATAAGCACTAATGTTCTGAAAGGTTCTAATAAGGCCTGATGCTGAGTTAGAAAGCGCACTGCATTGAATTTATTCTTCCATGGCCTAAAACATTGCCCTCAAGTTTAATTTACTGTGTTTTAAAATCTAATACCAAAAGAGAGTTCTAAGCTAGATACATTCTTTTCTCCAAGGACTTGCTCAGGTTTCCCTTTGGATCATCAAGTTAAACTAAAGACAAAAATGAAACAACTTTACCATCTCTACAGACACACTTGAGTAGAAAACATAAGTTCCTTTAATACATGAAGGCTATTTCAGTGGGTTGGTTGAGTATTTTGACTGCTAAACCCACATTTTAGTGACCCTATATTGCATGATACATTGTTCAGCAAAAATACTCAGCACCTTCCCTTTATTTTATGGATTATTCTTCCTCCAGCCAAATATAAAAAGTACTGATGTGCCTGGCAGGATAGGCAATGAGCATAAGCTCTGAGGATGTTGAAGGCCTGACAATCACCACAGGGACCTCTCAGGGTTCTGGAAGCAAACTTGTTTCTGGAGCAGGTTATTCAGAGAAAGCAGCAGAGCAGCAGGGACCTGATAGATGTTGAAGCTGTTGCTTGTGAGATGCTTCCCTAACCCTCCTCCTTGCTACTTTCAAGTGCTCCTTCTGAGTCTTCCCAAGTCTAGGAGGCTACCAGACTGAAAACCAGGCCTGTGGGTTCCTGGAGAGACTCGCCTCTACACCTTTTCTCAGACTCCTCACTCAGGCTGCTTCACCCCTGGGAGCCTCTTCCACACATTCTAAGATCCACAAAGCGTCTTTCTCTTAAAGCCCTCCGTTCTGCCCCATTGTCTTCATGTTGAACTGAAGCCCTTTAAAGAAGCCTCATGATGGATGCCTGGAGAGTCTCTCATCTAGAAACACTAAAAAGGAAAGCACAAGGAACACAGGCAGATTATGCAAATGCTTCCAGGAGGACTCATTTTAAATAAAATAGTTTTGCAAAGCTTCGTAACTGCTTCAAAGACTCTGTTGTCAGCTATCGACAGAAAAATCATTTAGGGACAATGTCAGAGACAAGGGTAGAAATGACACCATGGGCAGGGATAATGCTGGATTGCATTTAATGCCTGGCTTTAAGCACATGTGTAAAAACAAATTAAAAATTAGGAAAACATTGAAAATCAAATTGTTATTCCCTCTCTATTAAGTTCTGTGATAGCTGTGTTCTCTCATAGACTCAGATTTCCTGTGTTTCTGACTGGATATAGCTGCCACCCTTTAAGTTGAAAAGTAAGCATAAACAAAATGAATAAATAACCTCTGACAAATATGTCACACAGGAAGCCAACGTGAACCTTACTTTATAAGATTTATTATCAATCTTGTTATTTTAATACTAAAGATTCCACTAAGAGTCCATGTATGTGTTTTCATGCACCTGTTTCTTTTTCATTAGGATTTCCCCAACTAAAGCATTTTAAAGTCACTTTCAAAAGCTTGCTTGCAGACTGTTCTGGAGTGAGGAGCCAGCAGAAGCAGGCTAGCCCCTCAGATCTGCAGACTGGCTCCCTGGCAGGTCAGGCCTCAGGAGAAGGCTTTGTCATATGGAAATGTTTAAGGGTCCAGCTCACAGCCTGTGGAGGCTGCTTTTATCTTTGCCGGGTTTGAACATGATCCTTTCAAAGCCAGATAACCCAGGAAAGGCCTCGCAGGGACTCGGGCTGCTGCCTTCCGAGCTCCTCACCTCTGGCCTCAGGGGAACAGTTACCAGAATTCAGTGTGTGCTTTGGTCTGTGCGGCTCTGGAAACAGCACTTCTTCCTACTGTTTGCCTTTCAGCAACAAATGCAGTTTTAAGACTGCAGTTAGCCCAACACGCCTACTTGGAGATTTGTTTGAACTTAAGAATCTTTTACAGATGTTGCAGAGCTGACAACTGAAATTCCACCGAAGCCTTAACCTCCCCAGCTCCGTGTGACTGACTGTTCCTAGCTTCATTTCCAAGCTCATGGTGAGACTCTTGTTTTCTCACTGCTCCTGGGAAGAAGGGATGTTGCTCACCTATTTTCACCAGAACACTTTCTGAGAGAGGAGGGCCACTTACTCAATGCAGAGGTCAAACATTCATTGCAATGGATAGGCCACTTGAGCCTCAGCTTGACTCGCATGTAAGTCTGCTGTTCAGGAGGACAGGCAGACTCAGATGTCTCCCCTTGTCCAAGGTGTTGAAGACCACAGCTCCCCCAGCCGAAGGGCAGAAAGGTCCAGGCTGTCATTATCCCCCGATCCACATGCGACATTTAAAAAATATTCTTGTCAAAAATAATGATAACTGAGTAATTAAATAAGAAGATGGCAAGTTTTAAACCATTCGATCTGACTGGCATAAAATAGCCCAGTCACAATGCTGCACCAATGGCTCGATGTCCATTTCCTGTTTGTCTTCCAGGTCTGAGCCTCCTGCACCACACCCACATGCATGTTTCCCTAAGGAAGGGGTTCCCATCATCTGAGTCCATTTCCAGTGACTGAAGACAGGCATCTTCTTTTTCTGATAATTCAACCTGGAAAAGCAGTAGCCAGGAGTTTCTTTAACATCAGAGAGGACTCTTTTGGCAGCAGACTTAGCATACAGATATCTTCTTGTCAAATTGTTAATTCCATCTTTCTTCCTGAATCTAGGACAAGCATCCTTCCAGAAGAGTGATGGGAACATGAGAGAAGTTCTGGTGCTCTTAGGCAAAGGGTCCACCCACAGTTTTGGACATGCACCCTGAAGTTCAATATGTCCCTCCATTCATGAGTGCATAAACCCTGGTATGCAATCTAACTCCAAGGGTGCTCACAGCTTCTTCTGCAAAGAGGGGCACCAGTCAGCGCATTGCTCATTTGAGAAGTTGTTGACAAGTTAACATGTCCTTTGGAAACCACTTCTAAATCTGAAGCTCTGTAGAGATACCATGGTGTCAGGGGTCAAACCATATCAAATCAAGCAGAGATTATTTCTACCTAAAAATTCCTTCCCCCATCTACACACACAAACAAATACACACACACTTTACTTTATTATCCACAATTTCACTGGCTATGGCTACTATGCATGGGTCTATAGAAGTAGCTTGCTGTACATAGGAGATACTCAAGAAGCCTGCCCAGGAGTGATACAAGTTAATGTAACATCAACTTGGTGCAGTAAATTGAGAGGAGAGTTTACTGAGAGTGCCTTCCACCTCAGGGATCTAGGAAGACCCTTAAAGGCACCACAATGCCTCACAGAACTGATAGAATTCTGTTCAATTAAGAAGTAAACTGAAGAGACTGGAGATGGCCCATGAATAAAGAACCCGCAATTGCTCTTGCAGAAGGCCTGAGTTCAGTTCTCAGCCTCCATGTCAGTCAGCTCACAATCTTGTAACTCTAGCTCTAGGGAGACCTACACTCTCTATGGGTGTCATATTCACATGCAGCAAGCCCCACAAGCCACTGAAGAACACATTCACATACACATTTAAAAATAAAAATCACAGAAAATAAAAGAAGTAACTAAAGAAAGGGGGGGAGGAAAGAATGAACTACAGCCAAGATGGAAGGGTCTGGGTGTGGCACTAACACACAGAGCTCACGCAGTCTGAAGAACACATGCCTGCTGCACATTAATGATGGGTGGACTGCTTTCAGGACACAGAACTTACCATGTCCCCTGACCTGCTCTTTCAATCCAGGAGATGACAGTGACAACAGCAACAGCCATAGCCACAGCCAAAGTCACAGGCACAGCAACAGGCAGAGCAACAGCCATAGCCACAGCCACAGCCACATCCACATCCACATCAACAGCAACATCCACAGTCACAGCCACAGCAATAGCAACAGTCATAGCCATAGGAACAGCCACAGCCACAGCCACAGCCACA
>NW_026596440.1:4214354-4233356 GCF_907164565.1 Psammomys obesus | reverse complement strand
ACAGCCACAGCCACAGCCACAGCCAGTCACAGCCACAGCCACAGCCACAGCCACAGCCACAGCCACAGCCACAGCAACAGCCACAGAAACAGCAACTGCAACAAACTGAGGGAATTCACACTGAATGTAGTGAGCAAAGACTGCATGCTTTCCTGCTGAGCCAAGGAGAAAGGCAAGGTTTCCACTTTTACCACATCTGTTTGGCACTGCATTGGATAGCCTGGTAGTGCAAGGAAAAGACATTCAGACTGGAAAGGAAGGAGCAAGCATCTCTATTGGGAGGTGGCATGGGTGTGCATACATATATTATGTGTGTGGGGAGGAAAGCTTTAGGAATTCACCAAAGGGGGGAGGGGAACTGTTAGATAAAAGAATTAATTCAACAAGGTTGCAATGTGTCAAAATCAGCAGGCACAAATTATTTATGTTTCCATTTACTTGCATAATTTTACTTGAATAACTTTAAAGTGAAATAAAGAATACAATCCAATGTAATGTAGCATCACAAAGAAGAAAACACTTAGGAATGTACCTGAAAGATGAAATGTCAGATTTGTACTATGAGAACCATATAGTGTTTTTAAAAGAAATTATGAAAGATCCAGGTAAATGTATGAGCATGCCATGCTCACGGATCCAACGACTTGACGCTGTTAAAAATGTCAATAAGGACTTACAGACTCAGCATGATCGATCCCTCGCAGAAAATGACTACTTTAAAAATTGTTCAACTGATTAAAATGTTCATATGGTTCTCATCAATGATCCAGATGTGAGAAAAATAGCTGAAAAAAATAAAATAGGAAAAGTTGTACTTTGCTATTTCAGACCTCACTGCAAAGCAGCAGGTGCAGCCCCAGGTAGACACAGAAAGAACCGACTCATCTTGGAGACCTTGTACCCCTGTTGGTTCTCATCTAGCTGAGCACCATGATGAAAGACCATTTGATGGGAAAAGGATAATTTCCAACAACCATTGCTAAACTGCTGGATAGCCAGCCATATGCAAACAAAAACAGTTTAAACACACATCAAAATATTCATAAAATTAACTCAAGTGAGATCAGTAGCCTAAATGCTGACAAAAATTGATAAAAGTGCAAATAAATATAGAACACTTAAAGGAAAACATAAACATAAATATTTGTGCCCTTGGACTTGTCAGTGCATGGTTATATATGGAACCCTAAGCTTGGCCAACAAGGGAAGACTGCTTTCACCCACATTAAATGCCCGCACCTCAAGGGATCCTAGTAAGCTAGCACGAGCCATTCCACAGTGGGAAAGAGGGTGTGGGCCAAGCATGTGTTTGTCAAGGGACTTACATCCAGAACATTCCAAGTACTTTCATGCTAAATAATGAAAAGGCAAATTGTACATTTTGAAATGGCTGGAGGATCCGTGTACACATTTCCTCAAGAATATACAAGTGGGCAACAAGCATGTGAGAAATAGCCGCATCACAGCTTCAAATTACTGCCTACCCACCAGGGTAACCAGACTCAGAGTCAGACACAACACACGCTGATTGGCAAGGGCATACATGGAGGAACTGGAGCTCTTATGTGAAGTCGCTGGCCTAAAGGCGGCTCAGTGGCTCCTCCAGTGAGGAAGTCTGGACGTTAGGACCCAGCAATAGTTTTTACTCTTAAGTATGTGTCCAAAGAAAATGTACACATTTTTTTGTGCCAAAGCCAGTGCACATATGAATTCCACCATTGTTAGCTGTAGCTCACAGGTGGGAACATCTTGACGAATCACCTCGCCCATCACCTGACGAACAGACACACAGTGTGAGGTGTCTCTGCACTGTAGAATACTAGTACACGACAAATGGAGTGGGGTACTAGCACAGGCTACTGTGCAGCCTGCTTGACCTTGACACATTATGCTAAGACTCCATCAATATGAGCTGTCCAGCGCAGGAAAATCTATTTTAAAAAAAGGAAAGAAAGAAAGAAAATAGATAATGGGATTTTTGGAGATGTAGGGGGATAAAAGGAGCCAAAGCTAAAGGACTCAGGTTTCTTTCTGGGATCATCAACGGTTCTGAGATCAGCTGTAGTGGTGGCTACACATACTGTGAACACACTGAACTGTAGAATTGTGTGCTGTAAATTTACAGAACACAGAGCATATGGGTTGCATCCAAGTAGAAGCTCATGCAAAAAATAGAAGTCCCATGTATACTCCTATTGTCACACTCACATGTGGAGGCTCCTTGGGGTCATTGGAAGCCCCCCCCAGACACTGTTGTGACCTGGACCCTGGTATAGCCCTCCTCAGCAAGAGGCAGGCAATCCCGGAGAGAATGGGCAGGCTGGAGGCAGTGGGAATGTAAGGGTGTTTGCTCCTGGCTGCTCAGGAACCAGCAAGCTCCTCCCAGCTGCCCTTCCTTAAACCCCGTCTGTGGCCCACACTCTCAAGTTTATAAACTTTTTTCTTTGATTGTATTTGTTACATGTGTGTGCATATATATATTTGCATATGTATACATACACACACGACCTGCTGATATCATTTTTTATTGTCTCTGTGCATGTACTCTGCATTGGATAAACAGTAAGGGGCTCATCCCTGAGGGAAGCTATGTGTCTGTCTCCCAACCATCAATCGTTGTCTAGGAGTGGGACCTCATGAAATTTTCCCTCTTCTACTAACATGCTCATTGATATGCTCTTGTTCTGGTCTTTATGCAGCAACTCCTTTTTTTAAGATTTATTTATTTATTATGTATACAGTATTCTATCTGCATGTATGACAGAAGAGGGTACCAGATCTCATTATATATAGTTCTGTGAGCCATCATGTGGTTGTCGGGAATTGAACTCTAGATCTTTGGAAGAGCAGCCAGTGCTCTTAACCTCTGAGCCATCTCCCCAGCCCCATGCAGCAACTTCTAAAAGCATGGTGTGTGTATGTGTGTGCACGCACGCGCGCGTATGTGCACATAAAAGAAAGTTAAATTATTTGGGCTGACAATGCTTTCCACAAGAACTGTAACCAACAACCCCCCTTCTCATACCAGATATGAGAAACACCCCTTTGAAGGGTTGTTCATGCTAGTCCAGGTGACTTCCAGAACAATAGGGTAGAGATGTAGAGCCCTTGGCTGCCTCTGAGGAGTTGAGGGGTTCCCCAAGGTTGGAAACACCACATGCTGAGGACTCAATGAGCCTTCATGGGTCCAGAAAACAGTGTTCAAGCTGCCAAGGGAGGGAAGCTACTTGGCAGTCCAGCCCAGCAGGCCCGTCTTGTTTTCATCACAAGCTGGAATACTTGATCCAGGTAAGCTGAGGTGATTTTAAGCCCTTGCAGGTTCTGCACCCTTTCTCTTAGCCAGTGAGCGTCACAGCAAGTGTTGCTGGGAATAGGGTGGGCTGTGGAACCTGCACCTTGCACTCCCTGTCTGTGAAGAGAGGGAACACAGCACTAGGTGGGAAGGGAAACGAATATGCCATGCCTCCTCCTGCCCCGGGCACTCTGTATATCCTGCCATTTTTAGTTTCTTGTAACGATCCTTCGGGATCGATTGTGTTATTACTGTGATTTAAAAAATGGGCAACCTGGAGCTAAAGATGATTAAGGAACTCGTCAAATATTGCAACAAATGCTGGGGAAGTAAAGCCAGAAGAGGCTGGGCAGCCATTGTTCTGTGGGTGCAGCATGGCTCTTTGAATGCACAACCCCTGCAGCTCTCTGGTTGCTCCCTTGGTGATGGCACAGTATCGCCAGGCTCTGAACCCTGCTATCTCTCTGGTTGCATTCAGACCCTGCTCCCATTTCTCAACCTGATTTTACATGGAGATGGTATTTTGTTAAAAAAAAGTCACCTGGATTTTCAAAAATAAATGATTGTCAACTTACGGGCATCTGCTGATGTCACCTCTCTGGTCTCCCATGCAGGCTATTCTTAGTACCCAGTTCTTAGGAAGCTCACCTTGGTCCAGCTGAGCTGGCTTTGCAGACAGTAAGAACCATCTAGTCCCACAGTCCTAGAGTAGCAAGCTGCTACTATGGAGTCAACCCTTCCTAGGGCCTCCCTGAGGGACCATCTGTTGTGTCAAGCACAGAAAACCTTTATCATTGCTGATGACCTCAGATGGGCACCAGCTTTTCTTCAGCTGAGCCTGAGTGGGTTTGCTGTGTCAGTAGGACAGAGATTTTCCTACCACCCAGTAGACACAGACTACAGGTGTGCAAGCATTACTTCATTATATTTTGGTATTTATTACACATGAGTGTGTGTGTGTGTGTGTGTGTGAAGTTGTGTATGCATGCATAATGTGTGGGCAAATGTCAGAGGTGAGGTGAATGTTGGTATACTGAAGGTACCCTTAGCTAATGAGGACTCCTTCAGACATCTAATGGGTGCTGTTAACCCCCCTGATGCCCTAATGCACAGGGCGGGGGTGTGCCACCTCTGCAGATTCAGAGTATCTGCTGTTTGTTTTCCTTTTCATTTCATTAAACACTTGAGATGGCAGTAGCTCAATGCTTCGCATTCTTTCTGTTAAGAAAGACAGTCTGATTTAGAGCCTTGCATATTGAACTCCTACACCAGAACACATCTCAGGTGTTTTTGTGTTCCACACTTCCGTTTGTCATTCAGGCTGGGCTTAGGGCCAGTGAACTTCTGAGCTTTGATACAGGAACCCCGTTTGCTAGGGAGAACTGCCTTCTGTCCTGCTATAGTTAGAGACTTTGGGCAGACCAGGAACAGTACTGTTGTGACCAAGGCTGGTCTTTTGTCACATCAGAGGCTGCCCATTCCTTTTTGTGTACTAAAACTACACTACCCAGGTAACTGTGGCCACCCAATTTCACAGGTAAGGCCTAGCTGTGCTGTGCTGTCCAGTGCACAGGCTTCCTTCATTCTGAGGCAGAACATGGGACAAGGGCTCAAATATATCTCATCCGGTTGTACTTAGTCAAACAAATGAGCAGACCCTTTGAAGGCAACACACTGAGTTATAATTTATCTACCCCAGTGGTCACCCATATTGAGCATCTAATTGAGCTATGAGGGACAAAGACAGCCAATATCAGAGTCCAGCAACAGTCAAGCCAGATGTGCCATTTGGAAAGTTCTAGAAAGCACTCCCAGGGATTGGGAGATTTTCTGAGCTACTGTAATCTTCCCATGCTTCTGAAGCAGAAACTCAAGAGGGTCCTTTTCTCTCATTTGCACACACCTGCCCCCAAGCTCTGAGGGGCAACACAAAACAATTATTGTTGTCTGGGTAAGCCACTGTGTGTTTACGATCTGTTAATAGACTGCCATTAGAATCTTGCAGTTCCAGTCATTAGCACAAAACAACTGAACATTTTTGAAAGCAAGACATGAGGTCAACCTACTTTCTAAACATGACTGTTTACTGGGAAACTCAAGAAGAGAATGAAGACTGTTTCTCCTAGGAGGAGTATTTTCTATTGTTTTCCTGATATAAGAGTAGGGTATTTCCTGACGTGAGAGTGGTAGCCTGGGCTGTGTTCACACTGAAGTGCACAGGAAGCATGATGGGAAATCACAATTCCTAACAAAACAGGTGAACTAAAAACATAGACTATCAAAGACAAAAATTACACATACAACCTGAGAGAAGTTTAATGTAGAGACAAATAAAAGATTTCTGGGCAAAACTCAGCATTACAAGTTATTAAGCCCGGATCTGACTGGGAGCTCAGTGACTGCTTGCTATGCATGTGTGAGAGCTGGCATTTGGATCCTTCACACCTACCTAAAAAAGGCCCGCATGGCAGCTGGCCTATAATTCCAGTGGTAGGAAGATGGAGACTGGATCGCCAGGGCAAGCTGGCTAGCCAAACTAACCAAGTTGGCAAGCTCTGGATTCAGCAGATGACTCTGACTCTTTAAATAAAAGCGGAAGGTAATGGAGGAAGGGGCTTGGCATCAGCCCCAGGCCGCCACAAGCAAATACACACATAGCTCATATAGAAAAGTTCACATCCACACACACGCAACACTAAAAAGATTCCAAGTCTACTCAGTTAACATAAATATTCCGTGATTCCAGACAAAGTATTGATCCATGAAAACTTTCCCCTGGGGAGAAGATATTCATGTCAGTTCTGGATCAGAGGTCCTTGGGTCCTATTTCCTAAGTGCATGAATCTTCAGCAATAAGGACTTACCTTCAACCTCTGGGAGCAACCAAGGGCCATAGTAATAGCCCTTGTAATGTTTTGGGGCCACTTGAACAGCCTGAACAACAACTCAAAAGAGAACTTCTCATGCCAGATGCTGGGGTTTTCTTAGGTGATGTTTGGCTCTTGGAAGGAGCACCATCAGTCCAGATGAGAAAATTTTATTTAAACTGTTTATGTTTGTTTAAACACAGACTTAATGTTCTTATAGCTTTTTAAAGGTTAATACTTAAATGCATGATTCCCTATGACTTTTTCAGACATCCTTGCTGTTATTTTACTTCCCTCCCTCCTTCTGTGTTTATCTCCCCAACTTGCTCTTTTCCCTGTTTCCCTGATCAGATCACTTGTACTCTGGGAAGTACTTGTACTTCCCTCTATTCTTTTCCCACCCCTACCCAGCAACGGTCTCTTTTGCTTTCCTGGTTTCTGTAGGTATTTCAGGATATGTACTTACATCTGAAAATTTAGAGATAAGACCAGTTCTTTAAAAGAATTATCAGGTTTTGATGAAAGAGAAATTTAAATAGTACAGTAGTGCTTTAGAGTGGTATATTAATAATTGCATTATTTACTCTCTGAACCATCCTTAAATCACTGAAAGGAGAAAACATTGATCAAATAATAATTCTAAGGAAACTGTCTCTTTATTATATTCACAGTGACAGCATCCCTGGCCTCAGCTGCACGGAAACCCAAGGCCAACGACGACGCTGCTTTTTGAATGATCTCACAGACTCCATAATGCTGAATCTTGGGTGGGTGTGGACATTGCCATCATCTTAGTGTGTACGTGCACTGTGGACTCTGAGAGACGTGAAGAGATCCAGTTCGGTAGCTGCTTTGACGCAGAGCCCTCTGAAGTGCAGAAGATGCTAGAATGATTACCCACAAGAGATGGAACTTTGCTCAGGGTGGATTGTGGTGTCCACCTTTCTGGTCAGTTAACCCAGTGAAAAAAAACGCACCATATAGTAAATGAGTGTGATTAAAAAACAACTTTCCCAAAATATTTTCTAATTTTATAACCTTTGAATAACTCAGGAAGATTTTTGATGTTTTCTTTCAGAGTGAATGAATGCTATTTTGGCAACCTTGATATTTCATTCGAAGGGACTGTAATAAACTGTTTTCTTTGTATTGATTGAAGAAATATAGTGCTTACTTTTTTGCTTGGTTTTCTAGTAGTTATTCAATAGGTGAAAGGGCAATGCCATCAGTTTCCTAACAGGACATTCTGTGTGAGATTTGCAAGTCCTACAGGCCCCTTTAAGCAGGGATAAATATGCACTCCTGCTGCAGATGGGTGGTTTTTTACCACCAAAGGATGATTATAGTGTGTGCCTTGAGACACAGGCTATAATATATTTCCTGTCCCTTTATTGCATTTTGGAATCATAAACAATGACTGTTTGGCTCAAAGCCATTTATTCAGCCCAAAAAGACATTATTTGCACAACAAAAATCAATAAAAATGTTACTGGGTCTGGCTGGATACTTTGCTTAACTGTGATATTCGTCTATCACTGATGGAATGCCATCTCTCGCAGGAGACTGGGGCCAAAACACAGCGATCGATCCAGTCAAGCAGTGATGGATACTGGCATTTGGAGAGAGCTGCTGTAGAGAATCTCGATTAAAAAAATCTTTTCTAGGTTTTGCCCGCAGCCCAGTCAAGATCACCCACACAAGAGCTCTGCTCTGTCCCTCTGGGTCACTCCCTCTTGTGGCAGAGAAGTGCTCCAGACCCAAGTTATCAGGGAGAGAATTAAGTCAGTTTCTGCGTAGCCAACGGCTTTGGCATCCTGTCCTGCCTGGTTGATTTAGACTCAGTGTCCCATCCTCTTCATTAACTCAGTGTGTCAGAAGAGCCATTTCCATATAGCCAGGATAGTAAAGGGCCTCAGGAATGTGCTTGCTCACTCTCTTTTGCCTTTTGCCCTATTTGAGTATCTACAACATGGGTTAACGCTTCCCCCAGAATAATTAATTCTGCATCTCAACTTCTAGAAGGAACACACTGGGAAGACTGAAGTCACCCTAACCAAAATGACAGGTGTGAGTGACACAGGGAACATACCAAATAGGCTAGAGACAATTTAATGCACGGGGCTTGGGAAAAGATGATCTATTACCCTCCAGGCCCATAAATTTAAAATATGAAATTGTTTTTCATTTTTCACTGGCTATCTCTCGATCCAGAGCATAAATCTGACCTGGAGAGCTGTGTGGAAGGTGATAGAGGGTCGAGAATACTTTTACTATATTTTATTATTTCATTTCACTTCATTTATTCATGGATATATACCATACCTTTTTCCAAAAAGGCTGTGTGGAAGATGGAGCTGTCTGAAGGGTTTGCACTCTGAGAGCTACACAGGGTGGCTCTGATCTTCAGGGCTGAGACTCATGGGAAGTTTCACTGGGGCACTGGGCAAGGGGACTCTGGTCTGCCAATTTGTATGTTGAATCCTGAGCTTTACCACAAAGCACTGCTTTTCAGGTTTCCCAACACTGCTGGGGAAAGCCAGTGAGCTAGTGTCTCTATGCATGCCTTGTTTGATGACTGTGCCAGGCTGTTGGGTATTTGCTTATAACCCACAAGCCAATCACATGTGCTTGCACTGTTGATTGTTTTGTAGCTCTCCAGGCAAAGTGTCTGCAGAAAAGCGATTGGTTGCCAGCACCCACTGTGCTCTGGTACAGTCGAGGGTCCTAGCAGTGTAGATCTGATAGTGCCTGGGGTAGTGGTGAGCACAGCTTGTCTCCTCCCTCAAGGTCTCTGTAGCACAGGTCCTTGCTGATGGGTGTGGATGTCACATTAATTCTGAGTGAATATTTTTTAGGGTTCCAAGAAGTATAAGATTTTGTAAAATTGAGTTATAGCTACATTTGTAAGACAACAAAAAGTGTCATATCACAATAGTTAAAAGCGTGTGTTACAGAGATTAAATGCTTAATGAATCTCTCAACATCACAATTTTCTTGCTGCAAGGATATGTATAGCATATAACACACACACACGTGTGTGTGTGTGTGTGTGTGTGTGTGTGTATGAATGTAAAGTGGAATCATGCACAGGTACACACATGTGTGTGTACATACACATTTGGGTCCTGAGTCAGGAGCCTCCTGCTTGTCAATGCAGTTGCCACAATATATTCTTCAACGGATGCTTTCCATGCTGCACTATGCTGGTCTGAGAGCATTCTCACCTTTTGTGAGTCAGGATTGTGGATGACTTCTCCTGAATGGTGGTGCGCCCGACATAGCTTCCAGTTCTGTCATGCTTACTTTCCTAGACTTGTGTGTTCACTGATGACTTAAACTCACACCTCTCATATGCCACAGCAGAGAGGGATTGTACAAGCCACTTTCCTGTGTGCAGAGACAGATGCAGGCTGGTGGACTCGTTCTCCAAGTGTCACAGCCCTTACACAGATGTTTGGAGTTCCTCTTTAGCCTTGTGGGGAAATCAGCCCTGCCACATAGATGATCTTCTCCCAGTGTCTCTCTTCAAGCCTCTGGTGGGATTTATCATGAACATTTCTGTTTTGCAGTGGAGCACAGACCACGTGCTGCTTTTTGTGAGCACTTCACCTATGCAGCAGTTTTACTTTTAAAATGCATCACAGTCTCAACTTTGCCCCTTTTTTCTTGTTTGTCTTTTTCAGTGACTTCCAAGGCAGATCTCAATCCCCTGAGCAAAGTCTCCTCCTTTTGACTGGAGTGCTGAGATGCACATTGAACAGGGAAGACTCTGGTGTGAGGGGGGAGGGAGGGGGTATGGCACATAAGACCGTAGATTGTTGGTGCTACTTTTAATCAGCTGAGAAAATGACCCAATTAAAGAGCTTTAAAAGGTATTTGCTGGGTGGCTACTGCAGGGAAAGTGTATCCAATTCAGGTTTAGTACAAAATCTAGTTAAGTTAATTGGAGTTAAATTGTCCTTTTGATGACTAATGTGCTTACTGTGAACAGAAAATTATCTTTATTCAAATAACAAAATACCACCATCCCAGAGTTCTTTCTGGAGGAGCCTGGAGCTTGGCCCAAGGATAAAGACTGTTTTCTGAGTCTACAGTGGAGATGGTTTCTGATTTTATAACAAGGAGCCTATCACTGATCTGTGACAGTCTCAGGCCATGTTAGTACCAGGAGAAAGTATTATTGCATGGGCTCAAACGGTGGGAGGGAGGCCAAAATTTATTTAGCATCTAATTTATTAGTAAATGTAGGACCTTGCTGGAATACTGAATTCACGTGATGCTTGAGAAATCCGAGCAGCAGTTGTCACACAAGGTGGAGATCGAATAGATACATTTCTCAGCTCGATAGCATCGATCGCCATTAAAGCAGCCAGCGCAGAACAATGAAGTGGGTTGATTCCCAGGCTCCAGGTGAACCCTGCTCTGCCCTTCCCTCTCCCCAGTTAAGAGCATCATTAAATGTCTGAGCAAACAGCACACAGCGAGGCCAAGTGTTTTATTAATTCATCATCAGAATTATCTCAGTGCATTAATATTAATAGCCTCAAATTGGATTTCATTTAGGAGCTGAAATAAATATGCAGATAGTAAAGGCTGCACAGCTACGTGCCCTGCGTGGCCCTGTACCTTGAGCTCTGTTTCTGAGGACTGTAGGGCAGACCACCTGTCACCCTCGGATCAGAGAGCAGGCTTGCACTGGGAAAGGCTCATGTTGGGGCCGAGCTGATTCCGCCAGCCTCCACGAAGAAGGCATGCCATTCGTGATGTCTTCCTAACAGTATGCCCACTGAGAAGACCGCCAGCAAGGGCCACTTCTCTGCAAAGAGCAATATCGTGAAGCTGTGCATTGCACCCATGCACAAGTAGAAGGAAGGAATGCTGAGTCATGTTGAGCTTTATCAAGGTAAGAGTTTCCAGAGTAGAGACAAAACCATGTGACTTGTCCCCCGCATGTCTGTCTACTAATTGAAATCAGGTAGAACTTTGCTTGAGTGGAGCTTTAGACATCTCTTTCACTTTATTTCCTGGCACATTAGTGTTCTCAGGCTGCTGCAGCCAAACTCCCACAAGGTGAAGACCTTCCTCTCCTGCTTGTTCTGGAAGCTGAAATCAGGCATCAGGTGGGACCCTGTCTGTGTTATCTGCTCACGGGAACTGTGGAAAAGCGCCCCTCCAATTTTATGTCTATGTCTTTGTGTACATGTGAACATTCATGCATGCATCTGTCTTCTTACAGGGATACCAGTCGTATGGCAGTAAGGCCCACTCTGTGACCTTAGTGCACTATGATGACACTTCCCATGACCCTCTTTGCAAGTGAAGGCCCTGGAGTTAGGACTTCCTCATTAGAGGCAGGTATGTCAAGGAAAGAACATCTCTGAGAATAACAGTGCCAGTGTCAACTGTATGTCCCTGGCAAGACTCATCATTAAGACTTTTGGCAAGTCAGGGGGATAGGGAAAGCAATCAGAGAGCATATAAGGCTCTCTGGAGGGCCTCTGACTCCTTTTTTAGCAACACAGGAATCTGGGGAAAACTCACATCACATAGACAAGAAACTGATGACAGCCTCCCATTGTGCCAGCTGCTCCGAGGGGTACTAGTTGAACTAGTGATGTCATTGGGAACAATGACACACTAATGTTGACACTGTATATACCACCTAACTGGTGTAACTTCTCTCTTGAGGTGAAGAGATGCAGAGCATGGCTCTGTGAGAGGTGTGTATCTCTGAGCTGCCTAAAACTCCTGACCTTGAACTGAGGTGGTGAAGGAGCACCATGGAGATGGGACAACACTTTGGGCCCAGCAACCACTACTGGACCTTACCTACACTGTGAAAAATGAATCCTGCTTCTACTTGGGCCCTGTCCAGACCATACCACAAGCCCTGCCTTCCTGTTAGGTGGTCTCAATAGAACAAGTATCTCATGCACAGCCTCCATTTGTTTAACTTAGTTCTCTAGGCAGCCTATGCTAATTGATGGATCAGACAATGGCTGCCCTGTGGCTTTTCCTGAGAGATGTGAAGAAATGTCTCTTCATCAAATATATGGCCCCAATTGACAGACCAAAGAAAGAATTCCTTTAAGGCTAGCCTGGTGAAGCAGCTGGTTTACTGGGGCTACTTATAGGAGAATGAATAAGAACCACTCACAGGAGAATAAATGATTCAAAGGAGCTGATTCACTATGGAGCCAACCTCCTCATGAAAAATGTATCCCTAGAGTTCCCTGTATGTATGATCTTCAGGCAGCACCACTGGAGAAAATCAGCTCTCCACAACAATTACTTACCGATAACCTTGGAGAGAAGACCTTGGACATTTTATAACTTTCTGAGTTTCATAGACCTTATAAACTTTATTAACTTCCCCAAACTTAAGACCTTCCTTTTATCCCCAAGAAACAATATATATATATATGTATATATACATATGTATATGTATATATGTATGTATATATATACACATATATGTATATATATATATATTAGTTTTTTAAAACTTTACATTATGAATAATATTTTGTCTGCAGGTATGTATATGTACCATGTATCTGCTTGTAGCCTGCAGAAGCCAGAAGAGGGCATTAGATTCCTTACATCTGGAGTTACAGATAGCTGTGAGTCTATATGGATGCTGGAATTCAAACCTGGATCCTTTGCATGAACAAATCACCTTAACTGCTGAGTCCTCTTTCTAGCACAAGGAAGGATGTTTTAAGGGAGAAATAGCTACACAATAATGACAAACCAGAATAATTTTGAAAGTGAAATTGTGAACTCACAAATGTGTAGGGCTGAAGCCCTGGACCCAACTGGAGGAGGGCACAGGTGCAGAAAGGAGGAAGGGAGGGAAGCTTAGCAGATGCTGAGAAGGATACATCTGGCCACCAACAGGAGCAGTGTCCGCAGCCCCCACCCAGGAGGGTAGGGTGTGTTATACTTCTGATCTGTGAAGCAAAGGGCACCAAGGTCTCCCTAGATCTAAACCACTTGTGCCTGTTCTAGCTTAGCCCAGAACACCACATCAGAACTGAGTGGCTGTGCTCTGCAGGGGATGACAGCCAGGATCATCTTGGACCAGACAGGGACCAGACAGCCAGCTTTCTGAGAAGGCATCTGTTACCGATGCGAGAAGAATGGTCAGAGTCTGGAAAGGTTCTGGACAAACCAGAGGGAGAAATCGGTGTTCGCTTGGTACCAGATTTGTGAACACCTAAGAGTTGTCTCACTGCTCAGTGTAGAATTGATCAAAACCTGGGCCCCTTTTGGGTTGATGTGGTCTCTGCTCAGGGAAACTGGGGTCTCTTCCCTGCACAGGAGTGCCTGTGGCGTGAGAGGCTACACTTACAACCGCAGGAGCCTCCCGGGTAGAGCACCAGTCTGTGACTGCCTGGCTGTGGCCTCTCGTTGGTACCGTAGGTACCACTCACAGCACCCGTCCACCCCTGTGCACACATACACCTGGGCCAAGTCCGCTCCTTTCCCACCTCCGCTAGACACTGACTGCAGGCCGCTGGAGTGACTCTGTCATTTGAATTGTTATTTATCTACCTCAAAACAACAGGAGACCAACATTTAGAGATTAAATTATTATATTATAATGCATTCTCTCATTAGAACCTTCTAAAATAGACACGCGTAATCCAACATAATGGGTAATTCCTGTTTCTTAAATTGTATTTCAAATGAGTAGTTAATGATTTCTGAGACCAGAAATTTAAGTAGAAAGGAAAGGAATAGAATCCTGTAATTAATTCAAACACATGAGAAAGTGGAATTTTTAAGAAGATAAATTCAATGCAAATGTAAACACATCTTCATATGTAATTTCTTTCCTAAATAATTCAAAATACTACTGTACTGCGAGAGTGTGCCTTTTGTAGGTAGACTGTCCCTGAGCAATTTTCCTGTGTAAATACTAGTGAGTCCTGGGTGTACTGGTGTGATTTCTTTCAAGGCTTCTGAGGTCAATTAGGGAGGGTCTCTGCGTCTGCAACTTTGTTCTGTTTTGTTTTGAGCTGCTAAGCCATTGATCACAGAACCAGCATAAGGTTCCCACGGTTTGTAAAGCAGGACAAAAACATCCACGCAACCATGTTCACATCAGGGAGGTGATGAAGGCTCCAGGAGTCGAGAACCAGTGAAGATTTCTACAAAGACAGGTGCCTGGTGACTCTCCAGCACTGTGGTAAAGGTCTTGAGGGGAGTAAAAGACTTTGTGCACAAGCTGCCACTTGCCCAAATATGGGGTCCCCAAGATGAGCAGTCTGTGCTCAGGGCTCCAAGCCTGTCTGTCAGAAGCTTTGACACCCATCAGAAAAGAATGGAGTGGCTTCATCTGCCCGAGACTCTGCCCTCAAAATAGAAAACGTTTCAATTAAATTTACAATTTATAGATATGCCTCAGCCTGGACCCCTTTTGTCATTTAAAAAAAAAGAACTTTTTATTCGTTCTTTGGGAATTTCATATCTTGTACCCCAATCCCACTCATCTCCCCATCCCCTTGTAACTACCCTGTGCCCTTGCAACATTCCTTCCAATACTGGAACCTCATTGGGATTCCTTTTGGGTATCCTGTTGTTGCCCTGGATCTATAGAATTGGCCCCTCCACACACTCCAGTAGTTCATCGATGGGGTAGATGTTGGGGTGGGCCAACTCAAAGCCCTGGATCTGGGCCTGAGAGGTATCTTAGCCTATCTCGTTGCTAGCTCCCCACATGCACCCACACCACCAGGGCAAGCTCTCTAGCCCTGCCCTGCTAGCTCATCAAAAGCAGCAGACAGCAAGGGACAGAGAGGCTCTTCTCTTCTCTTCTCATCCCTTGGGTCTGGCTCACCAACACCCCTCCACCCCCCACAACCAGGGCCAGCTCTACTTGGCTGTCCCGGTGAGGTACAGGGCCTGCTCTTCCAAGGGTTGCGGCTAGTGAGAGAATATCACTGTTCTTTTTATCTACACCTGCAACAAATCTCTTCTAGAAACAACCTGTTGTTCTCAGTATACCATTAGTTAATTTTAAGCTAGAAGACATAAATATGGTATATGGTATGTGAAAGAGAGAGCAAGTCATCCCTCTGCTCCCATCCAGGTCCCAGAGAACCAGGAATAAGGAAAACCCATGGCAGGACAGTAGGAGAAGCAGAGCTGATTCAGAAACCGTGGAGCAGAAGCAGTGTAAGGTCCCTGGGCTTTGTCCCCTCCTCACTTTCTCTATGGCTTACAGAAACTTTCTGGGACCTTTTGGCCTTGAGTTGAGGCAGTGGGCATTTCAAGAAAAACTTTGCTTTTCCTAAAGAAGTCCATTGTCAAGCAGGCATTGTCGCTGAGAACAGGCTTTACGCACATATATGACTCATATATGCACATATATGAAAGCATTCCATGTCAGGACCCAAGAAAGTGTGCTTTTACTGACACCGGTGTCCACTGTGTTCCAAAATCTGAGTTTACCTCAACTTTTTGCTTCCTTCAGTGGAGAAAGTGTTTTGCATTTGATGACTATTCAAATGTCATCTGCTTTTTCCATTATACGTAATGAAATGGTGGTAATGCTCCACACTGGTAGTGCTCACAGCAACTTACCGGCAGCCCCCTCTCCACCCCCATCACCCCCATGCCTCTGATTTGAGTTTCTGTCACTGCAAAGACTTCCTTCTCGCTAAGTGAGTGGGCTTGAAGGCCCTGGGGCTCAGTTTTGCTTTTGTGCTCATCTGTGCTGCTTCGGCATGATTTCGTTTTCCCATTAGTCTTCAGTGTTTTGTGCTGAAGGTTTTGTTCATCTGTATGTCCACCCACACACATGTCCTGGGTGGTAGATAGATGCTGGATATCCCTCTGGTTGTTTGTGCTTTTGAGCTGTGTTCATGTCCTAATTGGCTGTCCAGGTTTTCACTGTAATATGTTTGGCCAACACTGCTTGTATTCCATGCAGAGACAAAGACCCAATTTGAGCAAACACAACCGTCAGCTGTTTCTCCATACATGCATGTGCACTCCCGATTGCAGGCATGTTGACCTAAACCGGTTTTTGAACTCTACTGGCAGACAGCATGTAAACACATGTCCATGTGAATCAGCATTCTGTTGTGTTCCTTCCCTCTAGCCCCCAAACCCCAAGCTCTCTGGCTTGTCTACCGTGCTGACAACATGTGTCTGAGTATGTACTTGGCCCAAGGGAGAGATCTTTTCTCTTTGGTCCTAGGGAGGCATTGTTTTAATACACTGAACTAGTTAACGGATACTATCTAAATTTCCAAACTCTCAGTTTTTCTTCAAACCCGCATATTTTGCTTCTTCTTTTTCTTGTGTTGTGGCTCGAATGACTTCCAATGGAGTCTCATTTGCATAGACTAAAAGATATTTTTAATGCAGTTGAATCTTAGCATAATCACATACTCATAATCAGAAGAATGTGGATACACACACATACTGTCATAAACAGAGTGCACAGTCACACATACAGGCACAGTCACTCACACACACCACACACACATGCATACATGAGTGTACATTCACACTTGCACACACACACACACAAACATGAGCCCGCAAGCGTGTGTACTCAGATTCCTGACTGTAGGACTTCATGGAACTCAGATTAGAAGCCTCCATGGTCTTGGCCGGTGAGTTTGGTCTGACATCACTCAGCAGCTTGAGGCTCACTTCCACAGCAGACAGCAAGACCTTCTCTCCTGGGCTGGAACTGCCCTGCTGTTACTCTTGATTATCTACACTCCTTCTTTGGATGCTGGGAATTTTCTTTAGATTTTAATGTAAGCAATTAAGAGACAAGTTAAGTTGCATGACTGAAGTACACCTTTCCCATGAATACCACATCCAATAAATTTTTTTTATAGTAGATGGAAACCTTGCCTCCTATCCCTGGCACAAACAAAACTTTTGTGTGAAATGCTTTCAGATCATTATACATGCCTATCAGCTTTGCTGTGGTTATAGACGGTTTTATACTTCACCATCTTTTCTTCCTTGTGTTGCTTACTTTTTTTTCTCTTTGCATCACTCTTCAATCCCTGTCATCCACGTAGGAGTTTAGTGGCTGCTCAAATATTTCTCTCTGTCTTTTTTTTCTATTTTGATAAGGGTTACACCTATTGGCCTTTACAGAAAGATGTTTCATTTTAAATTAAGTCTCTTTGTGTGTAGGCATGTGCATACGACTGAAAGTGCCTTTGTAAGCCCAGTGATGTCTGATTCCCCTCAACCTGGAGCTACAGGCATTATGAGCTATCTGATATGAGTGTGTTTGGGCTCAAGCTCTCCAGCCTTGGCTGCAATAGGCTGACCACACAGAAATGTCTTCTCCTTGTCGAGAGTTTGTGTATCATTCATACTTTTGCTTAATCATATATCATATTCTTAGTATTAACCTAATTCAATGTTTTTGCTTAAAGGAGAATGCCATCTTCCCATCTTCCCATCTTCCACAGGTAGCTATAGCTGGGAAAATCAGGCTAAAATAGGATAAGAATGAGTTGCTTACAGCATTTCACTCACAACATCAGCCTGCTCTGCAACCCTGGCTGTCCTGGAACTCACTCTGTAAGCCAGGCTGGCCTCAGACTTACAGAGATCCCCCTGCCTCTTCCTCCCTTGTGCTGGGTTTATGGAGGTACACCACTAGTACCTGGCACAGTCCAGGCTCCTAATGGAACTCAGACATTGAGTCAGGCAAGGAACAGGGCCCAAGGTGCCCCAGCCTCTTTCTCGCCTTCCTTGAAAACCACCCCAGCAGCAGGCAACAGAGGGTGAGGACAGCCTGCCGGTGCCCGACCCAGAGCCTCAGGAGCTGAGGTGCTCAGATGGGCTCCCGCTTGGTGGCCCACAGCCCTACCTCGATTCCATATCATCAATCAGGCAAGGTAGCCCCTTGCTGGACAACATCTCTGCCCTGTAAAGCCAGCTCTCACCTGTGTGGGCACAGTGCCAAACACAGTTTCCAACACTCAGTGTTGACTGAGAGTGAATCACCCTAAAAAAAAATAAATCACTGACAGTGTTGCCATTAGTAACTGACCTGGGAAGAGTAGGATGTAAAGGAACTCAAACCTTCAGTTTTTAGTGCCAACTCCAAAAAGCACCAGCCAAATGGTACGAGATGCCAGTGTCCTTATTTGTTTGCCTGGGCCTCTGACAATGTCCACAGCAAATGGTAATGAGTCCAAAACCAAGGAGACTTCGAGATACCTCATGGAGAAGGCGGGGGCTGAACTATGAAAACAGATGCTGGATGTCTCACATCAGAAGGGCTGTCCCACGGAGTATGTGTTCCTGCAATTCACCTTCTTTAACCCTGAAAAGCTGAGAAGCCAAAACTTCTGACAGATACTAAGGGAGCTCAGAAAAACACTTTCTATATTATTAAGAAACAGGGAAGAAGTTACAATTACCTGTGAGTTATCCCATGATGCCCTAGAGTTACAATGTAAAGGACACTACAAAGCCTACAGAAACTGAGACTAGCAAAGTCCTTTCATGTAAACCCCAGCATTGGAGGGTAGACACAGTTGGTTCCTGAGAACTTGCTGGTTCACACACCAGTGCTCATGAAGACATGTTTATGTTATGTGTCATATGTGGGTCCTTGTAATAGCCTCCCTGTGTATTATAAAATATTTCTGGTGTGTGTTTCAATAACAACCTTTCTTCACTTTCAGCCAATTTCAATTGATTTATTTAACTTAAAGAATCTTTATTACCTTATTTTGTGTGTGTGTGTGTGTGTGTGTGTGTGTGTGTGTGTGTGTAAGTAAGTAAGTGGGAAGTATGGGTATGTGTGGGTGTGCTGGCCTGTGTGTGTGTGTGTGTGTGTGTGTG
>NW_026596440.1:4167164-4214344 GCF_907164565.1 Psammomys obesus | reverse complement strand
GGGGGGGGGGTTGGACAAAGGTTAGACCCAGTTTACTATCAGGTGACATTATAAACAGCAAAGTGAAAAAAAGAACACATTCCCTCCCAGATGCCCACCTCATTCTAATGAGGCTTAATTGAGGATGTGGGGACAAAACAGGACAATATTGGAGGCCCATGGTACTGGATCCTGCTAGTGACCATACCAATGAAAAGGGAACATCATTCCCAAAAGAATATGCTCAGACTGTCAGCATTTGTTTTCAGTTTAAAGTCCTGCTGGTGGTTCAGTGTTCTTTCATATGCACATAGTCTCTTCCATCATCCCTGGCAGAGGGTAAACTCCTTAAATTTCAAAAATGGCCTGAGGAGAAACAAAGAGAGGACTGGTTTGCAGTCTGACAAAATGAGAGAAAAATATTAGCATAAGTCCAAAAGTAATTTAGAATCACACATAAGATGTATTCAAGGATCATAGTAATGACTAAACCAGAATCTTAAGGGAAGTCCAGACAAATATTGGTATTTATTGACATATATATATAAAACAATTGGACTGCATGCTCACAGAAGAAATAAACAAATGATTTTTCAGGGTCTGGCTATAAATTGAGGGTGTAATGAAGTTTATAGTTGTAGAAATGAAAGGAGTATTAGTGCAGCCAAACTGAAAGTTTAAAAACTAGAAGAAACACGGACACCTAAATGGTATGGTGGGTAGGCTTTAGGGAGGCACACTGAATTCTATGAGTAGAAGACCATCTTTCATAAGCTCTGGCCCCAACATCTGATTACTTCCCATGCTTGGAAAACACTTCATTCTATGTTAGAGGGCTCATCTGAGTTTTCTTACAAATAAGACAAATGTGCATGACACAGATTCCAATATTAAAGACCTTTCAGAGGTCTAAACAAAGGAGGAGACCATATAGGGCAGTGGATGAGGTCGACAGAAAAAGTGGGCAAAGAAACAAACAAGGGATGTGGCCCAGTGACCTCAATGGGCAGGAGGGAAAAAGAGTGAACGGGCATAAGCAGTACTGGACACGATAGTGAGTGAATGCTTTTCAGAAGTGATGAAAGAATAAATCAGCCTACTCTTTCTCGCAACTTAGTGAACCCAAAGAATCTGAAAAAAGACAAATTATGAGAAGACATATACCTAAATAACCCATGGTTGCAACTGGGAGTAACAAGAATAGCGTGATAAGCAGCTCCTCATGGCTGTGGCAAATACCGGAGAAAAGAATGTTAAGAGAGTACATTCTGGAGGCAACAGTCAGCTAAGAATCTTCTTTCTGGGCATGTGGTGAGGCAAGACACCATTGCACTAAGCTACACTGGAGTTGAGGTACTCACCTAATGGCAGCCAGGAAGTAAAGAGGCAGAAAGGGCCTTGGGACAAGACAAAACCTTCAAATTCAAACCCACAGTGACCTCCTTCCTCAAACTAAGCCACACCTCCTGTTTTAACCAGCTCCCAATCATGCCATCCAATTGTGACCATTAGTTGATTGATTTCTAGCTGAAGTCAGAACCTTTATGATATAATCAATACACAAACACTCATCTCTATGAAAATCCCAAATTGGTAACTGAACCTTTAATGTATGACCCCCTGGGAACACTTCAGACCAATACACAATATTCTACCCCTGGTGTGTAAGAGGTTCTTATCTGCTGAGGACTGCAAAATGCATTAAGTCCATGTCAAGTGTGTCAGCCTTGCTCAAAAGTTCACTTTGAAAATCTCCTCTGAGATTAAATACAAACTTGCAGCATGAACCCCATTAAATAAGGAAGAGAGCTCCCAACACGTAATACTGGGATAATGTACACATTCTTATTCCAAAGGGGAAAAATGACAAAATGGCAAGGAAATTCCAGAGCATAGCAAAACACAAACTCAGTGGAAGAAACATCTTCCTTAGCTCCAAGTTGGCATATAGGGAACACGAGGATGTATGCTCCCAGGATCTGCACAGCCCCAACCTGGAGTCTTCCTATGGCAGCCGGCATGTTTGTGCTGGCTGTCCTTGATGAATGTGAACTTTTTTTGGCAGGTATTCCATGTGACTAGAATCTCCAATACTGGAACTTTAACACAACAACCTCACATATCTTTTTGAAGGTTGCTGCCTGCAGAAACTCTCCCCGTGTCACTCCTTGCTTGGGCTCCTTTGATATACGGGTTTAAAAAGCCAAGACTGGCTATTACAAATAAAGCGGCTACAAACATGGTTGAACAAATGTCCTTACTGAATGCTGTCGGCACATGTCCATACCACACCTACTCACAGATCATCACAGATCTTAAAAACAATAAAGTGATAAGTATGTTGTACATAGCTTCACACTAATGAACAGAGAATAGGTATTCACTGAGGTAAATAATTTCCTGCAGAAACATTTTCTTTTCAAAACAGTCACAAGAATACATGCAAAGTCTGTTAAATCCTTAATCCTCGTACAATACTGACCATAATTAAGAACTTGCCCCTGAGGGGGATCCAAGATGGCGGCACCGGGAGGACACTTTCTGACCAGCAGCACAGCAGGATCTTCACAGTTACCAGAACTCTCGGTCCTAAAATAACAGTGACCTGTGTTTCCCAGGTGAGAGGATACCTCACAGTGTGGGATTCAATCAGCTTCAACTCGCCCAGGTAAACTGTGAAAGAGATCCCGGTTCCACCAGGTGATTAGTCGCCAGCCCAGAGCTACACGCTCGCATGCTCTGATCACTGTCCCAGAATGAACTGTGGGCCCCACAACATGAGAGACTGGGATTTTCAGTCGAGAGAAAACCGCACTGTGCAGGAAACGAACGGGACTGACCTTAGGTCACCCAGACAATCCCTGGAAAAGACCCGGGCACCCAGCAGCAAGCCCAGATCCTGGGATGCAGGCGTTAGCACACAGTCCAGCCTGCGTACTTGACTCACTGCCCCAGATAGAACTGTGGCCCCCAGGGCTCCAGAGATTGAGTTTCTCTGTCGGGTGACTTACAGAGAGATTCTCCCCACCCTAGGACCCAGCAGGAACCAGAAATTAACAGACAACACCTGAGATAGCCAGATGGGTAGAGGCCAATGTAAAAATACAACCAATAAAAGGCAAAGCAATATGCCATCCTCAGAACCCAGTTACCCAGGAGCAAGTAGCTCTGGACACCCTAACATAAGTGAAATTCAAGAAGATGACCTTACATCTATGCTTATGAAGAGGTTAATGGAGGAAGCAAATAAAATGTGTAAAGAATTAGAGGAAAATATAGTAAAACAGATTATGGCCATTCCTAAAGAAATACAGGAAGACACAAGCAAAGACTTTGTGGCTTTCAGAGAGGAAATGATTAAATCACTGAAACAGGAATGTTCAAACAAACAGGTGAAGGAATTGAAGGAAAATACAGTCACACAGGTGAAGGAAATCAGCAAAATGGTTTAAGAACTAAAGATAGAATTGGAAAAATTAAAGAAAACACAAACAGAAGAAAACGGTTTAAGAACTAAAGATAGAATTGGAAAAATTAAAGAAAACACAAAACAGAACCTAGGAAAGAAAGCAGGAACTACAGAGGTAAGCATAACCAACAGACTACAAGAGATGGAAGAAAGAATCTCAGATGTGGAAGATATAATGGAAGAAATCAATGTATCCATTAAAGAAAAAAATAAATCTAAAAAATTCCTGACACAAACATCCAAGAAAGCCAAGACAACATAAAAAGACAAAACCTAAGAATAATAGGAATAGAAGAAAAAAGAAGATTCATACTTCCAAGGCACAGAAAATACTTTCAACAAAATCTTAGAAGAAAATTTCACCAACTTAAAGGAGAGGCCTATAAGAATACAAGAGACCTACAGAACACCTAATAAATTAGACCAAAAAAGAAAATCCTCCCACCACAAAATACTCAAAACAGTAAGTATACAGAACAAAGAAAAAATACTAAAAGCTTCAAGGGGAAAAGGCCAAGTAACATATAATGGCAAACCCATCAAAATCACACCTGACTTCTCAACAGAGACTATGAAAGCCAGAAGGGCCTGGACAGATATCATGTAGCCCCAAAGAGAACACAAATGTCAGCCTAGGCCACTTCACACAGCAAAACTCTCAGTCCTCAGAGATAGAGAAAACAAGATATTCAACGACAAAAACAAATTTCAACAATACCTACACAAAAATCCAGCATTACAGAAGATCCTAGAAGGAAAAATACAACCCAAGAAAAATAACTATTTCAAGAAAACACAGGTAATAAATAACCTCACTACAGCAAAACAAAAAGTAGCCAAACACACTACCATAGTCAACATCAAAATCAAAGGATCAAACAGCCACTGGTCATTAATCTCTCTCAACATCAATGGACTCAATTTTCCAATGAAATATAGAGACTAACAGAATGGATGCATAAACATGACCCCAAAATCTGTTGTATACAAGAAACACATCTAAGTTACAAAGATAGACATTATCTGAGAGTAAAGGACTAGAAGATGGTTTTCCAAGCAAATGGACCCAAGAAGCAAGCAGGAGTAGCCATTCTAATATCTAATAAAATAGACTTTCAACCAAAATTAATCAAAAGGGATCTATCCCTTTTTCTCTAGAAGGATACTTCATATTAATCCAGAGAAAATTCCACCAGGAAGACATCACAATCCTGAACATCTATGCCCCAAATACAAGGGCACCCACATTTGTAAAAGAAACATTAATAAAACTTAAACCACACATAGATCCCCACACATTAATAGTGGGAATCCCACACTCAACAAACAGAGGTCAACAAAACATAAATTAAACAAAGATACAATGACTCTAGCAGAGGTCATGAATCAAATGGACTTAATAGATATCCACAGAACCTTTCACCCAAACACAAAAGAATTTACCTTCTTCTGAGCACCTCCTGGAACCTTCTCTAAAATAGACCATATACTTGGTCACAAAGCAAGCCTCAACAGATACAAGAAGATTGAAATAATCCCTTGTATCCTATCTGACCACCATGGGCTAAAGCTGGACCTCAACAACAGAAATAGCAAAAACCCTACACACACATGGGAACTGAACAGCTTCCTAACTAAATGACAGCTGGGTCAGAGAAGAAATAAAGAAAGAAATTAAAGTCTTCTTAGAATTCAATGAAAATAAAGGCGCAACATACCCAAACTTATGGGACACAATGAAAGCAGTGCTAAGAGGAAAGTTCATAGTTCAAAGTGCCTTCAAGAAGAAATTCGAAACATCTCATTCAAGCAACTTAATGGCTCACATAAAAGCCCTCGAAAGAAAAAAGCAGACACACCAAGGAGGTGTAGAAATATGGAAATAATCAAACTTAGGGCTGAAATCAATGCATTTGAAACAAATAAAATTATTCAAAGAATCAATGAAACCAAGAGCTGGTTCTTTGAGAAAATCAAGAAGATAGACAAACTCTTAGCCAAACTAACTAAAAGGCAGAGAGGCACTATCCAAATCAGCAAAATCTGAAACGAAAGGGAGACATAACAACAGACACTGAAGAAATCCAAACAATCATTAGGTCTTACTTCAAAAGTCTATATGCCACAAAATTTGAAAATCTAAGTGAAATGGACAATTTTCTTTATCAATTCCACTTGCCAAAGCTGTATCAAGACCAAGCAAATCAATTAAATAGTCCTATATCCCCTAAGGAAATAGAAACTGTCATCAAAATTTCCCATGCAAAAAAATAAAAAATGTATATAATAAAAAATTTTAGAAAGCCCAGGGCCAGATAGTTTCAGGACAGAATTCTACCAGACTTTCTTTTTTTTTAATTTTTTATTTTTATTATTAGTTACATTTTATTAGCTCTGTATCCCAGCTGTACCCCTCTCCTTCATTCCCTCCCAATCCCACCCTCTCTCCCTCATCTCCTCCTTGCCCCTTTCCAAGTCCGCTGTTAGGGGAGGACATCCTCCCTTTTCATCTGACCCTATTTTATCAGGTATGTTCAGGACTGGCTGCAAAGTTCTCCTTTGTGGCCTAGCAGGGCTGCTTCTCCCTTGGGGGGTGGGGAGGTCAAAGTACCTGCCATTGAGTTCATGTAAGAAATAGCCCTAGTTTCCATTACTAGGGACACCCACTTGGTTACTGAGATACCATGGGCTACATCCAAGCAGAGGTTCTGGGTTATATCTGTACATGGTCCTTTCTACCAGACTTTCAAAGAAGAACTAACACCAATACTCTTCAAAGTATTCCACAAAATAGAAATAGAAGGAACATTACCAAACTCATTCTATGAAGCCACAATCACCTTGGTACCTAAACCTCACAAAGAACCAACAAAGAAAGAGAATTTCAGGCCAATCTCCTTTATGAACATTGATGCAAAAATACTCAACAAAATACTTGCAAACTGAATACAAGAACACATCAAAGATATCATCCCCTATGACCAAGTAGGCTTCATTCCAGGTATGCAGGTGTGGTTCAGTATATGGAAGTCCATCAATGCGATCCACCATATAAACAAACTGAAGGAGGAAAACCACATGATCAACTCCTTAGATGCTGAAAAAGCATTTGAAAAAAATCCAACATCCATTCATGTTTAAAGTCTTGGAGAGATCAAGGATACAAGGCACATACCTAAACATAATAAAGGCAATATACAGAAAGCCTATAGTCAACATTAAACTCAATGGAGAGAAACTTAAATCAATCCCACTGAAATCAGGGACAAGGCAAGGCTGCCCATTGTATCCATATCTCTTCAACATAGTCTTTGAAGTACTTGCTAGAGCAAGAAGACAACTGAAGGAGATCAAAGGGATTCAGTTTGTAAAGGAAGAAGTCAAAGCATCACTATTTGCAGATGATATGATAGTATACCTGACTTGTATGAAAAAAATTTTCAGTCTCTGAAGAAAGAATTAAAAAAAGATATCAGAAGATGGAAAGCTCTCCCATGCTCATGGCTTGGCAGGATAAATATAGTAAAAATGGCCATCTTACCAAAAGCAATCTACAGATTCAATGCAATTTCCATCAAATTACCAACACAATCTTTAAAGATCTAGGAAGAAAAAAACCTCAACTTCATGTGGAATAACAAGAAACCCAGAATTTATAAAACAATCCTCTATAATAAAAGATCTTCTGGAGGTTCTCCATCCCTGATCTCAAGCTGTACTATAGAGAAACAGGAATAAAAACTGCATGGTACTGTCATAGAAATTGAATGGTGGATCAATGGAATCTAATAGAAGACCTAGAAATAAACCCACACACTTATGGACACCTGATTTTTGACAAAGGTGCCAAAACCATTCAATGGAAAAAAGACAGCATCTTCAACAAATGGTGCTGGTCTAACTGGACGTCTACATGTAGAAAAATGCAAATAGATCCATACTTATCACCATGCATAAAACTAAAGTCCAAGTGGATCAAAGACCTCAATATAAAACCAGCACACTAAACCGCTTAGAAGAAAAAGTGGGGAAGAGCCTTGAACTCATTGGCACAGGAGACAACTTCCTGAACAGAACACCAACAGTTCATGCTCTAAGAGCAAAATCAATAAATGGGACCTCATTGAAAAGCTTCTGTAAAGCAAAGGACACTGTCGTCAGAACAAAACGACTGCCTGCAGATTGGGAAAGGATCTTCACCAACCCTCTATCTGACAGAGGGCTAATATCCAGTATATATAAAGAACTCAGAAGTTAAACACCAACATATCAAATAATCCAATTAAAACATGGTGTACAGAGCTAAACAGAGATTTCTCAACAGAGGAATATCGAATGGTTGAAAAACACTTAAAGAACTGCTCAAGGTCCTTAGTCATCAAGTAAATGCAAATCAAAACAACCCTGAGATTTCACCTTACACCCATGAGAATGGCCAAGGTCAAAAATTCAAGTGACAACACATGCTGAAGAGGTTGTGGAGAAAGGGGAACCCTCCTCCACTGCTGGTGGTAATGTAAACTTGTACAACCACTTTGGTGCTTTCTCAGACAATTACAAATAGCGCTTCCTCAAGATACAGCTATACCACTCCTAGGCATATATCCAAAAGATGCTCAAGTATACAATAAGGACATTTGCTCAACCATGTTTGTAGCAGCCAGAAGCTGGAGACAACCCAGATGCCCCTCAACTGAGGAATAGATACAGAAATTGTGGTACATCTACACAATGGAATATTACTCAGCAATAAAAAAAAAAAAACAAAAACAAAAAAAAAAAAAACAAAAAAAAACAGGAAATCATGAAATTTGCAGGAAAATGGTGGGAACTGAAAAAGATCATCCTGAGTGAGTTATCCTAGAAGCAAAAACACACACAGGGTATATACTCACTCATAAGTGGATATTAGACACATAATATAGGATACACCTACTAAAATCTGTATGCCTTAAAGAAACTAATCAAGAAGGAGGACTCTGGCTAAATGCTCAAACCCCATACAGAAAGACAAAGAAGATGGACATCAGAAGAGGGAATAGTACAGGACCCTGCCACAGAGGGCCTCTTAAATGCTCTACCCTGCAGGGTATCAAAGCAGATGCTGAGACTTATGGCCAACCTTTGGGCAGAGTTCAGGGAATTTCATGCAAGAAGTAGAAAATAATAAGACCTGGAGAAGACAGGAGCTCCAGAACCAAAAATCTGGGCACATGTGTCTTTTCTGAGACTGATACTCCTACCAAGGACCATTCATGGAGATAACCTAGAACCCCTGCATAGAAGTAGCACATGGCAGTTCAGTGTCCAAGTGGGTTCCATAGTGATGAGAACAGGGACTGTCTCTGATATGAACTGATTGGCCTGCTTTTTTATCACCTCTCCCTGAGGGGGGTCTAGCCTTACCAGGCCACAGAGGAAGATGGTGCAGCTACTCCTGATGGGACCTGATAGACTAGGATCAGAAGGAAGGAGAGGAGGACCTCCCCTATCAGTGGACTTGGGGAGGAGGATGTGTGGAGAAGGGAGAGGGAGGGTGGGATTGGGAGAGGAGGAGGGAGGGTGCCAAGGGGGAATACAAAGTGAATAAATTGTACTTAATAAAAAATGGAAAAAAATAAAAGAACTTGCCCCTCATGTATTGTTCTAAATATTTACTGACAGAATTGATGTTAAGCAAACTCTAACAGAAAACAGAAAATAGAATCAAATAACACCTCTGTTCATGTGGTTGCTATGGTCCCAAAATAAAAACATGACAAAGATATTGCAAACAACAAGTCATGGGCTGGTGGGTTTTGTTTGTCTGTTTGTTTGTTTTTATTAACAAAGAAAAAAATTCCTGAACAAAATACTAGTGAGTAAATTATTACCATGCAAAAGAGATAGCACATCCTGATCAGATTACCACAAGAACAAATATCTATGTCGACACCTGAAAATCGATATATATCTTTCAGCAGAATAAAAAAATAGAGCTGGAAATTGCATAATTGCTTATTAATTATACATATAGAATATATTTCTGATAAAATTTAATGCCTGCCCAACTCTAAGGAAGACTTACAGCAGAGTAGATGCACAGAAGAATTTTTCTATTATGAAATGATTTCAAAGAAGTGATGACACCAGTAGATAAACTTGTTGCTAAGACATTAACACTTCCTCCCGAAACTGTGTGCTGAGGCATCTGCTCTCACTGCTGCTACCCAACATGCTGCAGGGACAAAAACAATCCAGTAAGGCAAGAAAAGTAAGAGCAGCTACAGAAATCAAAGAGAAATTACTCTTCTTACCAAATATATGTGAAAATTTATGTAAACTATTAAAATTAATACATAAGTAAATAGTTACTGAATTAAAACTCAAAATAAGACCGTTTATTTTAAATATAATGAACAGAAAACTGTGAAATCAAACTTTTATAAATGATCAGAGATCTGCAGATCTCTTTATGGATGTCCAGAATCGATTTGTTTGTTTTTGCTTCCAGGCCACTGAGACTGTCACTCAAGTGTTCTTCATTCTCTCTTTTTGCTTGACCATTTTAAAAGAAGAAGTATCACTAGCCACATAAAAGCAAGATTCAGGCTCCATTTGGAGCTACATCTTTGTTTGCTGACTCCGATCATAGCAGCAAAGAATACCAAGTATTTAGGGTCTACCATGAGCAAATTATGCCTATTTATCTGAAAGAAATGATAGACAACGTAAGTAAATGAAGAAAAACTACAATCAAAGACTGGAAGATGATATTTGCAATCAACATAGGTGCTAGAGAACACATCTAAGATATATAAGAACTTGTTATCAATTAAGATAAACATGAGCTGAAGAGGACACAAGGCTTAAACAGACTTTCTATTTTAAACCAAGGGTGGTGGCTCAGCAGTCAACCTAACTGCACCTGGGCTCTACTAGAGCCCAAGTTGAACACTCAAGTGAGGAACTTTTTGATCAGACAATCAGACATATGTGAAAGAATGAAACTGTGTTCTCACTCTTGCTGGAAAGTCTGTCTTTCCTGTTGCTGTGGCATTCCTTCAGCCATACTAGAACCTTCTTCATGATTCCAATGATGACAGAAAGCCAGCAGTCCTCCAGGAATTCCCTCAAAATTCCAGCACCATGTTGGGACTGCAGAGACATCCAGTCGCTTAGACTGAACAATTAAATTCTCAGCCTTCTCTGTATGAGACCGCCATTGTGTGACTATCCTGACTGTATCCTGTAAAGTGAGTCTAATAAATATGATAAATCTCATTATATTTAATGAATATGTTGATACAATCTATATCTGTATTATACATATTTTATATATTGAATTATATTATATATTATATATTCATTCAATCAGTTATGTTCTTTTGAAGAACCATGACTACTACACATAGGATATAAAAAATCTTATAAACAGTCAAAATGTACTCAGCGTCATCAACCACCATTGACCTACAAATTAAAGCTATCAGCAAATGTCACATAAAAGCCCTTGATGAACCATACGAATTAGACTGATCGAAGTAGGGTTTGTTCCTACCTGTCCTAATATCAGTGTAGTCACTTACACAACCATTTTGAGGGCTGTTTGGCACTCCCCATGCTAGTCAAATGCACTTCTCCCCCATGACCCACAGTGACATTCCAAAGTCCAGAACCTGAGGGAACTGCCGTATTCATGCATGAGCAGTGTGTGTAAGAATGCTCATGGGAACTTGAGTGACAATAGCCCACAGACAAGACAGGAAAGTGGATACAAAGTGTGACACAGCCGTGGGACATGAGACCAAACAGTGGTAAACATGCCTAGGTGACGATTTGTACACCTTGCTGTACAACTCTCAAAACCTTATGAAAGTCGACAGGAGCAAGACAGAAGAGCGCTGAGCATATCTATAGACTGGGCTAAGATACAGAATCATGTCTTGAAATCAAAATCAAAACAGAGGCCTCCCTTGGGCAAGGAAGGCACAAATGGTGTGTTGCACTTTATCCATCATTGATCTAGCGTCGTGGTAGTTACAGAGCTAAGACAAAGGTAAAAATGTATCCGCATGTTCACTGGGAACTTCAGACTGGTGCATCCTGCACTACCACATACACATAGAGCACTTCAGGTTAAAAAATGGTCCAGTGAGGAAAGGAAAACTAAGAGGTTCATTACCTTTCAGGTGTCAGCTGCAGTGAAAGAAAGGATTGAATCCAAAGAGGTCAGAGGTTTGTCTTGTTTTCATGCTGTAGTGATTGAGTTTGAATGGGGGCTACAGAAATGGGTGGAGAATGGTCACCAGTGAGCCTTCTCCTGCAAAGCCAGTGGTGAACTTGGGTAGAAAATACCAAATGGGGTCCCAAAATGCAAAAAAGTGGGGAGAGCAGAGAGATAGCTCAGCAGTTAAGAGTACTGACTACTCTTCCAGGGGACCTGGGTTTTATTCCCAGCACCCACATGGCTGCTCACAACTGTCTGTGACTCCAGTTCCAGGGGGAATACACACTCTCTTTGGACTCTGTGGGCACCAGGAAGGCATTTAAATACAGGGAAACACTCATATATATCCACATGCGTATATGTGTATGTGTGTGTAATATAAAATAAGAAAGTCTTTAAAAATGTGAAAGAAGGAAAGTAAAGACAGCAAGATAAACACATTTTAATAAAAGGATGGGGAGAAATAATTCACAGTTGCTGGCTACAAGTTTTCAAAGGTGCATGGTATCTATAGGGGCTGAGCTGACTCCCAAGGTCACAATGATGGCTGCAGGAGAACACCTTATGCAGAGTTTGATAATTCAGTGCGGTGAGGAGAAGCAGTACCTTGAGGCTGGATAATTCATGAGGCTGGAGGCCAGCAGGAAGAGGAGGGTCTGAGGTAAATGACAATGGACAATCCTAGAAGAAACAGCTGTCAATAGCTGGCCCATGAGAGAGTTCATAGAAGAGGAGCAAAGGCGTGACAAAAGCTTGCATGTTGGGGCTCAAACTCTCAGGCAAGTTTTCAGGGCTCTGTGAGCTCCTTGTGAAGGGGCTTCAGAAGGTCTACAGAGGGGGCATTTTTCCCTACCTGACAGCTTTGTGGCTCTCTTTTTCTTTTTTTCTGTCCGTCTCAGAATTATCTGAGTTTTTCACAACAAACTTGAGTTGCTTTTACATTTAAAAGATGTGTTAAAATTGTAAATAATCATTAAATTTTCTCTAAAATATCTCATCAGTCTATAAGTATTGAAATGAATTTATCCCCCCTCCCAAAAAAGACATTTCCCATTAATACTTACACATATTTGAGTAAGGAAGCTGGAAACACAAAGGTGAATTCAGGAAACAGAACTTCGGAGACAACGTGGTGACCACGTGGCAGATTTTCATTACGATGCGCAATGATTACAGGCTGTCTTTGAAGATTTTCCTCTTTTAAAATTGGCTTCGCTACTGTACAGAAAGTAAGATAAAATGCCTTCTTTGCATCTGAGCCTTGAAGTCTCTGCTGTGTTTCAAATTTGAAGGTTTTTTTTTTCTTTCCAATGAAAATCAAAAAATCATTAAATGATGTTAGAGACAGCAGGAAGTGTGTATGAATCAGAGAACATCTTGCGGTGGCTGATATTATTTCATTATCTAAATCAGTCGGTACCGATTTCTTATATATCAAAGCTCATAATTATTTTCAAGGATGTGAACCATGGAGGGAAGTGAGAATCTGAGAATGATGTCAATGGAAGAACCAGGGTTTTGCAGGAGAGTGGAGGAATTTGCCCAAAGAGCAATTATGTAAATAAAATTTGCCCAGGGCTAGAATAATTTCACTGTCACCCACTGACAGGGATGGCCCCAGGCACAGGCCCACAGTATTCACTTAGGAAGGTGTATTTGTGGGGTAGGGAGAAGAGAGCACCCCTTTTAATTTATTCATTCTTTATTATGCAGGATGGAGGCAGGGCTGTTTCTGCCACAGTCTGTCTCTGCAAAATGTCCCACAGACATTTCCAAATGGGAGAAGTCACCAGCAACCAGAAGCTCCCCTGGCTGAGGAGCTCAGACCTTCCATCCAGATGCTCATAATCTTCCCTCCTTTAAACACAAATACCAAACCTTCTGAGTTCTACTCTTGGCCCTTGTGCTCTGTTAGCTATCAGATATTTTGAAAGAATAACTCCCATAGAAAGATGTCTTTGGCTTTCAAAATAAATTACATTAAAGAAGGAGGGGATACAGGAAGCTAAGCAGTGTTGACAACCTTTGCTCTTGTTAAACAGAGGCATCATGAGAATGTGATGGCCACACTGTGGCTTCAGGTACTGTGTGAAGGGGCCTTCTCCAATATCCAGCATTGAGATGTTCATGATGGGGGCAGTACCAGATAACCTGATGGGCAGAGAGTGGGTGGAGCATCATGTGATGACTGCCAAGTGGGACCCAGGCACTGAGGGTACAATGAAGTCCTTAGGCAGCAGAGTGCCTGATAGTCCCCTTGGAAGCTACAGTTTTTTAGGTCACCTTCTCTTCACCATGGACTGAGGTTTCAAGGTTAGAACGATTCCACTGAGCAAAAGCAGAGCAAAAAGCAGACTCCAGGCCCTGGACCCCATGGGCTCCTTGCTCCAGGCTCAGACCCAGTCCCCAGACACTGCAGCAGGTGAAGTTTTGTTCCCTCTTCCATCTGTTGGTGTTGTTATGAAAACCATCAACTGAGTAGCAAGCACATTTATTTCTCAGTTTTGTGGACTGCAAGTCCAAGGTCAAGATGCTGTCAGACTTGGGGTTACTGTAGAGGTGACTCCTGGTTCTTGGATGATGCTCATGTACTGTGCATCACAATTGGCAGGGGTTCTTGGTGAGCGGCTGTCTTGTCAGAGTGCCTACTTCATTTAGCAGCCTTCACCCTCACAACAAAATTCTTTCCTGTATCAGTTACTTTTCTCATTGCTCTGATCAAATGGCCTGATAAGCAGCCACTAAGGGAAGGAGCCATTCATTTTAGCTTATGGCTCAAGGACCACAGTTCCTCGTGGCAAAGGAGGGGATCTCCAGTCACAATTATACCTGTAGGAAATGGCTTTGGGTTAAAAAAAACCTCAAGTATGCCCTGCCCACCCCCCACTATGACACACTTCCTCCATCAAAGATTCTATATGCTTCCCAGACAGTGCCACCAGCAGGGGAACAGGTGCTGGAACATTTGAGCCCAGGGGGACATTCCATGTTCAAACCAGACCTCCCAGTGGTTTCTTCCCCATTTTATTTAGGGGTCCTTTCAACACGGGTATTTTGAAGAGGCAGACATGCAAACCGTGGCAGGCTCCTAGGAGCCTTGTGGTCTGAACACTGGTGAAGTGATCACAGAAGTGGGTGGGGCAGCTGTTGGTAACAGGCCCATGGACTTTCCTCCCAGTAACCCTTCAGGCCCGGCAGGCCCCATGGCCCTCCAATAACTCCAGGACCAGAGCAAGCTTCCTGAGTGGGGTGGTGGAGAGGTGGTATTCATACTAGTGTTAGCTGAAAGCAAGCCATAAAGTTCAGAGAAGCTCTGTGTTCTACTAACTTGGCAAAAGCCCTTTTGCTGGCCCCAGGAGCTTCGATTTCTATGGTTTTCTGAGTGCCTTTCTAGAATGCTAGGTGTTTCTTAACACGTCTCCCCAAGGCAGAGCTATCAAGTACCCTTTTACAGTGAAGAACTGGGGCAGAACTGAAGTGGGAACAGCTCTCTGGAGAAGAATTTCCCAGCCACCTGAAGACGGCATTCTTAGTTCTTCAGTTACCTTGACTGCATAATTCATCTTTGTATTCATCTTCTCTAGCGCGCCCACTCTGCCCTCCCACCTTTGCCTTTTCTTTGAAATTCTTTAAACTTTACAGCAGCCTAGCTGCACCCAGCGGTCTGAGGAGCAACTGCCGGAGGGAGACAGATCCAGGGTCTCTGAGATCCAGGGCAAGGGCGACTAAGAAAGAGAAGTTCATCCCCGACCTTCGCTGTGATGAGGGTGCAAGGCTGTCCACCATCCGTGCTAAAACCACACCTCCCTCGGGGTAAGGCCCAGGTAAAGGCTCCCTCCACTTACAGAGGGAGGTACATTTCCCGAGACTGAGACTTCATCCTAGTAAGGCTGTGGCTTGCTCCTTGATGCCAGAATAATTTTTTCTTTTTTTTAAATCTTTTATTATTATTTTTTATTAATTACACTTTATTCATTTTGTATCCCCCCATAAGCCCCTCCCTCCTCCCCTGCCGATCCCACCCTCCCTCCCCTTTCTGCATGCATGCCACTCCCCAAGTCCACTGATAGGGGAGGTTCTCCTCTTCTTTCTGATCTTAGTCTATCAGTTCTCATCAAAAGTGGCTGCATTGTCCTCTACTGTGGCCTGGTAAGGCTGCTCCCCCCTCAGGGGGAAGTGATCAACGAGCAGGCCAATCAGATTATGTCAGAGATGCCAGAATAATTTTACCAATGTTCCAAAAGTAGAACTTTATAGAAGGGTTGTGCTTTTTAACAGGCTGTGAGTATGATTTAAAATCTCAGCTTTCTGTGCTATTTAGAACTTCTTAGCAGTGTGGCACGGAGCTACCCACACCTCCTATCTTCTGAACAGTGCTGTTTCTTACCTGGGGTGTTAGAGGAGCTCACAGACATCGCCTTCATCAGGGTCCTATAAGCATTGGCCCCTAGAGAGGGTCCCACACTGCAGGGCGAAGTTCACGTCCTGCTTATTGCTGGTTCACAAGCTACTGTGACAGATTCATTTCTCCTGGGGGTGGGGGCTTTGTCTTGTCTCTGTGTTCCAGCCATGTCCTTCTTGGGCCTTTGTAGAGTCAGCATTGGGGAGAACTCCTCCATTCCTTTCAAGGGGTGACTGAGGAGGGGCCCAGGAAGAGGTCCACCTTTCAACATCCCACTACACCTTTAAAGCCTGCTTTCTGACTGGGTTGAGTGTGACGCTTCTGGGACCCTCAGCTGCCTGCCCACCTAGACATGCAGCCTGCTGTGGGCAACAGGGTTACAGAGCTTGTGAGTCTCGGCTTCTGGGTCTCAGACCTGGAACATTCCCAGGTTGGGGCCTTGGGCACATTGCTCTTGCTTCTGTTCCTCTAGGTTCTGTTGCCCAAACTGATCCTCTTGCCTATGGGCCTTGAGAGCAGGAATCACGGTATTGATGGCAGGGGCATTGGGTGTAGAAAGAGATTAAGGTGGTAGAGGGTGACCTCAGCACCGACCCAAATGCACAAGTTGGGGACATGTTTTGGTATGATGATTGCTTACACGGAGGAATGTAGATAGGGGAAGCCTCTTGAACTATTAGTCCATTGGAGTTGCTACAGCAGAACACTGTAGCCTGGGCCCTAAATAAAGAAAAGATTCGTTCAAGCAAGATCCTGCATCATGGCAGGGAACCTCACCCCTGAAATGTGTGTGTGTGTGTGTGTGTGTGTGTGTGTGTGTGTGTAGACACTTTCTCCCTTTCTCTCTGTTGTGTCTGTCCTAATTTCCTCTGTGGTGTTCCATCACAGTGGAGCATGGCCCACGCCGATAGAATTTTAAGGTAGGCATCTCCTAAAATCCTTGTTTAAATGAAGTCACATGTGGAGGTTCCTGTGGTCCAGAACATCATTGAGTTTGTAGGAACATTGTTCAACTTAGGAAGGTCCTGATGCACACCTGTGGCATGTCACTATGTGTCTTCAAAAGGACCTTGGGTATCCAACAGTGAAAGTCACTCAAAAGACATTAAAGAGAATTTATAAGCTATGTAGATGCCATCAACACTGTCATAGTGATTTGACAAAACAAGAGTTTTTTTGGTTGTTTTTTTTTTTGTTTTTTGTTTTTTCTTTTTTCAACTTATTTAAATGCTCTGTTCTGACCTGGCTCTCAGCTATTCTTATCTAGAATGATTTTTACCCTAACAACATTAAGTTGGGCCAAATCTAGAACTCAGCAAACGTAGTGTCCAATTTTGTATGTTGCTGGTCCAAAGGAAAGTTATCTGTCTCGCTTTACCAAGGTGGGCTCTTGTATGCACATTTTTTTTTCCTGGAGGTTATGTTAACTTCTCCGATGCTCTCCGGCTCCATCCGCAGAGCAGTGGCACTAACTCATAAAATTAATTCCCATTTCGTGGGATTGTCAGAAATGAGGATTGTTCTGACCTCTCTTTGAACTCATCAGCCGAAATGAAGTTGCTCACTGAGCTGGGGAAGACAAAGCTGGGTTTCGGGAGATCAATCAAGTCCACCGCGCTCAGGAGAGGCCCACAACCGGCCTCGCCACACTGACCCCGGTGGCTGCCGAGCCCGTGCACAAATGAAAGCCATCACTCCTGCTGAAGAAGATACTAAATTATCGGCTTTTAAATTTAATTTTCAGTTTACTTGTGTTTTCGATTAGCGTGCCATGTCTCATCAGGACAGCATTACCTTTGAGTGTAAGCACCTCCCTGTGGAATCTTCAGCTGCCCTTGCCTTCAGAAGGCAAAATCCATCTGAGATCCATCTATTAGCACACAGTGGCGGGGGTGGGGTTGTTCTCCTATGGAACCCAGAGCAACAGTAGCAAGTTATTTTCATCAGGCTAAAATCAATAACAGGCTTGGAAATAAAACGTCACCCTCGGCCTGGGGCCACAGAATGTCCTGACAGGCTCCTAAAACTATATGGTGGTAGCCGGGGGCCTGCGGGTGAGCTATTCACTTTCCTTCCATGATTTAGTCCTGAGATGTCTCCTCAGGCAAGTAAAGCTTAGGATCGGGTGACAGATGGGTGGCTGGAGAACCTATGTCCTCAGCCACTCCTCCTCTGGAGAGGGAGAGCTCACTTGGGCACAGAGAAGAAACTTTCTGCTTGAAGGGGCAGAACTACAGTTGCCAGTTTCCAGAGGTGTTTAAGGGTCTGGTTAACCATCTTTAGTCTGATCCCCTCTGCTAGAGCTTCAAAGCCACTGGTATAAAATAAATAAATAAATAAATCAGCCTTTGGACACAGTCATTCAGCAGTGACACTGGAGGTGGACCTTGTAGTAATCCCCAAGTCATGTAATCTATTGTTAGCCGAAGGATGTTTAGTGAGCAGCTTCAGCTCTTGTGTCTAGGAGCCAGAATGGTTCAGGTCTCTGTGAGGTTCAGAAACTGCCCATCAAACAAAGAGCACTGATACCATGGACCAATTGTGGTCATGAAGTCTATGGCCTCCTTCTAGGCATCTCTCTCAGGTGTCTGCAGGAAACTGAGGAAAGAGCTTCAGTCTCTACAGCTTAGTTCTGGCTGCTACAGTCCTCAGTGTTCCTGACCTTGGGGGCACATCACTGACCCAGATCCCTTGTCACATGTCCAGCTCCCCCTATCCACATACTTCTAATTTTTTTTATTCATGTATATTCTTTGTGCTAAGTGATGGGTCTCCAATGACATTTGTACTCTATTGCATCAAGTGCTTGGCCACGATCACTGTCATCACCATGCCTGACCCAGTTCCTGAGAGTCCCTGTCAGTCTTAGTTTGGGTTTTATTGCTGTGATAAAATACCATGACCAAAAATAAGGGAGGAAGGGTTTTTGTTGTTGTTGTTGTTTCCATCTTACTGGTTCCAGTTCATCATGAGAAAAGTCAGGGCAGGAGCTCAAGTTAGTTTCTGGAAACAGGAACTGAATCTGAAGCCACAAATGAATACTTCTTACTAGATTGCTCCTCATTGCTTGGCCTGTTTTCTTATCTAGCCTGAGACTACAGAGGAGTGCCCACAGTGGGCTGGGCCCTCACACACCAGCCATTAACCAAGAAAAGGGCTCACAGACTTGTCCTAAGGTCAGTCCAATAGAGGCCTTTCTCATCGGAAGATCCTGCTTCTCAGATATACCTAGATCTGTGTCAAGTTGACCAAAACAAAACAAAACAACAAGAACAAAAAACAAACAAAACAAAAACAACAAAACAAATTAGCAATTTTCCTTTCCTCAAATATTCCTTCTTTCATTTTTGTGTCATATACACATTCCACAAACCCTCTGATCAGGTATCACCAAAACTGTATTAACCATGATGACACCTATCTACAAGGGTCAAAGGCTCATAAATTTAGCCTGTTACTTCATTGATAAAGAACTTCTGTAACTCCCTGTAGCAATCCTACATGCTACAACTTTACGCAGAAGTGTGTAACCCTGGAGAATGTTCTTCTATTACAAAATCCCAATGAAATTAGTTTGTGCTAATTTATATATATATAGTGCTAATTGCTAATTATATATATAATTTATAGAACATGTGATATACTGGCTAGCTTGACATCAACTTGACAGAAGTTAGAGTTATCTGAAAGATGGAAACTTCAACTAAGAAATTCTTCTATAAGATCCAACTATAATACATCTTCTTAATTAGAAATTGATGAGGTAGGGCCCAGCTCTGATGCCATCCCTGGACTGGTGGTCCTGAGTTCTGCAAGAAAGCAGACTCAGCAAGTCATGATGATCAAGCCAGTAAATAGCACCTTTCATGGTTTCCTAACTTCCTTTAGTGATGAACTATGGATGTGGAAACTTAAATCAAATAAACCCTTTCCATCCAAGTTTTTTTTTTTTTTTTTTTTTTTTTTTTTTTTTTTTTTTTTTTTTTTTGTCACGGTGCTTCATCATAGCAATAGAAACTCTAAGACAAGTTGGTCCCATGATTATGGGGTACTGCTGTGACAGGAGGATTGCAGAAGGACTTTGGAACTTTGGGCTAGAAAAGCCAGTAAATGTTGAAAACTCTGTGAGCTGTCTGTAGGAGCTTGGAAGATAACAATGTTGAAAGCAACACAGGCTATGGAGGCCTGTCTTGTGACTTTTTAAGGGGAAACAAAAGTCATTGTGTGAAGAATCTGTGGCGTCTTTCCAGTAGCTGAAGAGCCAGCTATTAACAAGAGACTAGAACCACTAACACAAAGTCTGCTTTACTGAGACAATATGTTTGTTCCATAGAACTTTCAAGAACTTTGAAGAACTGTAAGACAGACTTCCAGGTATACATTCAAAGGAAATGAAGTCAGGCTCCCAGCCGTTGGCACTCCTGCACTCATCACATCACCCAGGATACGGAACAACCTTTTTCTCCACCAATAGACGATTGGATAAATACTGTTCAGCCTACACATGAACTGAACAAGAGCAACAATAGACACGCTAAATCAGGGGAAGGCCCGCAAGGCCCCAGCCTACACAAAGAGCTGCAAGCAACTAGGGAATACAGAGAGTAGGAAAAATAGTCTTCCCCAGGGAAGAACACAGCAATTGGTTGTCCAGTACCAAGTAGCTAGCTCTGAAAACATACATCCAGGGAACATTATACATTATGAGGAGGCTATATCCAGGAATCTATATTATTACATGTACATGGATGCACATAAGAACTAATGAAAAACGAGAAGCCTTTGATTTGGGAGTGAGCAAGGAGATGTTATGGGAAGAATTAGAGGGAAGAAAATGAGGGCATAAATGATTCAATTATATTATAATCTAAAAATACAAGTAATTATAAAACCTTTGCTATCACATAAGTTGGAAAACTTCAGTTTTAAAAGAAGAAAATATTACAGTTTGTGAAAAGGTGGCTGAACACTGTGCTTTATACATAGTGCAGTAAATCGGACAGAGGAGGCCTGGCCCACCATGTTCCCAGAGGCTCAATACTCTCTGTAGCCCATAGCCTCTGGCTACCAAGGCAGACCATGATGCCAGGCTATCTGAGAACTGGCTGCTTTCACATCTCAGGAGAGCCTCTATGGAGAAGGTGACAGTTGTCCAAGCCTATTATGGAGATCTTAGAGGGACTACTGAGGCAGAAGAGTTGTGGGGGAAGGGTTTCCTTAGCCATGGGGCAGAGCTCACCTGGCACAAGGACATTGCAGAGCCATCCATTTTATGCACAGCTCTATATGTGGCAAATTCACCTAATGACTGATGGGGGAAGAGAGGCATGGTCTGGGTTGTTGGCAGTGATGTCAGGACCTTGCTCTGTTGCCACTTAGGTGCCACAGAGTATGGCATGGTAACAGGAATGTAATCAGCTTTCTGCTCAGACCAGACAAGTCACTAAACAAGGTGTGGATGATAAAATGTAACTACCATAGCTTGGAATCAACTCTTCTGTCTTTGATTTTTATCCTAGTTCTCAGGAAGAGTATAGACGTATCTACCTGTTGATTTCCGGAGTTAGACATGAAAACTGACCATGTTTGATAATGACTAAGCAATCCACTAAGTGTCCACCAGAAACCAGAAACCAGGTGTACCCAGAAACCAGGTTGCTCCTGATGCCCCATACCATACAGCTTGGCTCCTGAGGGAGGGGGCCTCTCATGGGCCATGTCACACCTGTGAGCCCTCTGCTCACTCACAGGCTTGTAGATATTCTCTCCAGTGATGATCTGAGTGATTGGATTTTAATGACAAGTTGGACTAGGCATATCATGAGGGTGACAGTCCTGTCGCATCTCCCTTCAGGACATGGTGACAGGTGCTGGGGGCAGACTCTTTGCCAGGGGCAGGCATTCTCTCTAGCAGTGTGCTTAGGAAAGACAGATTTAGAGAAAGTAAGTGCAGCTATGTCTCCATAGAGTTGGCAGCACAAATGTGCCACCTGGGGCCCTGTGCTCTCTTCCGGATGCCAGCAGAGCCACCCACAGGGGACACAGAGTGTGCCGTCTGCCCTCTGGAGACTAAGTGCTGAAAACTCTCAGACACACTCAATTAAATACTGTGAGTTTCCTCCTTGGAAACCTGGGAGAGTCATTTGCAATACTTTGTGGGTCTCTGTTCTCTTCTTACAATGGCCTGGGCTGTCTATGGTTACTCTTATTAGCCCTGCAGAGTTTTAACAACAGAGATGCTTATAGAGTCTGTGACTGGGCTTCTGTGGCACATTCTCTCTGTTCTCAGGTGGGCAAAGACCCAAGGGCGTGTTGATATCTGAGAGGCTGAGAACTCATGATTGTGCTCCTGTGTCCCCAGGACCCGACAAGTATTGAACACGGATGCTAGAGTGAATGTATTCTAGCAACTCTGGCTTCAAAAGAGATCATGACAGAACCCGGGTAACGGGCAGCGTTGCCATGCTGTAGACAGGCAGTCTGTTGTAAGCCAGAAGCTTGGAAGGCGCACTGCTGAAACCTGGGCAGAGTTGATGCAGAGACTGACTTGAATACCTGGGGTACCCCCAAAAAGGGCACAGGAAACATGCTATCAGGGGCACAGTGGGTACAGGTGACTTCAAAAAGTAAGAGAGTAAACATTGCATTATTGTCACACAGTGCTTCTGACTCATCAGTGATGTAGCACTTGCCCTCAGATGCCTTTTAAGAGTGGGGTGGCTCTGGTGAGCTAAAACACATCTATATAACGTCAGCATTTGTCTTCTCCAGACAGTACAGCAGCTCCAACAACACTGCAAGTAGCAGTCTAGGAGTTTCTGAGTCCTCTACTCAGGACCATGTATGTGTGGCATCCCAGTGTGAGCTGGGTACAAGCCGCTCATTGCAGTGTAACATCATTAACTGTGGTGCTGCACTCTTGTCTGAGACCCATCTTGGATGCAGAGAATGCTCTAGAGTGTGGACCAGGTGTGCCCATCCTAGCATCTCTATAAAGGATCTACCTCGTCGTCAGAGCTTCTGAAGGTTATAGAATATGGGAACTCTGCTGCTGTCAAACAAACAAACAAACAAACAAACAAACAAAGCAACATCCCACTTTTAAAGGGCTTGTGGGAACAGATTAAGACCTACTCAGATAACCTCCCAATCCTAAGGGATATAACAACATTCTAAGCCACAGAAGTAAAATCCACTAAAGCAACAGTTCTGAGATGTGGAAGTAATACTGGGAACCGACTTCAGAGATTCTGCCAAGAATACTTCACATTTATTCCCACCTGAGAATCTCCAGTGTGCTTATCCACTGAAGGACCAATTCGAAGTCTAACCCCTAGCAATTCGAAGTCCAACAGTCTCCCAAACCCCCTCCGTTTCCATCATGGGCCAGTGAAATCAAGCAGGGCAGACCTTCGTTATCAGTGGGAACCATACTAAAACAATTTTACTTCTTCATTGTGTTTTTACCTGCTTAAAAGCCTTGGAAGATGATCCATTGAGTGTCCTCAACAGGCCAGCTCTTCAGAAGCAGATGTGACCAAGAAGGGTCCTGGTTTTATCTACTTTCAGCTGCCCTTTCTCCTGTGGGCTGTCTTAATTTCCCCACTTGCGATCCATTTCAACATCTCTGCACAGTTCCCCCACAGTCACGACAGCCTCTACTCTCAGCACAATGTTGCTCCCTTTGCTTTGTGTCCCGCTTATGAGACAGATGCACAGAGAGTGAAGGAGAGAAAGGCTCTCTCTTGGAGTAGATTTCTGTGTTCACCTTACTATGTACCAGGCATTTCTGGCGAGGCCAAGTGCTGACCCTTTGGATAAATTGGGCATCGCGGTGTAGGTGTACTTCTTTGTTTGGAGCTGTTGGTTGAGACTCTAATCCCATTACCCTAGTGCTCCTGAGTGAGTGAGCATGTCAAATTTCATAACACAGGAAGTTCACTACAAGTGAGACTTGGAGTCTTCATGCTGCTGGGATTCCAAACCTCACCCAACGTGTATTTTCCACAGGTGTTAGAAAGAATGTTCCTTTATGGGTGCTGTATAAAATATTCACCATGCATAGGGTGTTTGGACAGGAAGATTTGTTATGCTGAGGAACTGAATAAAGTTATGATTAAACAAGTTCTGCTTGTGGAGCTGGCAAAGCTTTGGAGAATTAACTGCAGTTTCACTGCAGAGGTGAATTTTCTTTTTATTCTTGATTGAGACTAAACACAGATGATTGTGAGTTAAGTGGAAACAGACTTTACTCACATCTCATGGATCACTGTGGAGAAAAAGCCACACATCCTAGAATGCAATTAAACAATTCTTCCATCAAAAAAGACTGAGGCGGCTTTTTAAAAAGAGTACAGGAGCTCCACAAGGAGAGCAACAGAACAAAAATATCTGAGCTCAGGGGTATTTTCTGAGACTGATACTCCAACCAAGGTACAGTCATGGATATAATCTAGATCCCCTGCTCAGATATAGTCCTTGGCAGCTCAGTATCCAAGTGGGTTCCCTAGTAATGGGAACAGGGGCAGTCTGACATGAATTCAGTGGCTGGCTCTTTGACCCACCCCCTCCTGAGGAGCAGCCTTGCCAGGACACAGAGGAGGGCATTGCAACCAGTCCTGATGAAACCTGATAAGATAGGGTAGGATGGAAGGGGAGGAGGACCTCTCCTATTGGTGGACTTGGAGAGGTATGGGAGGAGATGAGGAAGGGAGGGTGGGATTGGGAGGGAATGAGGGAGGGGGCTACAACTGGGATACAAAGTGAATAAAATGTAAAAAAATAAAAATTTAATTAAAAATATATTTAGATGCCCACTTGCTTGCTCTCAGGACTCCTAGTTGGATTCACCACTATCATTCTCAGATTTGCATCTCACTTGCATTGCAAATAGAAAGTGTTTTAAGGCCCAGGCCTCCCTGTTTGCAGCCTGGTCTGAACTTCCAGGCCTCCATAGTCAGGACTAATCTGAAGGATTTCAGTTCAGCAGGAAGTGGTTTAGTGCGTGAACTCAGGAAGGTGTCTTTTCTCATCTTTTATGTGTAAGGATCTTGCTTTAGGTCACATAGCAGAGAAACCATTTTTTAAAGATTTAATTTTAATTAGCCTTTCTTCTCTGTACTAGAACAGGTTAGATCATTAACTCAAAAAGGTGAAGTGATGAATTTGAGAGAAAGCAAGGTGAGTGATACATGAGAAGACTTGGAGGGAGCAAAAAAAAGAGGGAGGAAGTGATGATGTCATTACATTTTAATTTCAATAAATAAAATATTTAAACAATTTTTTAAAAATAAAAACCAGAGTCTTTAATGACAGATTATGTATTCCAGCACAGTTTTGTTTTAAACTGGGATTTTCCAGGTCTACTACTGTGAAAATACTGAAATACTAAGTATCGGGGCTGTTTCTAATGATTGAGTACGAGCATGAGTATGAGTATGTATTTTTAAAATGGTTTTATTCTGAAGTAAGAATAAATGTATGCATGAACATTTGTGTACTTGCTTTAGAAATCTTGAGTAAACAGCCTGTGGCAGGCTGGTGAGCTAAGTGATGGGTGTTTTGCCTTTCAAGAAATAAAAATTACTAAAGTTTCCAATGGTTTGACTTCTCAGAATCAGCCCCAGGCTGTGCATAAGCTTTCTGTGTCCTTAGTCCCAGACAGGGCCGGTGCACTGGGGCAGCTTGCAGCACTGCGCCTCCCAGCTCTGGAGCACTGCCTCACTGAACCTCAGGGAGCACAGTCCTGTCTTCAGACCCCAGGGCCTAAGATGCTCAGTGCCTAGAGAGTAATCTTGTCTCTTAGACCAAGGTGGGTGGTAGGTTTGGGGAGGGACCCCAGAGCAGTCACCACAGCATGATTCTCATGGTTTCTGGTCTCTTCACTCATCTGTATGGTACCAGGCTCTCTGGGTGGCCTTTCAAGTACTGGGCCAGACGTTTGAGTTACTGAAAATTGTAGCAGAGTCATGCCCTGGCTCTCAGTTGCAGAATGGATTAGAAGGCTTCCTTAAGTGTCCAAAGAAATTCTTTGAGCCACTGAAAAGTCCCTGCTTGGGCACAGTGGCACCTTTGTAGTCCTCTCATCTGACCGTGGGTCCCTCAGAGACAAAATAAATAACACTACTCAGTGGCTCTTGTAGAGTTTGAAGTGCAATACGAGTCTGTGGCATTATGGGGAGTGTGCTGGTTAGTTTTGTAAAAACTCATCACAAGCTAGAACTGTTTTGATAAAAGGGAATCTCAATTGAGAAGAAGCCTCCCCAGCCAGGCTGGTCTGTGGGGACATCTTATTGATTGATGATTGATGGGGAAAGGTCCAGCTCAATGTGGATGGTGCCAGCCCTGGGCCGGTGGTCCTGGGTGTTATAAGAAAACAGGCTGACTGCTCCTCCATCACTTTTTCCTGATGGGATAGCCTTGCCAGGCCACAGAGGAAGAGGATGCAGGCAATCCTGATGAGACTTGATAGGCTGTGGTCAATTGGTAGGGGAAGGAGATAGGGGGAAGAGGGAAGGAGGGTAGGACCAGGAGGAGATGAGAGAGGGGGGCTATGATTGTGATGTAAAGTGAATAAATTTTAAAAAATGATATAAAAACAAGAAAGAAAGAGAGAGAAAGAGAAAGAAAGAAAGAGAAAAAAGAAAGAAAGAAAGAAAAGAAGAAAGGAAAGAAAGATTGAAGAAAGAAAAAAGAAAGAAGAAAGAAAGAAAGAAAGAAAAAAAGAAAGAAAGAAAGAAAAAGGAAGGAAGGAAGGAAGAAAGAAAGAAAGAAAGAAAGAAAGAAAGAAAGAAAGAAAGAAAGAAAGAAAAGCAGGCTGAGTAAGCCATTGGGAGCCAGCTGGTAAGCAATGTTCCACCACGGCTTCTGCTTCAGTTCAGGCTTCCAGGTTGCTGCAGCTGCTGCCCTGACTCCCCTCAGTGATGGTGTGATCTGACGGTCCATCACTGCTGAAGCTCATGCAGCCTGCCTGCTGCTGGCACTGGAAGCCCCTCCCACACAGCCCTGGCTCATCTTGGGCTCAGGGTGTATTTAGTGCTCCCTTCCTCAACCACACTTTGGAATGCTACAGGTAGAAGAAGTCTTCTTTGTCTAGCAGAGCCATTTTCCTCTCAACTGCCCTCTCTTACAGAGTCATGGGTTGGGGGTCTTGTGCTCTGTGTGAAGTGGCACATAGCCATCTTAGGTTCTCTACCTGGTTCCCAGGTGGGAGGAAAAGGTTGAAGATGGAAGCAGCATTATGCAGCATTTTGGTCCCAGACACCCACGCTTCTTAAAGCAGGTGCCAGACAGACATATAGCTTCTACAGAGGCTTCCAGTGGAGCCTCTGTATTTGTGAAGGAAGAAGACCACCTTCTCAGCAGTGGCCTGGTGTCCTTACACTCAGGAAGATCTGAGCAGCCCCCTTCTTCCACTGGGCTGAGGGTAGAGCGTGGGGAGATCTTCCTAAGGCTTAAGAAAGGTTTCCAGAGCCTACAACAGTGGCTGGTGTCAGTGTCTCTTTAGGGAGTCACTTTTTAATCACTCCGTTTGGCATCGTGGTTGCCTAATGTTTACAGTAAGAGGCATCCAGTAAGCCTTCACTTCAGAAGCAAATGGGAAGTGGGAGCCTTGAGCACCCGCGGATCTGAATGCTGATGCGTCCCTGCTGCGCTCTGGGGCGGTGCGTGGTGTTGATCATGGCTTCTTACTGATAAGCAAAGTACTTGCAGAGCGTGAAGACTCTGCGTGTGCATGCAGGATAACTCTAATCTGCACCCTGCCCGGCCTCCCGCATTTGCATGGACAAGCAGCCTGGCTGCTAAGCTCTCTATTAGAGCTGCAAAGGGCTCCCCTCATTTGAATAAGGCCTCTTTGGCACAAGGAGAAGGCGGAAAAGGTGCAGTGAGCAGGAACCTCCTGGAATTAGGGTGACATTTGGAAGCAGGGGCCTTAAATGTTCGTTTTTTGTCATGCTAAATTCTAGAGTATTTTTAAATCTATTGTAACTGTCAGTTGCACTAAACGTTTTTATTCTTATTTATTTATTTTTTTAAACAGAGCAAATGGCAGCAGACCAGAGTGCCAGGAGTCCATTATTATGGCTATCTGCATCATGGGAAACTTCCAGCAGACTGTTTGATGCAATGTAGAAATACATTTGAATATAGGATTAGACTCACAATGTAGAGAGCAGTCAGAGATCAAAAGAGCTGGCTGGGAACTCAGGCAGGCAAGAACTGTCTGCAATTTTGCAGCCAAGTGCAGGGGCTCCCAGTGTGTTCCACACATCTTGTTGGCTCACAGCATGGAGCTAGTGGCTGGTGGCCATGCCCACTGCAACAGCACCGTGCTATTCTTACAGGGAGTGGCTAGTGATCTTGAAAGTGTGCCTTGAAGAGCCACTTCAGCATTACAAGGAGGGATTTGGAATAACCATATCTGTGGGAGTGTGGACTCTTAGATCCACCTTTGATTCCAGTCTGTTTTTAAGTGCCACTAAGATTGGTAAGACAGATTTTAGTTCTTGGAGTGTGTTTTAGTATTGGAAGTACAAACAGGAGACCTTCTCTCCAAACCACAGAGGCCAGAGAAGGCCTTTGCTGTGAAGCTGCTGCACACACCTCTCAGGGACCCGAATCTGTCCCTTGTTAGTGGGCTCTCAATAGGACCCTCTAAGTGTTTTCAATATGTCTCCGCCCATGTTACAATAATCTCACACATGTAGTGACTGGGGTTGTAAGTGGCAGATGTTTCCAGGCAGCCTGCATGGATCTGGGATTAGGGCACATTCCTTTTCATCCCTAAACTTCGGCACTTGCCCATCTGATATGTTAATTCTCTCATTCTTTGATTTTGACATTTAATTCACGTGAGAATTCTAAAGTCTGGGCTTAAATTAAGGAGTGTCTCTTATCACTATTAAGTCAATGTTTAGAATTGTTCTCCAGACTTAACAATTTTATTGATAACCCTCTACAGTCTAGGAATATCCAACCAGAGTCCAGAGGATCTTGGTTTGTATTGTTGTCTGTGTCTTGCTGCCAGTCTGTGAATACATCCTGACCCATATCTCCACTCCTGATAAGCAACAAAAAAGACATTTGTGGATCCTGAGCTTCCCAGAACCCACATCATAGAGGGTTCAAAACAGAGTGTTGGATGAAGGCTTCTAGTTGCTGCTGCTCAGAAACTGAAGACCTGAGAGAGTTTTGGGATTCCTCATCTGGCCAGCCCAGCCAGTTGCTAGCACTGAAGGAAGCCAGGTAGCTGCTTTAGCAACCTGTCCAGAAGTTTCTCATGACCCAAGCAATAGCATTAAAGGCCTCTGTTCTTCACCCATCTCTGCAACGTTTCTTGTCAGAAAATTCCCAGAACTCCAGCCCTCATCCCACCTTCTTGCTGCTCTTGTTCTGACCTGACTCTCTCAGAACCATAAGCCCATCATTCTTTCTCTCTCACAAGCCACCTACTTAATCAAATGAAAAACAAGAAGAACAGAAAACTAATGCCAGAAATTCCAAAACCTAAGGGAGGCTTTATTTAAGTAAAAAATAAATCTTGACCCCAAGGGAACCCAAGCCACATGGAGCAGGTATGGTGAGGGCAGGGGCTAGAGGTGTTGCTTCTCTGAGATCCTACCTCACAGGGGGCCACTGTCTGAGTTGTCTGCCAAATGCTGAACTTCACACATCTCTGCATTCTTAAATCTCTCTATCTGGCTACACCATGCAGCTGCTGGGCCTGCAGGTACTGTGTGTTTACACACACAGGCAGTGCACAATACTGTCTGCACATTGCTCACAAATGCATGGGGCCTTTGCATACTTTGTCCAGAGATTTCCACGTGAGCAGGCAGATTGGGTGCATACAAACACTGGTCTTATAATCTCTCAAGCTTTCCATCCTGATTGAGAGGCTTCATATCCCTCTCTGCACTGAACCGTGAGATGCATGTGTACTTGATCAAACTGGACACTGTTCAATCCATATGTATGACATTTTGCTTGGTCTTAATTGTGTTGCTCAACTATTCTAATTTTTGAAGTACATTTTAGGATAAGTTTTTGTATAAGTTATGTGAACATTCACCATGACTTCGGATTTGTGGATTTCACTGCAGTAAGATGAATTGATTGATGTTATTTAGCTGTAAATGGTATCTTAAGATCATACAGATTTCTGCCTCACACCATCTTCCTGAGGTCACAGCCTCATTATGCACAAGGCTTTACTGAAGACAGCTAGATTAGATGCCCTATATTCATTTCTCTGATCTATTTTCATTCTGTTTCATTTTGTGTTTTTCATGTTCTCTTACAAAGTCATATAATTTTGGTTTTTCCTTAATCTAGTTTGATAGCTTTGGATTTTTAACTTAAAAAAAAAAACTATAGGGCTGGAGAGATGGTTCAGAGATTAAGAGCACTGGCTGTTCTTCCAAAGGTCCTGAGTTCAATTCCCAGCAACCACATGGTACTTCACAACCATCTATAATGAGATCTGGTGCCCTCTTCTGGCCTGCAGGCACACATACAGGCAGAATAATGTATAAATAATAAATAAATAGATATTTTAAACAGAATTTTATAGGTGAGTCTCTATTATATTATCTTTATTCCTCTATATTCCCTTTCATTTCATAGTATATCCCCAGTCACTCAAAAATTCAAGGCCTCGTTTATAAACACTATTGCTACATATTTGCACACACACATACTCATAACTTTTTGGGTCCAGTTATTGCTACTTGCTTGTATATGTGTTTAGGATAACCACATGAGACTGAGGTTACATAATCTATTGGTGGGGGCAGGGCTTATTCTTGGAAAAATTAAGCAGCCACTGATTGTCAGCAGCTCTTCTTGTCGGGCTTTGTGCAGCGATTGGGACATCTGCTCTTGCATAAAGTCAAACATGCACTGAAGAACTTGAAGGGCCCCACTGAAGAGAGATGCCAAGGGCTGTATCCTCATGCTTGGCAACTGAACACTGGCTTCACTCGGCTGACTCACCATGCCTTAATCAGCGCACTTCTTTCATCCTTTCCATCCACATCGCTTCAAAGAGAGACATCTTCCTCTGACTTTCCTCTAAGTTATTCCTCTCAGTTCACTGCAGAGCATGAGACAGTGGCTCATCCCTCACTTTTCATTTGATGTTCAAAGTTACTGGGACAGTATGGTTTCCTTTTTTTTCATCTCTAAAGCACTGATCCCAAAGTTCCTGTGACGTTATATTTGATACACTCTTCTGTGCTCATTTGCAGAATCATAAACAGCCTCAAAGTCTCCCCACTACTTTTGTGCAAAGCAGAATAAATGCTAATGCCAACCTAGCATCGTGAGTTGGATTGATCTGGATCTTTGTGGTCTCCCACATAGCATTTCCATGTGTTGGGTTTGGTCCCCAGTCTTGGTGCTATCATGAACTGATGGAACCTTCAGGAGGATGAGCCATGTAAGAAAACAAGTCATTGGATGCTTGTCTTAAATTGAGTGGTGTCACCCCATCCTCCCATCAAGTGCCATGAGGTAGCTTCCTCCACATGCCTGCTACCTTGCCCATGATCTGTGTGCTTTCACCATTCTGAAGGAAAGGGCTCAGGGGCCTTGACAAAAGCCTCTGAAATAGTGAGCCAAAGAGAATCTTTCCCATTTACGAATTGATATGTTAGTACTTTGTCACGATGACACCATTTACATTTAAGTTATTTCTCAAATAATCTTTCTATCTCATCCCATTTTTTTGACCTATGAAAAGCAACACCAAGTTCGTGGGTGAGTATACATAAACCAGAAAGCACATTAGAATCTCTCTGTAGGTGCCACCAGGAATGGATATTGTGTGTTCGTGAATGTATCTGTGTGTCTCTCTCTCTGTGTGAATGCCTGTGCTCCACATTCATCTTGTGCTTCAATCTAGGTGTTTTGTATTGAACAAAAGTCTAGCTAAGTAATCCCTTAATCCCTGTGTATTAATTTTACTGTTAGACACATATTATGGAAGGATGTTTGCATAAACTATAATTTTCAGTTCTATGTATATTTCAGCTTTTGTACATTTCATTTCTCTGAAACCCATTTCTTTGGATGTCTTATTTATGGTTGTTTTAAAAGGCTTTATCTTCTGGAAGCTAGCAGCTCAATCCTCTCTGGATGGTTATCTATAGTTGAATGTTCTTGCTTTAAAATCAGTTTGTCCTCTTTCTGTGAGGCTGTGTGTATGTGCGTATGCATGTACATGTGTGTGTGTGAATGCCCCATATTGATTGCATATTTCAAACCTCCATTGCCTTCAGACCACTTGCATCTCTCCAAAGGGAATTCTACCATTTTCCTGACTTCTGGAGGAGTCTTGTCAGACCACCTCACTTGGCTGAGCTATGGTGGCTGCAGGCAGATGAAATGTACACCTCTTCTCTTCCTTTATCCCCATGGTCAGTTTCATCAGGGTCTCAGGTTTAAACCCGCACAGTAACTCAGTGACCATCATGGAAGAGTCAAAGGAAAGGATGTAATTGCTGGAGTCCTATGAGATGCTACCTTCTGGACACTGTACTCACAACCTCACACTGGCTCTGTTTATTTCCACAGAACCTGCACAAAATCAAGCCAGCACAGAGAGGGGAGGAGCTCACAAGATGTCACACCTAACTGAAATCAGGAGGGGGATGAATTGATGTGGTACCCATAGAGAGTTGGAGAGAGGAAAAGGAAGAGAGGGTATAAACAGAATACATTATACACATCTGTAAACACACAAAGAGTAAATAAAACAAGTCAATCATATTTTTGCTCACTCCCATCTCTTTTAAAGGCCATTTCCTTGTTATTGATCTGAAATCCAATTTTTATTTCTCTAGAACTGATGGCTGTGGAAACATCTGAACACTTTGTGCATCTTAGAAGATATCTTTGCTGAACCTTCCTTCGGCTGCATATGCATAGATGGAATATTGAACTATTGAGGTGAAAGTGGATGTATCACTTTCAGCTGTGGTACCTTCCCAGCCTTAGCAACTCTGTATTCAAATTTTTTCTATGTTCCTGGGCACTTTCTGCTCTTTGAAGGCCAGTGTATTCTGCTTGGCCTTGAGCCTTGGGCCCTGTGGCAGATAATGTCTACACTGATTTCTAGGAGCACTGATTCCTACACTGTCCTTGAGTATTCCTCTCACCACATCTAAAACACATGCTTCCACTCTGTGTTGTGGTCACATCATATAGTGAAGAAGAAATTTCACTCTACGAATAAGCATATACAGTTAATTCCATTTGTCACTGTGATGGCCTATGTGATGCCCAGACAACTGGTTGGATATTATACCCGGTGTGTTTGTGAGGGTGTCTGTGGAAGAGATGGAGTGAAAACCCCTCATTTCAATTGGGGCTGTCACTGTTAAAACTGTAGGAGGCCCAAAGAAAATGAAAACGAAGAATGTAGTGATTCCACCTTTTCTGAAAGAGAATGCTCATCAGAGACAAACTTGTCTGCTGGCCTTCTGGGTCTGGGTCTTCAGGCACACCTGGGACTTGACTGAGGTTTCCCAGGCCTCTGGTCTTCTACTAGTGTCACATGGCCAGCTTGCCTTGGTCTTCAGTTTATACAAAGCAGCTATGGAAACTCCTAGCATCCAGCAGATCACTCATAACACATTGCTAGATCACTCATAGCACACTGCTTTCATTGACTTATCTATCTATCTATCTATCTATCTATCTATCTATCTATCTATTATCTATCTATCTCTCTTTACCTATCTACCTATCTTTGTCTGTCTATCTATCTGTCATCAATCTATGTTACCTGTCAATCTATCATTTATTTACATCTATCTATCTATCTATCTATCTATCTATCTATCTATCTATCTATCTACCTGTCACCTGTTTCCTGTTAATCTATCATTTATTTATATATCCCTATTATCTATCTATTCTTCATCAATCTGTCATATATGTAACCTGTCAATCTATCATTTATTTACATCTGTCTATCTAACAAAGATTTTATAGAATGATGGTGTCCAAAGGAAGAGGAACAGGCATCACAGCTCACTTGTGTGTTCGTCTTTTTAGCATACTGGTATATGTCTTTGCTTAAGGTGTTATTTTATCTCTCTCTTTTTTTTTGTTTTATTTGTCTTCATTTTTGAGACTTGGTGTCTCTGTGTAGCCCTGGCTATCATGGAACTCACTCTGTAGACCAAAGTGACCTCAAACTCAGAGACCCTCCTGAGTGCTGGGATTAAATGAATATGCCACACCGTCTAGATAACATGATATTTTTCTCACAGTTTTATGCTTTCTCTCTTCCTTTTTCTTTCTTCTTTTCTTTGTTCCTTCTTTTATTTTACTTCGAAAAAAAATCTTGCTTTTCAACCAATCGTTGGTTGAGAGTTCAGTTAATACATGTTGCTTCTGTGATAGCCAAGAAAGTAGGCAGTCTATGAATGTGTTATCACCTGGATTTAAAAAGAATTTTTATGTTTCTGGGTCTAACATAGGGAGAATAATTTTATTTTTAGTTAACAGATGTATATTTATTCTTGTAAGTAAGAAATACAAAAATTATAAAATACTCAAAAAAGTCTACCTAATAAATTTTATTTATTGTTCCAGACCATTTATGAGGATCTCAGAGGTGTGTGCCATTACTGTGACCGGAAGACTCAATATTATGAAACAAACATGAATTTCAAAGGCAAAAAACCCTGCTAATTTTAAAGAGCAAGCAAATCACTAGATTTGCTAATTTTAAGTGGAAAAAGTAAGACTGCATGTACAATTATGGTACAGGCAAGGGAAACAGAACAAAGACCCAAAGTGATTCTGATTGATGATGAGGTAATAATGAAGATGATGAAGATAAAAGTGATACAATGAAGGTGAAGTGATGATGATGAAGATGAAGGTGATAATGATGAAAGTGATGATGAAGATGAAAGTACTGCTGACAGGGAGCAAAAAATGCACCAGGGTTACAGAGATGATGTAAATACAGTGCTCACAGTCTCAAAAATTAAAGGTAAGAACAAAACTAAAAAGTATATAAGTTAATTGTAATGTTTTGTGTATCTGTGAAATAGAATCAAATCACAGCAAATGATGGCTCTCCCTAAGTTAATGTTGAACAAACAGGCAAAAAAAGAAAGAAAGAAAAACAAAACAACAACAACCAAAACAACCAACCAAGCAAACAGACAAACATTGCAAAGTATTAGAGCACAGCCTCATGAAAGAAAGAACTGGACAGTAGCCGCCCTAGATTCTGCTGTTGGTCACAGAGTGGTGTTGTTGCAGGGATTAGGATCTCAGGTGTCCGGAGTTGGCCTGCTTCATTTGGAAGGCTACTGAAATGTACCTTTCTGTTCTGTACATGTGGGGTGTGTGTGAGTGTGTGTGTGTGTGTGTATGTATTGTGTGTGCATGTATGTGTGTGCACATGTGTATGTGTGTCCACGTGTGGCTGTATGTGTGTTCACGTGTGTGCATATGTGTGTGCACATGTGTGTATGTGTATATATGTATATGTGAACTTGTGTATATGTGTGTGTGCATGTATACATGTATGCAAGTATATATGTGTATGTGTGTGTGTATTATGGAGTCTGTACCACAAACATTTATAAAGTGGCAAGAAGAGATAGCTCAATTGGTAGGTTGCTTGCCTAGGATGCAAGAAGCCTTGGGTTCAGTTCCCCAGTGTCCTCATTTCCAGAGCCTAGTGACACAGCTACTGTCTACACTGACAAACAAGACTGAGCCCTCCCAGTGTGCACATTGTCTCTCAGGCAGGGTCTCTTTTTCACTGCTTACTCTACAGCATGACTGGCAGAACCTCCTTATACACCATCTTGTTCCACCACCTGGTTCAAAGCTTGCAGAGGAAGCACACTAGGGCAGAGGTAGATGAGGGGTCGCTGCTGTAGCGGTGTGGCTCAGAAGGACTCAACCAAAGACAGACAGTGATGGATGGCATCAGAAAATTCTTACTGCATTTTCTTCTCTTAAAATAGGAGTGGATTTGTTAGAACGCATCTACATTAAAGGGGCAGAATGAAGCTTGTTGCACCTTCTATCCCAGGCTTTGTGGATGCTCCATGAGATGGCCCCTGTTCTGTCCTGGTTGGAAATGGCGCTTCCCTATCACAAGAGCTTTGATCAAATCATATGTTTGAGTAATAAAAGGAAATGTCAGCCCTTACATCGAATGAGGTAGCTACCTCCAGGAGCCTTGGTGATTAAAAAAGCGATGATGTAGACCTGAGAGTCTCCTTTGAAGGACAGAGCAAATGGCAGAAAGCCCTTTGAACTTCAACTGCACAATAGAAAGTGTGAACCAAAGCCCATGTGCATGTTCCCAGAAAAGAAGGCACGGAGAGAGGTGTGTGGCCCGGTGATGTTCACATCCACCATGAACACCTGTGATGCGATGCCTCCTTGCTACGTTTGTCTTGGAACTGGCAAGGCACAGAAAGGGAACTAGAGATCTGAAGTTACTTAATGATGTCCTGTCTTGCAGTACTGCTGCTCCGTGTCTTTGGCATATCTTGATTTTAAAAGCACATAGATGACATTGCTGGGATGACCTGTCAGTGGACAGTGTCTCAGGAACGTTTGCTAACGCTTTCATTCAGGCTCAGAATCACGATGGAAGTCTGTTGGGGCCCACGGGTGGCTGCTCAGATGAAGAGGAATTAACCTTTGGAGGTTGTACCTGTATGGCAGTTGTGCATGGCTATCCCCAGGGTGGCTATGGGGACGAACCATGAGGAATCAACAGTGTAAAGCAGCTCTTGTCGCTATTCCTAGAGAGCCCATAGCCTTTCAGGAGTGCAGGGAGACTATAGCCTACCAGGAGCACAGACAGGTCATAGCCCACCAGAGCTACAGAGACCATATCTTACCAGAAGTACAGCGACACCTTACTCTTTAGGAGTGCATAAAGATCATAGCCTATCAAGAGGCATAGGCCATCAGTAATGCAGACAGACTGTAGCCTTTGGCTCTCCAAAAAAATTCATACAAAAGCCTCCTTCCAGACAATGGCTAAGTCAGTCCCTTTCTGGAGTCTCTATGGCTGATGGTGAATTGGTTTCTGGGTTGAAAGTTAATAATGCTAACAACTCTTACTAGAGAGCATTAAGGGGCTAGAATGAGAAATTCTGTGAAGTCAGGAAACAGTGAATATTCCTAATGAAAAGCCTCTAATCAATTTCCCCCAACTTCAACAGCAGAGACAGTGCTATGAAAAGCGTTTTGATCACATCTTTTTTTCCCAGCCTTGCTTTTCACCTAAAACATTTCTGCAATACTACTGCTTGTGTGTATCCACCCCCAGAGTTAGCTGGACATCTGCGGCAATGCCAGGTCTCAGAACACTGCTGCAGGGCAGCAGCCTGGACGATGTCTGCTTCTAGGCGCAGGGAGTGTGTGTATCTTTCAGGTGTAAAGTCAAGTTCAACTGCAGCTTCAACTCATTTTGTTTCTGGAAATATCTCCTTGTCTTCAGGGTGGTAAGTTATCTCCAATCCTGGACCTCATAAAACAGGCTGTGCCCATCGATACATAATTTCCTAGTTCTTTTGAGGAGAATGCCCTATGACCAACTATTTTCAACATTTATGTGTAAAGTCATATTTCCTGTAACAATACATTTTGGATAGGTTTTGCTCCTAAGTACTTAGTAGCATGCTTATATGTTCCGTCATAATATATTGAGTTTTAACTTTGTTTTTGTGATTTGTTTATAATCAAAATAATGATGTCAAATGCCTCTGTCCAGGACAGGGATGGTGTAATGCAAGACTCATATGCTTCAGAACCCTAGATGAACCAAGCTATGGAGTTCTGCCTTTGAAATATGATTTAAAACAGAATTCATAGTGCTGCAGAATTACATAAAACTGTGTGAAATTGTGCAGATAATCATTTAAATCTCCCTACATGAAAAGATAATTGCTCTAGAAATTAACTGTACCTGGGGTTCATTCATTTGGTCATGGCTAGTTTCTTATGTAGCGCTGATTTGATATTAGAGCTAATTAAGATCAGGTCAGAGTTGCTGAAGGTCAGACATTAATGTGTGGGATCATTGAAATGATAATTATAAACAGATTAGGAAGCCACGGTCCTTTATAAGGGGTTATTAGGTAATTACTGTGAGCACGAACAGCTTACTGTAATAATGGATTATCGACTCCTCGCGGCACTCTTGGGGTGAGGGTGGATTGCTTCCTCAAGGACTAAGGAACCGAGTTGTCCAAGCCTAGAGATCAGTAAATAAAGCAGAATCTTGGAATGGTGGCCACTCTTTTCTGGAAGGATTTTTATTTTGGATGAGGCCTTTTGTGGCTAGTGTGCCTTTGTTTACCTGAATGTCAAGAGGGCAGGTGCAGAGAGGGTAGAGGATGAGAGATCCCATTCCCTATTGTTAGACTGACACACAGTGGGGCATGAAAGGCCTCCCTGGGTTGGTCTAGGTTTTGAGTGTAAGAAGACCATGGGCAACTTCCCAAGCTGCAGGCATCTCACTGAGCCTGCTCTGTCCTCAGCCTGTTTTGGACCTTACTTAGCTTGCTTTCTCCAGGCATACTTTAACAATCACATGAACTGAAATGCTGGCAAGGCTAATAACGGTTGGCACCCAAGACTGGGGCCAAGTAGAATTTATTCTCAAACCAGAACTTGGTGATAGGCAGGTGTTCACCTCTGTCAGCCCACAAAAGTAAACTTTAAGGAGAAATGAGTTCATGAACATAAAATAAAATAATACAATAAAATAAAACAAAAAAGGCCAGAAGGTGTAATTTACTTCTCTGCCTTGAGCAAGTCAGAATCTAGCAGCCTCTTCTTGCCAAGAAATCCTGGTCCCTGCCTCCAGTTCTCTTTAAGAGTTTGTTCTTGCAGAACAGCCCTGCCACTGATGACTCAGGAGAGCATTCTGGAGCAAGAGTGTCCAAGTCTGTTCCTTGTAATGCACCCTCTTTAAATCTTTGCTCCAGAGCTGAGCTTCTGTGGAACGTGTTAGATTTGAGTTAGGGGTGGCTAAAGTGTGCTCATGATGAGGATGTTTGGCCACCAGTATCTGAGTCATTCACCAGATGGCCTCAGGTATCATTGCTACCCCAGGGCCTCCTTTCTGAAGGTCTCAGAGTATCTGAGTGTCTTCTCTGAGTCCATCCTTGGCCCGGGAGTTGAGTTTCACTGGTCTTTAGCCATCTTGAGAGGACTTTGGCCTCAGCCTAATTTTAGTGCTAACAAAGTGTACTTGCCTTTCAGCATCATGTATGTGTTGTTTGTGTATGTGAATTATGTATATGATATATGTGTATGCATATGTAAATGTATATGATGTATATGTGCGTGTATATGTAAATGTATATGATGTATGTGTGTATAAGTGTATGATATATATGTATATATGGGATATTATGTATGTGTATATGTATATGCTGAAATATATATGTATATGCAAACATCCACATATACATACAATAAGTATTTATTTATTTAAAAAAAGAGTTAGAACCTAAACATGAAATGTTAGGATGATGTGGAGAGCCTCACCTCAATCTCTCAGTACTTTCAGCTCAGGGACTCAGGACCACCCACTAAGAGACACTTCTGACAATGCTTTTGCAACCCAGTCCAGATGCTTGTCAGTCAATCTTAGCTGCAGTGCATCTTAGGTTTGCTTTTAGTAACGTCTCAAACTCTCCCATTTCTATTTTCTGAAAGAGCCTAGTCAGTATCCTTAGCCATCAGAAGTAGATGAAGAGGGTGGTAGACAAGAGTATGTGTGAAGGCACAAGGGGTTGGCACTAGTTCACTTGCCGGGTCTGTGTCTTGGTTGATAAGAGTGTATACGTGCAGAAGATCATGTGAAGTCTCCATCAGTTTTGAGAGATCTAGATCTCATGGGCGCTAAGGAAAACCTTTCCCTCAAGGTTCCTACCAGGTGGGACGCCTCCTCCCTGCTGACGGGAGCTCCTATGGAGGCTCAGCTGGGATGCCTCCTCCCTGTGACGGGAGCTCCTATGGAGGTTCTGTCTACCATAAGTGAGTTGAAGTAAGTTCTCTGACAACATCCCTAACCTTGTGCACTTTGCTAGGAGCTTCTGTATGATCAAGGCTTCAGGAATGTGACTGAGAGGAACGTACAGTCTGTGTCCAGCAGAAAAAGCAGTCCCAGTCCGGACAGTTCTGGCAGGAAAGGAAGCCATGCAGTCAATATGTCACAGTGCTGAGGACGCAGTGATTTTGAGCAAGGAATGCTAAAATGTGAGGTTCAGAGTGGCGCTTGGACCCTGTTTCACAGCAGCACAGAGATGAGGTGATCCTGGTGAGAGAAGGGACAGGGTCATGGGACTCAGGACTCACCTTTTCTTTCAAAATGCATGAATATGGATGCTGGAATCTGCTGACTCTGTGAGTCCCTGCAGCTCTGGGGCCCTGAATCCTGAGACTCTGGGAACATAGGGACATAGAGTCATGTGACCTTGAAGATTAAGCAGTGTTCTAGGGGGCCCTGAGATTAGATATGTTCCAAACACTGGCTATGCCTGAGGACCACAAGTTCCTAGCACTATCCTCTACTCTTACCAGGAGGAGAAACTGGATGGTTAGAGCCTGGAATGTGCCTTCTCAATTGAACATAATGGAGAAGGCCAAAGAGGAAGAGAGGTCTACCCAGTAAGAAGTGGTGGATAGAGGCCACAGTCCCAAGTGGAACATGTTCTAAGACCTGGAACCTGAACTGAAGCTATCAGCTCCCTGCCATCCCTTTCATGTCTTTCTTGTAAAACTCCACTGTGGCAGACTTTACTTCAGTTTTCATTTTGTTCTTGTACAGGTGTGTTTTTTTCAGAGAAGGTGCTAGTGAATGGCCAGGGTAAGAGTGACTGGTCTATATATTGAGGGATTGGTATGCCTGCCCATATCTTCCTGGCTTCAGGGTAAGCAAGGTCTGATGGTTCACTGAACATAGCTATATTAATAAGGAAATAAGGCTTGGGAGATCCTGTTTTGGAAGTCATTTGATGGCCTACTCCTGTCTGAGAGACAAGGGTCCTTGTCCAAATCTCATGACCTCTGTGGTACAGAGCATATTCATGGCACATGTTTCTGTAGATAAGATCCTGGATAATTGTCCTGAAGTCATGAAGAATCTATACTACATGCAGAGAGAGGATCTTCTGGTGTGGGGAATCTCAGAAGGGAAGTTTTCAACATGGATGGTGGCTGTAGCACCAGAGGTGTGAAAACATCTGCCAGAGGTGTCTTTTTACATTTTTTTATTTTTTTAATATTAGTTACAGTTTATTAACTTTGTATCCCAGCTGTATGATGCTCCCTCATTCCCTCCCAATCCCTCCCTCTCTCCCTCATCCAGAGGTGTCTTTGTACTAATTATTTCTCCTCAAAAGACTCAAATTGAATTAGTTGCTCCCAACCTATGCTTTTCTGTCTCACAGAGTGTTGTGACATATCGTTCACATGCAAATGAAAATAAATGAGGATTTTACAATAACATTAATAAGAAATGAAAATAAAAAGGCTCATTAGTCAAAATGTGGATGGCAGAAAGTGTCATAATAAAAGATGGATGAGGCAAAAACATACTGAGAGGGTCTATCTTCTAATACCAGTAGTACATCATCTGCTTGGGGAGTTTATGGGACACAGAGTGGTTCAGATATTTTGGACTACCAGTCATTGTCTCTGGGTGTCTTTCCTGAAACTCAAATTAACAGACAGGTGGAATATTTTTCTCTTAGTATTCACCCCTAGATCTGAGTGTTTTACCCCAAATGGAGAATGTTCCATGATTACAGTTACATTCTAATCACAGTGCCCATCAGTTTGTTTGTGGGACTAAGTGGTGCTTTATGACCTTTGTGGCTATTAAAGATGCTTCATTTTTTTGGTGGCCTAAGAAGATGGGAGAACAGCTCAGGGCACAGGCTCCTAGTCTGTCTGTCAGTCTGATCGGCAGCATAGCAGGTCGTTGGAATGTCTGTTGTCTCTGTGGTGATGAAGCCACACTTTTCTCTCTCAGTCTCTAAGGCAGGCTCATCAGCTTGACTGGAATGGATCCTTCTTTGTCCTTGAGCTCACAAGCTCCTATGTCCAGCCTCGAGTTTCCTCTTTCCTATGAGGCAACTACCCCCACAGAGTAAGCCACCAAGTCAGATGTGTTCTGCTTGTCTGCATTAAGACGGTGCAGTCCTATCCCCCCTTTAAGTGAGATGTAAGCATCCTTCCTCAGGCCCTCCTTGTTACTTGTTCTCCTTGGGTATATGTATTAAAGAGAGGGAACAAGGTAGGAGAGGTAGCACAGAGAGAAATGAGGATGGAGATCAGACCTGTGGAGAGAGGGGGTAGGGAAGGAAGACAGAGAGCCAGTAGAGAGAAGAGAAACCATGGGCGGGACATCTCTGTGATGAGCTGGAGAACTAAAACAGGGTAAACTTCTGGGAGAATATGGGGATGACTCTAGTTGAGACTTTTACTAGCAGCAGTCATGGAGACTGAAGAGGACACCCTCTAACTAGACAAGACTCCTAGTGGAGGGAAGGGAACATCAACCCACTTACAAAAACTTCAAACCAAAATTTACCCTTTCTCCAATATGTGAAGGGATAAAGATAGAGCAGAGATTGAGGAAATGTCCAACCAATGTCCTGAGACCAACATGAGACCCACCCCATAGGAGAGAGCCAACCCCTGACACTATTAACAGGATTCTGCTATGTTTGCAAACAGAAGCCTGGCATAGCTGTCCTCTAAGAGGCCGTACCCGGTGGATTGAAACAGATGCTGAGACTCATAGCCAAACATTGGGCAAAGTATGGGGAGTCTTGTGGAAAAATGGGGGAAAGATAAAAAGACTTGGACATGACAGGAGCTCCACAAGAAGACCAACAGAGCTAGCTAACCAAGGCTCAGAGGGGCTTGTGGAGACTGAAGCACTAACCAAGGACTATGCATGGGCTGGACCTAGACCAGCCACACAGATGTAGCAGATGGGCAGCTCAGGCTTCATGTGGGTTCCCGAATAAGGGGAGTGGGGCTGTCTCAAAGACTCTGTTGCCTGCTTTTTGATCACTCCTTCCTGCTGGGGTTGCCTTGACAAGCAGCAGGGGAAGAGGACATGCTCAGTCCTGATGAGACTTGTTGAGCTGGGGTTGGTTAGTAAGGAAGGGAGCTGAGCTCCCATTTTCTGAGGAATAGGGGAAAGGGGGATGAGAGAAGAGGGAGGAAGGGAAGGAACAGGAGAAGAAGAAAGGAGAGACTACATTTGGGCTATAAAGTGAATGAATCAAGTAATTAAACGTGTTGCTGAAATGCTGAAATGTCAGTCTAATTCAGCGTTAGCTGCATAGTCAGGCCACAGTGTGACCTGGGTTTGGAGAGTTAATAATTTGACCATTTGTTCCTCATTGGAATCTGTGTTTCACAGGACAGCTCTGATCCAGGAGCTGCCTTGATGCTGTGAGACCTCTTCTGCATTTGCAACCTCTACACAGCACGTGAGCACTTTGGTCAGAGTTAGAATTTGGCAGGTAAATCAAAGAATACAACTCCATGGCAGGAGGGGGACCTAGAATGGTGGGAATCCTCTGGCTTTAGCTTCCTCTTCTTCCAACCTTTGGCATCAGTGAGGCAAATAACACCCCCCTTTGTGTTATGCTAGTGTCTGACTGGTTACCTAGGACCACTAAACTAGCCTAGCTTATAGTTTGTCCCTGTGTGAACGTGTACAGATATTCTCTGAATTGAGGTTCATGTTTGTTTGTTTTGAGTCAAGGTTCTTAAACATGATGCTAAATGGTGGGGTGCAGGAGGAAAAGCTTGGTGGCGAAAAACTGCACCTCAGGAAAGAGAGGGGTGGCTGTGCACATATCTCCTCAGACTTGGTAGTCCAAGAAGACCTCACAAAGAATCTTAATCCTGAGACTGAACTCTCAGACCTGAGTGCAGAATTCAGGAGAGAACGCTTCATGCCATTGTAATCACTCCTGTCTTCAGAGACTTTGAAAGCTAAAGGGCAGCTTTAGGAGACAGGAGTATGCCTTTGACAACGCTACAGAGAAAGGGACACCGTGCTGTGAAGCCTTAAGTGTACCAGCACTCATGCTAGCCTTTACTGTGACACTCATATCTGTCTGTAATTTCATTAATCCAAGGTCAAGTGGTTTACTTTGTAGCAGATGGGCTTCAGAGTCTGGCGAGTCCGACTGAAAATAAGGTGGGATTGGTACAGGACCCGAACATCCACCCAAAACAGGCCTTCGCATCCTTAAAAAAAAAAAATCACAGCAGCTCTTGAAAGACCATGGTAGTCCAGAAAAGTAAACTACATCTTTGTGCCAAAGTGGAGAGCGGTGGTAGACTGACAGCTCTGCACATTGCTTACAGACCCCGTTGCTACCTGTTCTATCAGTAAGTGAGCCCGGTTTCTGGAGCCCCAAGGAAACACATTCAAGGAAACCTGGGATGTTCTGAAGCATCTTCTGAAAAAGCTTCTACAAGAGTTTCTGGAATGGACCAATGTCACAAACTCAAGAAAAGCAAATTAACTATTCAAATCTTAGAGACTTAGTGAGTGTTGATAGATGGCAGGAGGGGGGTTCAAACAAATCTAAAGAAGTATGAAAAATATATGGACACTTAATACTTTATAAGCTAACCAAATTTTTTTATTTAAAAAATGTTAATTGACAAGATGGCTCAACAGGTAAAGGCACTTGGCACAAAGCCTGAAAGCCAGGACATGCATGGTGTGATCTGAGTGAGGTATCCCAGACTCAGAAAGACACACATATCTACTCACTCATAAGTGGATATTAGACATATAATATAGGATAAACATACTAAAATCTGTACACCTAAAGAAACTAATCAAGAAGGAGGCTAAAATGCTCAATCCCCATTCAGAAAGGCAAAGAGGATGGACATCAGAAGGAGAAAACAGGGAACAGGACATGAACCTGCCACGGAGGGCCTCTGAAAGGCTCTACCTTGCAAGGTATCAAAGCAGATGCTGAGACTTATGGCCAACCTTTGGGCAGCGTGCAGGGAATCTTATGAAAGAAGTAGGGAATAGTGAGACCTGGAGAGGACAGGAGCTCCAGAAGGAGAGCTACAGAACCAAAAATCTGGGCACATGTGTCTTTTCTGAGACTGATACTCCAAACAAGGACCATTCATGGAGATAACCTAGAACCCCTTCACAGATGTAGCCCATGGCAGTTCAGTGTCCAACTGGGTTCCATAGTAATAGGAACAGGTACTGTCTCTGACATGAACTGATTGGCCTGCTCTTTGATCACTTCCCCCTGAGGCGGGGCCCAACCTTACCAGGCAACAGAGGAAGACAATGCAGCAGTCCTGATGAGACCTGATAGGCTAGAGTCAGATGAAAGGGAGGAAGAAGTCCCCTATCAGTGGAGAGGGGGAAGGGCATTAACGGGGAAGGGGGAGGGACAGTGAGATTGGAGGGGAGGCGGGAGGGAGCTACAGGGGGGATACAAAGTTAATAAATTGTAATTAATAAAAATTAAAAAAATTAAAAAATGTGCATCTCCATTTTCTGGTGTTTCCGAGCAGGAAGTCTGTCATTGACTCCAGACAAATGACTCCAAAGGAGGCCTGGCTATTGCAGTGTTCCAGGATTTACTTTCAATTTTCATTTAGGACTATTTAAACCATGTGGCTATAAGTCTCTTATCATTGTTTTGCAAAAGGTGGAATATCAAATACATGAAGATTTAGCACAGCCACAGCTGACCTGGGATGGAGCTCTGTCAGCCCTGTGAGTGCTCGGAGCTTTCCTGTGAGATGAAGACTTCGCTGGTTCGTAAGATCTGGCTGAGGTAACTTCACAAGTTGGGTTAGCCAAAGACTGATGGTGGCTTGGACTTAGTCCTGAAGTTGAAAATGTCTACACTGTTGCCAGAATCGTACTTCTTTATTGTGGTTCTTATAATAAAAAAAATATATGAAGTAGCATAACTTGGAAGCCAAAAGCCTTAGTTTTCAAACTTATAAATTTACCTCATTAATATTAACTGGAAGCCTGAGAAATCAGCCAACAAAAATCTAAGAAACTGATGTTGATGTCTCCAAAGGTAACATATTTTGATACTCTCCCCACCTCCTCCTTTATTTTTAAGTAGATAAAATGTCTAAGATACCAAATATAAAAAGAGATCAAATTATCAAACATGAGACCTTGGGTTAAGCCAAGTCCACTGGCTCCCAAGACATGAAAAATTGCAGGAGAAGCAGGACCTGGGTATGCCCTGGTGACCATTGGCTATCTGTGTAATTTTGTTAAGAAAAGTTCTCTTTGTAAATCTCACTACTTCATTTCGAGAATCCACTGAGCTCTATTTCTGACAACAGTATTCATGGTTGATAGGGGCCTCTCCCCTGGTCCCACGAGCTCTACTCTACTATGGTTGAATGAATGGGACGAGCACATAGAATGCAGAGTAGATGACTAGTACATGACTGGATTACAATTTCACCTGGTGAAATGTTATTTACCCTGTAACAAATTTGTGTATTCAAAGACCTGATTTGCTCAGGTGAGCTTGTCTGGGTTATGTGTGTCTAGTGGCTGTCAATAAGACCTGTACTTTTTTTTTTTTCGTGTGTGTGTGTGTGTGTGTGTGTGTGTGTGTATGTGTTTCTGTCTGGTTTAGCTGTATCTTGCCTGAGTCAGTCCAAAGAGAACAAGATGAGAGCCCTCTTCCCCAGGAGCTCCCGACTTCCCACTCATTCTGTATCAAGTCCTCAAATGGAGGGAGTAGTGAAGACTCTTTAGTGTAAAATTCTAGCTGACTAGTCTACAGATGATTGATAAATTTTTGAACTGAACTTCTCATGAATTCCCTTCTCTTTCAATGTAGCCTTGGCCCCAGGAAGCTAGTCCTGTTCTGCTAAGTGACTGTATGACAAATCAAAGCATCGACCATTTTTCCTGAGAAGTTTATTTACCAACATGATTCTTGCAGATAGGTTTTAGGAGAAACTGAATTTGGGGCTTTTATTTCCCTAAATATCTGGTGGGCTTGCTTCTGATAGGAATTTCCTGAGGAACTGCTCAGTGGTGACATAGCTTGTGT
>NW_026596440.1:4079664-4164664 GCF_907164565.1 Psammomys obesus | reverse complement strand
AAAGGAATGACTTCCCAGAAGCCTAGGGGTCAAGTGTTAACAAGTCAAGAGCAAAGGGCAGTAAGCACTGGTTCCAGTGTGGTCAGGACATCATTGCTGTAAACATTAATTTAGACGAAGGGCATACTGTTTAACTAAAGCATTTGATTGTTTGTGTGTACATCGCAAGCATGTGCGCTCACTAACTCACTCACCATTACAAGTGTGTGCTAGTTAGTGGGTATCTTGTATTACCTGGTTCTCGTCTCCTTCCACTTGGGGCCGATGATTGAATGTAGGTCCTCAGGCTTGGTGGAGAGTAGCTTTACTTTCCATCTTGCTGATCAAAGGAATATGTTTGTGAAAACATTGTGACTCTAAACTTTTCTTGGTTATGGTCTTTTGGAATAGTTTTGATAAATAAAAAGGTCAATAAAACATGTAATATCAGAAGCACGTGCAAGACAAACTGTGCCAGAACTTTATGGCCCATTATTTCTTCTAAAAATGACATGGAAACCTCCGTAGACACTCAGCTGGTGTCTCCCTGCATTCTAGAATACTTTAGCTGTCCTCTCCTTACAAGTATCCAAGCCGGAGATTCTGACAGAAAGGGGACTTTCCAGTAGCTTGTGGCTTTCACTCTGCAGTGGCTCTTCCAAGCAGCAGAAGTTCTATTGGCATGCACCCAAGTGTCTTGGAGATGAGGCCACTGCTGGCCGCTCTTTGTTATCAACTGCAAAATTGACAGCAGGAGCAAACAAAACACATCACAACTGTACAGGGAAGGGAGTCTCTGAGAAACCCTGCTTCTTGAGTTGCCAGAAACTGACACCTCTGATTCTTCCTGGTGCAGCAAGCTCCCAATGACAGGCTTCAGGAGCCTTTCCATTTTCACTTCCAAGATGAGTCTTTGCTTCTAATAGGATCAAGACAGAAATAAAATTAAGAAGTAAGATACAATATCATACGTCTGTCAGCAATTTTTCTCTCATGCTTAGGCCAGTCACTTTACCCTCAGAGTGACACACCCAGATGGCCCCAGACAGTATCCTAGACAGTAAGCAAGTATTCTATGGTATTTAAGGAAGAAAGTCTCCAATAGACACTAGAGAATTTTATGGCTTTGCATATGACAGAGAATGGACACTAGTTTAGCAGTTTTAAGATAATTAGCCCAAGACCAACCTGGCAGTCAAAGCCATAGTACACAAGGTGTGGGGCAGATAAGTGCCAGCCACTGTCTGTGTCACAATTTTCCACAAGTGGGTGACAGAAGTCATGGTGGCTTGTGGAAGCACTTCAGTGAGAGGCAGAGATGAGGAATTAAGCCTTCCCCCTGAAATGGTTTAATTTAACCAAGAGGGTTTAGCAACTTTGGGGCAGCCTGAAACCAGAAGTTCCTCGCTTGTTCCCAATCACTTTGAGCTTTGACATCAGGAAGGTTTGCTTATAGCATGAGAGTGTGGCGAGATCCTTCAGTCCCCACGTATGAAGTCACAAGTTGACTGCATATGCAGTTTTAGTGGCTGTATGTCACCTTGAAGACAGCTAGCTAATACAAAAGAAAAATGGGATGAGATTTAAAATGGTGAATTTTGACTGCTGATAAATAAATATGCCCCCGGGATTCAATAATTCATCACTTTGAGTTATTTATCTCTCTCAAAAGGTTTCTGAAATCATTCTTTACTGTTTCACTTGATTAATTCTTTGATCTCCGTGACAAAGATCACTTCATCCATGGCCACTGTGCTGCACGGGCTGAGTTATTAAGGGAACTGAGGGGGACAAACAGGTGGATGCTAATCTGTTAAAACTATAAAGAGGCTGGGAGCAGGCTGAGAACAGGCTTGGGGGGCTATCTCAGGGAATAAGCTGAGGCAGGGGGAAAGTGGAGAGCAGGCTGGGAGAGCAGCAGGTTTGAAGAAATCATGTTTCCGAGAGTTACCTATGGTTACCAAACATTGTAGATTCCCAAAGCTTAAAGTACTTGATTTGCCAATTGGTTGCATAGCCTGTTCTCTCTGTTTCAAGGCCAGATTGAATGAAAGGGGCCAGATGACACCCTGAGCTGGCTGCCTCTGCTACAACTTGAAGGCCCAATGATGGGGGTCAACAGCTTTCTCCAGTTGCTTTGGGGTGTTTGGGTGATGGAATAGTAGTGAAGCAAAGGTATATAATGATGCTCCCTACTTAAACCTTGGTAATCACATCTATTCTCAGTCAGTCACTTGAGGAGAGAAGGTGAACCTGTCACCACAGAACAAAAATGAGGGGGGTGAGCAAGTATTGGAAATACCAAGCATGCCCCCAAAAGGCAAGCACTGGCTGTGTTCAACTCTGTAAGGCACCTAAACTGGTGAATCTCATGGATGCATATGATGAAGAGAGAGAAGAGGAAGCTGCAGAACAGATTACACAGCTTCGGCTCTGCAAGGTGAGCAGATTCTGGAGGACCCTGCACCTTGCTGTGCTGTAAACAACAGTGTGCAGAGTGCTTACAGCAGCTTAGTGGAGAGAGAGTATATCCAGCTCACAGTTCCAGGTGAGATTTCATCATAACAGGGAAGTCAAGAAGGTGGAAACCTAAAATAGCTCAAAATATCACATCCACAATCAAGGTCAGAGAGGGAAACTATGGCCACCGATACGCTCAGCTCACTTTCTCTACTCTTATTTAATCCAAGAGCCAAACTGAGGAAATGGGACTGCCTTTTCCCACATCAATTACCATAATCCAGGCAACCTCCCAAAGACACAGCCACAGGCCTCCTTGATTTAGATAACCCCTTACTGACACCCTCATCATTGTTTATGATTCTAGATTTTGTCAACTCCACAGTTGAAACTAGCCATCATGTACACCATGACACTTTGGGGTTTTGTGTAACACATGATGAAAGGTCTGAATGTAAATGCTTATCTGGTCTTCATCTTGATGCTCTTCAGACCTTCTGAATCACAGCTGTACACCTGGGAGTGTTGGCGGGTGATCACACCAGCTTGGTATGTGCTACAGAGACAACTGTGAAAAATCAACACCCTTCTATTGGATGGTTACTTGCTGCTGCTGTGACAAAATACCATGACCAAGGCAACTTGTAGAAGAAACAGCTTATTTGGCCTTACAGTTCTAGAGGCATAAAAATCGTCCCTGGCTGGGAAGCATGGCAGCAAGCGTCAGGCACTGGAGCCTAGCAAGAAGCTGAGAGCTCACATCTTCAACAACAAGCAGGAAACAGAGAGCACACTGGAAGCTTTATTCTTAAAGCCTGGCTCCAGTGATGTTCTTCCTCCAGAAAAACTGCACCATCTAAACCTTCTCCAACAGCCACTAATGGGGACTAAATGCACAAAATGCTCAAAACTATGGGGGTGGGAGAGAGTACCTTTCTCATTCAAACTACCACAGTCCCAAACCATGAACTAGCCCTCTCCATCCTGTGTTTCTTCTGCAATGGGTCCAAAGGCTGGTCAAACTTGTGATGCCAAGAGAGTGCTTTATACATAGGTTGAAACAGTGCTGAGCAGAAAGTCATTCTCAAACTGTGGTTTCTGTGTGCTTATGTTTACCACCTCTTTTAACAGACTCCAGATCTGGAAGAGTGCCAAGGCCCCCATAATAACCATGGGCAGAGGAACCCATACTGGTTCAAATCTCTACCTTACAAAAGGTAGAGCAATGCAAGTCCGTGAATTGATGGGAGTGGGAAGAAGGACTATGAAGATAAGTGAGACATAGATGGAGCTTTCTGCTCCACTCCCGTCTCCACTGTGTCATTAGAGAACTCTCCCACACTGACTATAAACAGAAAGCTCAGCCTGTGTATGACATTTTCCCAGCCCAGGATTTACTGCCCTGAAAAGAAAGGGGGGTCCATAAAGATGCTGCAAAGGCTAGCTGAACTAAGGGTGTTCAGGGGGCAGTTTCCCTGGTCTCCAAGCTCCTTGGGAGCCTTGATGCTCTAACATGCATGTGTGGTCACTCAGCATGGGCTGCATGCCAGGCTTCCTGGAATTATTAACCCACGAAATCCTTTGGCTATGGGATGCCTATTAATATCCCAGGGCAGAGCATGGAAACCTCTGCTTTACTTCATTAATTTGCTTACCAAACCCTTTCTCCATGGATGAGGATTTGACAAGCAGGGTCCTCATCCAGGTCTGAATTTATAGCAGATTCTAAATTGGTGAAGACAACTCAGTGACATTTTACCCTTGTGACATTTTCTTTCTCAGTCTGTGAAGCAACTAACAGGGCCAGGTACTGTCAGAATGCCCAAGGATCACCTGTTTTTGAAACACCTCAAACAAACAAACAAACAAACAAACAAACAAAAAACATTAAGAGTTCCTTTACTTTAGGAAAATCTTTAAAGCTTAAAGCTTATTTGCTTTTCCTGATGTCAGCTTATTCTGATGACAAATAATAAAAATAGCCATGATGTCGCAGATTCAAATAAATAACAAAACAAGAACAAAATCTAAATCCATTATAAAGCTTGTGTAAATGGCATTTGATAAGAACTCCACATACTTAGAAACATGAGAACAGGACCCACAGGCATCAGTGGGAAACTCCTCACAAGTCTCATTCCTCCAAACATCCTGCCCCTCATTTTTTTCCTCAATGATTCAGGGAGATATCAATCAGCAATGTGCCTGCGATGCTTGAGGAAGACAAAGCAGAACCTGAGAGATGAGGTAACCACCGCCTTTGTTTTCTACACTGATACTGAGATCGACTTAGACCCATGGGTTGGCCTCTGTCCCCTCCACAGGAACTCCTCATGGTCAAGACCCAACTTCTCTGACTGAGCTTTGCCAACACTCACTCCAGGCTGTGACAACACTAAAGCTGGGAATGGATATTCTCAGGGGCAGCCATTCTTTTTCACAGTGTTCTTGAGTCAGACTTCATGCCACACTGCTGGGCTGGCAACAGCATTGCCGGAGACATTCCCTGAATCCCTCCATGAAGACTTTAAGGACCAGGAGTGAAACAGGAAGCTTTTTGCAATTTCACAGAACATCAGAGGTTCCTGTAAATGGCCCCATACTGTTCACTGGGCACTGCAGATGTGTGCCAACTATCTGGGGTCTGCAAAGGAAACAGGTGACTAAAGTGCTCCCAATCCCTCTTGCCTTGAGGGGACATATTTTTGTTTTCCATATTTTTGTTGGGTTTCTGGAACTTTTTTATAGGGCTCTATAAGAAATTTCAATCCTCCACACTCTTCTTATGGTTTAACTAAGTTTTCTATTTTACAAAGTATTTCAGTCTGAAAGTACCACAGCCTCTCCTGACACCAGAATTACTGTTGATACCATCTCTGCCGCCCGCTATCATCAGTGCTAATCCAGCTTGCATGGGAACAATAATTACAAATATTTAATGTAAATAACCAACAGCTAACAACTTATTTACAGTAGAAATACCCTTTTCGTGTTTAAATGCAATGAAAACCAAATATGTTTTAAAGGTTTATTTATTATTTCACATATATATGTGTATGCCTGAGTGTATGTGCGCTGACTGAGAAGGCCAGAAAAAGGCATGTGATCTCCTGGAGGTAGAGTCACACAAGCTTGTGAGCTGCTGTTTAAGCACTGAAATCCAATTTGGGTCTTCTGCAAGAGCAGTTTATGCTATCAACTAAGTCATCCTTCTAGCCACACAAAAATTACTTTAATTCCCCATTCGTTTGAGTTCCAGAAAAAAAAAAAAAAACTTTTTCAAGAAATTAACTTTTATTAAAAGAATGTCTGCTTATGCATAAGGCTTTTGCAGCTCTTACTTCTAACAGGTAAGACTGGCAGTTCATTGGAGATGAGGAAACTGAGGCTCAGTAGGTGAACAAGGACAGAGCATGAAGCCAGGATTGCCAGGCATGCTTCCAGGCATGCCACATGTACCCCACCCAGCTACCCCGGAGCTCTCAGGGAGATGTGCAGACGTGCAGGACCAGCATAGCTACAGCTTGACAGCAGAGCCAATACTTAGAATCCATTTTACTGACCGAGGTGGGAAGTTCTCCGCTAGTCCTGCATGACTGGTTCCCACAGAGCAGGAAAGATGAGATGCTCAGCTGTGCCGCTGTGTCTTCCCCTGCCGACTACCCACGAGGGCAGCAGGATGGAAAGGCAGGGCAAAGGCTTGGGGTGTGGCTGGCCCTCTGCCCCCAGGGCTTCTGCAATTGCAGACTCAATCATGTAGATCAAATACATGTAAGTCCCACTATTGATGGTTCACTTGTACCGTACCGGTCCCTCACTGATGACGCGTAAAAAACATTTCCGCTGTCTTTAACATGCTCAAAATACAACTTGGAGTATATAGAAGGATTCCAGAGACATTCTGTCTGAGGCCCAGAGCAGTCATGAATGTGGGTCTTATGGAGGGGAGGCCAGAAGCAGTCTCCATGGTACCTGGAGATGACTCAGTCATCTGTGAGATCCATACCAGTTCACTTAGGCTATCAATCAGCACATAGCACATAGATTCTTCATGTGGCCCTTGCCCTGAACAGCTGCCTATGACACATTGCATCCCATAGCACCTGAGGCCATTGGGCTACCTTGCATGTGAAGTCCTGTCTCTGGATATTCCTACAGATGGCAGGTAAGTGGGCTCCACTTGCCACCCTGAACCTTCGTCCCTAACGTTTGACAGTGCCTGCTAGATCAACCAACATCTTTTTAAAGAACTTTTTATTGATTCCTTGTGAGTTTCCCATCATGTACCCCAGTCCCACTCACCTTCCTATCCACTCATGTCCATCTTCTTCCCTTGCAACTGGTCCAAAGAAAATAAAAAACACAAACACAAACAAAACAAAGCATAGAAAACATCACTTTGTGGAAGGTGTAGTGTGTTCTACAGATTATCTTTTTGTACACACATCTTCACTTGCAAATGTTCATTGCAATGAATCATTGGTCTAGTTCAAGGTCTCTGGCTTCTGACACACCATCAATACTGGTTCCTCACAGGCACTCCTCCCAGTTATTCTGTTATTGCACGGCAACATGGGGGTCCTGCAGCTTTTGGATCAGTAGAATCTGCCTTGTCACACCCCCCAACAGTTCACAAGTGATGCAGATTTGGAGTGGGCTGACTCAAAGCCCTGGATCTAGGCCTCGGTGGTAGGTAGACAAACCCAACATCTTTTCTGATACAGTTCAACTGGTTCATTTGACATAAAAACAGATAATCACTATTTAAATGTAAAATGCAAGTGGAATGATAATTTTTGAAAGTAAGTATTACACTCACCATAGATCTGTTTTGAATTTTTTTTCTCCTGCCACTGTAATACAAACCATAGGCTCACCCAGGTGATTTGCAGTGTCTTCTTAATAAAAGCTATATAACATGCCTGTCTGTCCAGCCGTCCTGTTGGCTTTGATGACTTTTCCATGGTCAAAGCCTGGAGACTTCCACCCATACTCCACCACTGCCCTCTCACCCCTAAGCCTTTGCTGTATTTTGAGACAACTTTTTACTGAATTGTCCTGGCTGGCCTCAAACATGTTATCTTCCTTCCTTCGCCTGCAACGTAGCGAGTATCCTAAGTATACACCACCAAACCAGTCTTGGTTTTTACTTAAAAACAAAAACAAATCAAAACGAGAATGCACACCATGGCATCTTTGTTCAAATCTCATTATGTATTCTCATGCTTCAGAGTTTTGCATTTAATGCTTCCAAAAGGAGTTTATTTGAAATGATGCCAGTGAGCCAAAGCAATATAAACCAAACAATAGTCAGTGATGCAAGTGATTTCCAAGCACCCACATCTATACCGTTTACTGTCATGCTGGGCTTTTACATTTATTTATCCTGTGTGTGTGTGTGTGTGTGTGTGTGTGTGTGTGTGAAAGCAAGTGTGTGCATGTGGGCGTGCACATCATGGTAGGAGTGTAGAGATAAGAGGATTAGTCAGTTTCCTTTTAATCATGTGGGTTCTTGGGAAGGAACACAGGTCATGAACTTTGGTGGCTAGTGCTCTCACCATCTGGGCCATCTCACTGGCTCCTACTGAGATGACACAAGTTTTGTAACACAATGGCTTTATTTGCATTTTTGGTCTCAGTGTCATTATTTTGGTTATTTTTTCATGTGAGTAGCCTCTCCACTATGTCTTGTTTGTTTGTGTTTTCCCTATCCATTTGCTGAAGCTTGTGATGGTCATTCATATCATATCTTTGAGTTGCAAAGCTTTGTCAGGGTTGTGCTGGCTTGGTTTTTGTCAATTTGACACAAGTTAAAGTCATCTGAGAGGAGGGAACCTCAGTTGAGAAAATGCCTCCATAACATTGGCCTGTGAGGCATTTTCTTTATTAATAATTGATGTGGAAGGGCCCAGCTCACTATGGGTGGAGCCATCTCGGGCAGGTAACTCCAGGTTGTATAAGAAAGCAGGCTGAGTAAGCCATGGGGAGCAAGACAGGCAGCAGTGTTCTTTCATGGCCTCTGCTTCAGTTCCAGCCTCCAGGTTTCTGCCTTGCTTGAGTTAATTCCATGACTTCCCTCAGTAATGTACTGTTACCTGGAAGAGCAAGCTGAAGTAAACTCTTTCCTCCCAAGGTTGCTGTGGGTCACAGTGCATATCACAGCAACAGGCACCCTAGCTAAAGCAAGTGTGTTACCTATCATTGTTTCTGTTGCACCTCCCTTTTCTTTGTGACCAGTTGATTCTGGCTCTCACTTGCCTTTTCTACAGGCCTTTTTATTTTGATGGCTCAAATGTCTCCCAGAGGACCCTGGAACCCTGTTCACATTTTAAAAATATTTATTTTATTCACATATTTCTTTCTCTTTCCATTGCTATCTCTCGTGTGTGTGTGTGTGTGTGTGTGTTAACGCATACAACATGCATGTGTGCATGCTCAGAGCAATAGAGCAAGGAGTCATATCCTCTTAGGTTGGAGCTACTCGAATTTGAGTCTCCCAACATGGGTGCTGGGAACCAGACTCCTTCTCTCGTGGTAGAGTAACAAGCTCTCAAGCCAGTGAGCCCCCTCACCATGCCATGTTCACTCACTTTAAAAGATTTTGCTTTTAGTCCAATGCACATATGAAATTAGTGTCATTTTCTTGTTGGACAGCTGGCTATGCTGACCTCACTGGCCCTCCCTTGCCCCTCCTGAGTGCTATAGTCAGTCAATAGACATGCTTCTATGTGTAGTTGATTTACTTCTTATTATGCTCTTTGGTGCAAACACTGCAGTCTTTTAATCTTAGTGAACAAATACAGGTGCTGGAGAAATGGCCTCAGGTGTTGAGTGTCTTCTTCCAGAGTCCATAAGCACCAGGCAAGCACGTATTTGTGGGCACATATGTGACACAGACATATGTATAGCCAAAACACCCAAACACACAGACTGATTAATTAATTAATTAACATATGTTAATACACTGCCTGCTTATGACCCCTCTGAAGCATTATTTTTTTTGTACTCTACTGCTAACCATCAAGTTTGGCTGGGAAGGGCCTGATCTAAGGCCCTCAGGAGCAACACAGATGTGAGGGGCTCCCGATCTTTACATGCTCTCATGGGTGTGGGCTGGTGCAGGTCAATCTCATGGGTGATTGAGAATGCTGCTCCTGACATTGCCGCACCCAGAACCACCTGCAGCTTCTGAGCATGCTTGCAAAGAAGTGAGTGCAAAATCCACAGTGTTTCTGCACAACCCACTGTCCACAGCGGGTCCCATGGCCTCAACCTAACTAGGGAGCAGGCAGATCCAAGTGGGCTTCGGGGATGAGGAGCATGGTTGTCTCTACCTCATCATTTGCCTGGACTTTCAAACTGTAGCACTCAGGGCTAAGTGGGATTTTCATAAGAAAATCAGAAGATTAAAGGCATACCACAACATAAGTAATGTTTGGGAAAAGCTAATGTTTTCATGATTTAAAACTTTGCCACTCCAGGGAATAATATTCGTAACTGGTTTTGCTTTTTCAACAGGATCAACAGGGTAGGACGTTTTTCTATTGTTTTAAAGTATTTTGTAGTTTTTGTTACATTAAGGGGGGAATGATTGTTTTCCATTTTTTAATTTTTACTGATTATTGAGGACAAAATTACAGTCGATTTTGTACATTTACTTTGTATCCAGCCACCTTACCATATTTTTATGGCACATTATAGAAATTTATATTAACTTCTAGATTTTTTCTGAGTTAACAGTTGTATCATCCACAGAATAAATAAATATCATATTACCCAGCATATAGGTCAATCAGGCCAATATATTTTATAAACTATCTAATAGGCCTATATGCTGGATAGTATGAAATTTATTTACATTATAAATTATATGAAATTATTATTATACTTATAATGATATAATGAATTATGATTTATTATATAAAATTATATAAAATAAATAATATAAAGTTTATTTATATTAAACAGTCTATGTTCTAATTGTGACTATTTTTGAAATGTGTATAACTGTTTCCTTTAAGCTGGAGCATTCCTTCTTGGAGAGATGCTCCTTATGACCCAAAACTCTCATTTGGTAAGTAATCACAGTAAACTCCATGGTCACCAAGCTGGATCCCAGTGAAACCTTTTTTTTTTTTTTTTTTTTTTTTTCTGGCCTGACATTGTTTCTCATCTGGAGTAGGGAACTGGAGTGTGGACGTACTTGTTCACACCTCTCCTCAGGAAGCTCACACAATGGGTAGACAGCCACAGCAGAAGGGCTTGGACTCAGCTAAGTCTTGACATCGCCCATTAAAGTCCCGTGTGACTCACCACAAGGTCTTGATGATTCTGCTCCAATGTTTCCCAGTCATTCCTCATTCTTCCTAATGTGGGTACTGCCAATCTTTGCTGTTTCTTGCCAGACTCCAGGAGCTAGTCTGCCTCTGGAGTTGTATACTTTTATAATAAAACAACTCCAAGTCTTTGCTGCCCCCTCTTACAGAAAAAAAAAAACAAACAAACAAACAGGCATCTCAGTATTCCATCTATTCTCCAGCACACTACACACACACACACACACACACACACAAAAAGAGGAGAGAAAGAGGGAGAAATAAGTGAATAAAATGAATGTTTTAAAAATGTGAACAGGGTTCCAAGGGTCCTCTGGGAGACATTTGCGTCATCAAACTACAAAAGGCCTGTGGAAAAGTCAAGTGAAAGACAGAATCAACTGTTCTGTTGAAGGGAGGCACAACAGAAACAAGGATAGGTAACAGTTTCAGAGATCTAATCCATTGTCATCATGGCAGGGAGCATGGCAACATGCAGGTAGACATAGCGCTAGGTAGCTGAGAGTTCTACATCTGGACTCACAGACAGCAGGGAGAGAGAGTCACTGGGCATAGCTTGAGCCCACCCACCCTTAGTGACACACTTCCTTCAGAAAGGCCAAACCTACCTTAACAAGGCCATATCTCCTAATCCTTTCAAATAATGCCATTCCCCAAGCATTCAAATATTTGATCATTTGGAGGCCATTCTTATTCAAACAGTTATTATAATGTATGGAGGACAGGGAGAGAGACTAAAGGTCAGACTGGATTGAGCATTGTTCAGAGAAGTTAGAGTAGAGAGTCATGTCACATGTAAGTTCTATCAATTAATGGGTAATGACAACTGACAGTCTGTGCTAGTGTTTTCACTCCAGTCAGGATTTGGGGGATTAATTGTTGAGTCATTCCTCTTTAATATAAGACAAGACAATATTAAAAGTTGTAGTGACTTTCTTTGAACTCAGGGTCCGGGTGGAAAGATGTTTTGGACTTGGAATGCAAATCTTTATTATCATCATCATCATCATCATCATCATCATCATCATCATCATCATTATCATCATCAATTTATTCACTTTGAATCCCAGTTGTACTCCCCTCCTCATCTCCTCCTGGTCCCCCCTCCCCCTCATACCCTTCTCTTAGGCGACTGATATGGGAAGTCCTCCTCTCCTACTATCTGACCCTAGCCTGTCAGATCTCATCAGGACTGCCTGGATCCCTGGATCCTCTTCCTCTGTGGCCTAATAAGGCCACCCTGCCAGGGTAGGGTGATTAAAGAGAAGGCAACAGAGTCCATGTCATAGACAGCCCCTGCTCCCCTTACTAGGGCACCCACATGGAGACTGAGCTGCCTGTCAACTATACCTAACTAGGAGCTCTAGGTCTTCTACATGCATGGTCCTTAGTTGATGCATCAGTCTCTGCAGACCACCCTGAACCCATTTTTTTTGGCTTTGCTGTTCTCCTTGTGGAGCTCCTGTCCCCTCTGGGTCTTTGTACCTTTCCCTTCTTCTATAACACTCTCTGCTCTCTGCACAAAGTTTGGCTGAGTCTCAGCATCTGCTTCAATCCCCTGCTGTGTGAAGATTTTCAGAGGACATTTGTGACAGGCTCCCATCAAAGACATTTGCTCAGCTATGTTCATAGGAGCTTTATTCATAATAGCCAGAATATGGAAACAACCTAGATGTCCCTCAACTGAAAATGGATACAGAAATTGTGGTACATTTACACAATGGAATACAAGTCAGCTATTAAAAACAATGAAATCATGCAATTTTCAGGCAAATGGATAGAAGTAGAAAAGATCATCCTGAATGAGGTAACCTAGAAGAAGAAAGACAGTCATGGTATATGCTCATCTATAAGTGGATATTACCCATATAATATATAGGATGAGCATACTAAAATCTACAGATGTAAAGAAGCTAAATAACAAAGAGACCCTAGGGAACATGTTTGCAAATCTTCATGCAGAGGACCTCACCCAGGAGCTCAGCCCTATGCTGCTTTGAAGACTTTCATTCTCTTTGTAATAAAGATGCCTCTGTGTTCTAGATGAACAAGACAAAAGAAAAGAGGCTAAAGTTTGAATTAATGCAATTTTACCCTTTACTTTTTAGTAGGGAATAGTATTCCTTACTGTTTCTACCTGAATAGACAGTGCTTAAAGTCTCTTTCTCTCGCTCTCTCTCCACTCTCCCTTCCTCCCTCCCTCCCTTTCTTTCTCTCCCTTCTCTTCCTTTCTCTCTTTCTCTTTCTCTCTCTTTCTCAGTGTATGTATGTGTGTTTATGAGTCTGTGTCTGTGTGTGTAGTCTTCACAATATTAAGTCTATGAGTTGTTCTTTTCTTAACTCACTTAAAAATAAAAATTTTAAGTAGCTTGGAACAATTTACTGAGTTTACTAGTCTCTCAAAAAATGCATAATCTTTCAGCAACATTTCCTGGAGGTACTTTCAGTTCAGCAATTGCTCTGATCTCTCTATACTTGTGTAAGAATCATTTCATTCCATCACTTGATTCAGAACTATACACCAGACATTGAGAAGTTTCATGGACATTCTACGCACACTTGGCTATTCTCAAGATCAAAGTGGAGTCATACAGCACCAACATAAGAAAAGTGTCCTCAGTTTGAGGTCTCATTGCAGCTAACAGGTCAAAGTTATTGCTACACAAATCAGTGTTGCAGGAAAGACTTGTCCACAAAGAAGTCAGTGGTCTTTCCATGCTGACAGAACAAGCCTGCTATGCCCTGATACTGTCCTGACATCCCATCTGGGATCATGTCCCTCAGTCATGCCCCACTGTATCAGTATGACCCATCAGTGGGTTCACTGGTCTATTGCTATAAGCACCCTCAAGCTCCAACCAGATATAGACCAGTCCTTTCAGAATACATGTCCTTCACACATGGGTCCTTTACTATGAGTTGGTTTGAAAACCTTGCTCATTGCATCTGGGACCTGATGTCTTCCTGTTCTTTCTCTTCATCATCCATTTTCTTGTTTTGTGTTTCTGTTTCATTTCTCAGAATTACAAGTGCTTGGTAGACTCACATGGTCACTAAGAGCAGCAGCTCATGGTGTAGAGCAGAACAAGCCTGCTCTGCTCTCAGAACCACCCCTCCTATGCAGTGCAGCAGGCCCTGGCCCCGACGTGTACAGTGCTAAGGTTTGGACCTGGTAGATCCAGTTTACAGGGAGACCAGGGCACTTGGTTGCATTCTGCCCTCACTGCTCAGAGGCAGCATCAGGTCCACTGGACCTCTCCTTCATGGGGTAGTTAATGCTGCTATAAGGGGCAGAAAGATCCTGCCTCCACTCTAATTAAACAATCCAGTGTTTCTAATCCAATCACATAGCTCTTCACTGCTTCTCTGATGAAGGCGAGGGATAATGCATCTCCAGTGGTGTTGTATTTTCTTAAAATTACAATGTCTTCTATATAGAGATATTTTTGTGTTTGTTTTCAAAGAGTTAGAGCAAAATGTCATTTATGTTTCTCACAGCATCTTTGTTCCAACCTTAAATTACTAACCAAAGCTAGAGCCTCAAATATTCCAGCCCATGCCAAATTTCAGTCCAACTGATAGTGTTAGGAAATGAGTGAGTTAGCTGTCTAAGTCAATCCAAACACCTGTAAGGCGGTGATGTTTTACTCCCCTTCCTTTCCTTGTCTTTAATCCACATTTGAAGAAAACACGTTTTTAAGGACAAATTATTAAATTATGGGATTGTCTAATTTAGCGTTTCTATTGTTGTGATAAGATACCAGGATTAAAAGCCGTTTTGAGATGAAAGGGTTTGTTTCAGCTTACAGTTCTATATTATAGTCCATCAAGGAAGGAAATCAGAGCAGTAACTCAAATAGGGCAGGAACTTGGAGGCAGTAGTGGATACAGAGGCCATGGAGGATGCTGCTTACTGGCTTGTTTTCTATGTCTTACTCAGCCTGCTTTCTCATGGTACTCAGGACCACCAGGGGTGGCACAGCTACTGTGGGCTAGGCCCTCTCATGTCAATCACTAATTCTGAAAGTGCACTGCAGATGTGCCTATCGGACAAGTGTTATGGAGGCATTATCTCAACTGAAGTCCCCTCCTCTCGGATGACTTTAGGAATGTTTTGTCCTGAAAAGGACATTCTGAAGGAATCATTTACTGATGAGGGAACTGGGGCACAGAAGAAAAGGGTAGTTTTCATTTATTAGATTTTTCTTAAATCTCATTAAAAAATCACTACTTATTCACAGAGCCTGTGTCCATATATTCAGGCTATAAATTCTGATATCTTCTTTTAGCAGATCAAAAAACTCTGAGTTTAGGCATCCACCTTTCGAGTGGCTTTCTTCCCCTTATAAAAATGGTGGTGTTGGTCCTTGTCCATCCTTGTGGCCCTGCTCCAAGGGACAGCCTTTGATGCCATCCTTCCCTGTTAACCAAGAGACTCATCTCTCCCAATTAAACATAGATCCCAACTTTCTGGTTATAATAATAGATTCAATTATACTTTGTTTATTTATGCATTTTTAAAGTTCTTTGAAGTAGTAAGTGGTACACACCAAAATGAATTTATAAATAAAAAATTGAGCAAATCTGGCTTATTATTGATGATGTGAACTTGGTTTCTGCATTAGCAATTTAATCATAGAGATTAAAAAATTAATGGGCTAAAGTAGAAAACAAAATATGTCATCAAATCAGCTAAGCTGAAACTTCTGCTCTCCAAGTTTGGCTTCTTCCAATGTCCCTGAAAAAGTTTGCAGGTAAACAATTTTCAATATTCCTGTTTTTAATGTTTCAGAGGTGCAGCCCCATCAGGGAATGTGCTTGTGTCTGTGTGCACGCACACGTGTGCCTCCATGTTATATCGGGAGATCAGTTGACAATGTTCCCACTGTTTAAAAGCCGAGGAAATATCACTAAGTGTCCATCGGTCAGCTAGGTAGAGCAGTGAGGTGTTGCATTGTCTGTCCACTCTGCGAGCAGGGGCAGCAGTGGCCTATTCAGGCAACAGCTTCTTTATCCCTGGCTCATCATAGTGCACAAGAAGTTCCTAAAACTACGAGCGTGAGGTTAAGAAGTGAATGGTGTCATACTTTCATAGAATAAATGGGGGATTTAGTTAGCTAACAACCAGAACAATGTGTTGTCATTTTACACATTGTCTTCTAGGGATTTGGAAAATCTGTTCTCTCTCTCTCTCTCTCTCTCTCTCTCTCTCTCTCTCTCGTCTCTGTATACCCGCATGAGTATATCTGCAATATTTGCTTGCAGGAGCTTGCAGAGCCCAGAAGAGGGCACCATGTACTATGTAAAACTGGAGTTATAGGACATTAGTGAGCTACTATGGGGCTGCTGAGAACAGAGCAGAACCTTTGCTAAAACAGCAAAAGTGTTTCTGACCACTAAACCATCTCTCTAGGCCCTAGACTGCCCTCAATTTGTATTTAGATCAATTGATGTCAACAAAGAACAATAAACCACGATCCTTACAAGGGTTCTTAAAAGTGATTAATGCCACTAGAGCTCTAAGATTTATAATTATAAAACTTCAAATATAACATTTTTAAAATTTATTTATTTTATGTATATGTGTGTTCTATCTGCATTTACACCTGCCAGAAGAAAGAATCAGTTCACATTCTGGATGGTTGTGAGTCACCATGTGGTTGCCGGGAATTGAACTCATGACCTTTGGAAGAACAGACAGTGCTCTTAACCACTGAGCCAACTCTCCAGCTCCCCAAATATAAATTTTAATAATTTCTTTTTCATTTAATTCTCTTTTAGGATCCTTTAAAATTGTTCTTGAGGACACGTTAAGGGTACTGGAGGTGGGGGTAGATTTAAATACATACTCACCAGCACACGGGTTGCTTTCTGCTGCCCTGCAGGTTTCGGTGGCTCACAAGCTAGGTGCTTCTCTTCCCACTCTCTCAGTCCCCCTCCTCTTACTTTCCTCCTTCTCTCACTGATCACTCTCCTCCTCCTCTTCCTTCTTCTCCTACTGCTCACTCTCCTCCTGGTCCTGGAGTACTGGAGTCTGCTCCACTGTTCAGGTCCAAGTGCAGCCTACAGAGACACCAATCAGAAGGCACCTGTCAATGCAAGCCTTATCCTGTCACCTTGTCCAAGCATTGAAGTCAGTGAGAAGATGGTTAGCCACAATGGGCATGTGGTTTAGGAGTTAGCATTACCATATATCAACAAGAATCCTAAGCAAAGCTGCTGGAGCAGAGGTTCCAAGGCAGCACAGCAGCCTCCTGGGAGCATCATCCAGATTTGAGCAGGTCCAGAAACCTCTATGAAGGTCATAATCTTTTCAGCATCCATATCTGGCAGTTCATGGCCAGTTGTTGCTCCAGCTCCAGGTGATCTGTCATCCTCTTGTGGCCACCATGGGCATCTGTGTTCTTGTGCACTCACACGCATGCACACACACACAACACACCAACAAAAATGAACTAGAGATGCTCAAGGGAATCTCAAGTCTCATTTTTACCCTTTGTACCTAGTAGCCTGAGAGCCTCATGCCTTACTTGCTCTTAAGTGCTTTCATGATGACAAATACTCATGCTTCTTGTGTGAACTTGAACATGTGAGCAGTTCATAATTAGTTAAAATAAGACAGTCAGTAATGTCATCAAAGATGACAGGTTACCATAGCACAGGACCCCTGGGGCCAGTGGGAATCACCTTTGAGATCATGCACCCACTGTTGAGTGCACACGATCTTAGAAGCCTCTGGTTCGTCTTTCAGCTCTGTGTGCCATGGTTCTCCGGCACCAAGCTTGCTACCCGATGGCACACGCTTGCTACCCGCTCAGTCTGACCCCTAGTGGTCCATGTCCATCCATCTTCTCAGCTCCAGCAGCAGGAAGTTATAGCCACTTGGGACTGTAAATGGAGACTGGAAACATCTAATTCCCTAAATACACTAGTTTCTATTTCTTCTGTAACTTACAAAAATAATTAGGTTTACCTTCATTCTCATAGCTTACTTAGAGTTGAATCAAATAAAAAGTTTAATAAAAGATAAATTGTAAGGTGAGAAGAGTCCTTTGTTTTAATTTTAAATAAGTGAGAAAACAAAACACTTTTTGTTAGTGCAACTGTGTATTTGAGGAGGTGTGGATCAGGGGCAGAGCTGGGCAGGGTATGCATGCAGGAGACCAAGCAATGTTTATAGGAGGCCAAGCTCAAAAGGATGCAGAGGCTAGGCTGCGCAGTCAGAGAACCACACTTCTCTGGCTGTGGAGACAACACTCTTCCAGCTGGAAAATGCGTCCACTCTTCTGAGTTCCTGTCTGGGCGTGCATCTTTATTCTACATGACAGAGTCTTAGTAGCCACTTTCTACATACGTATATAGGATAAAGATGGAGGGTTTGACCTCCATGCTCAGACACATTCTGCATGGCTCCCCTTGTTTGCCAAGCAGCTTTAGACCCAATCTTGAGACATAGAGGCGATGCTTCTAAGGCAGCTAATACAACAGAGTCCCAGTTTCTCCTGCTGTGCTTCCTTAAAGAGGAAGGAAAATAGTGAGCCCCAAACTAAGATGTTTTAGAGGAGTTGGTGTGAGTTCTTTTATTTTTGTCTTAGCAGCCACTCAGATCACCTTTTTGTACTTCCAGACTTTGGGGACCTCTATTGCTGGGGCAGTTGGTCAGGACCATGGAACTGGGTTGTAAGAGATGTGTTCTTAATCTTGAGACAGAGCAATGTTCAAAGAGGGATGACTGTCTGTGGCAGAGCATAAAGACACATTCATCCGGCTTGTCCTTGAAGCATCGTCTCCTGTGAATCGTAGACTGCCCCAGGCACTCTGGGTTAATATTTACACTGAGTAAGTATTGGCTCCATGTAAAACAATTGTTCTAGCATTTGGGAGCAATTAAAAGATAATCATATAGGGTGTATTGAAACAAGGAGGGCATTTTTCTATAGAGAATTGGTTCTCAAAATAATTTCCAGAGCAGAATGCCACTCAAAATGGACAGTTATGGTGCCACACACCAGGGCTTGGCAAGGCCAGGGTCCTGACTATACGCCTTGCCACGAGCAGAAGCCACCCCCGCAGTAGGACAGCTTGTTGCAGTGAGTGATTGTTTACTGTCACAGTGCCATATCACGGATTTGTTTGGTTTCCTATACGGCTTATCTCTTCTGATAAAGAACTGATCGCAGTGTGTGTTGACTAAGATGCAAACTATGGTTGCGTACACCTGTTATTAAATGTGTGTGTGTGTGTGTGTGTGTGTGTTTGCATGTGCATTTATTTGTGCAGAATGCATGTGTGTCCATGCATGTTGAAGCCAGAGACTAGTGTCTGGTGTCTTCTTCAATCCCAACCCTCCTTAGTCTTTTGAGACAGGGTCTCTCAGACAATCTGGAGCCCACTGCTTCTCTTCTTCTGTGAGCTGGCAAGCCACAGAGACCCAGGGATCTGTGTCTCTCTGCCTCCCCAATGTTGGATGGTTGGTATCTGCTACTACACTCAGGTTGTTATATGCATGCTGGAGACCTAACTCAGGTCCTCACACTTATAATCACTTCGTCAAGTAGCTGAACCGCTGCCCTTAACATCTGTGCAACCTCAGACTTTGAGTTGCCGGAAAGGATGTTAACATCCCAATTATTAAAACACAGAAGATGGGCACACTGTAGCCACACATGGCTGTAGTTCCATCCCTGAGAATCATGGATATGATTAGCCTCAAGGTTAGCTTGCCCTGCAGGCTTGTCCTAAGCTTGTCTACATACAAAGACCTTGTCTCAAAAATAAAATAATAAAATAAATTAAAAGGAAGCCCCAAGCTCTACAAGGAGAAGCTAGGCTCTTCTCAGGTCAGGTTTGTGTAAATTAAATATTATTGTTTTAAAATAGTGAAAAAGACAGAGATATATAAATAATTTTTCTCATATTATGTAACAGAGGAAATAAGCAGTTCTGAAGTAGCTGTTTCTCTTCAATATTTTTTTTTCTGAATTTGGAGTCTATATTTTCTCAATGAAGCATGAAAGTGTGAGTCTCAGAATGAGCCCGTTGCATCAAGTAGGCTTTGTTTATTTGAGGCTGTCCCTCTCCCAGTACATGCTCCAATGATGACACTTTTGTCCACATGCCAATATGTCTATGATGACATCTTTGTCTATTTACGATGAAATTGTCCACACCACCTGTGCCCGAGTCTTCATGGAACCCCACCATAAGTTCCTGCTGTTTGGATCCGGACAGTCATGGAGCTTAAAACACTTTGTGTGTGCCTTTTCCAAGGTTTCAGAGGAGTTGACCTGAGTTCTTAATGGAAATCTATGTTTGTTCAGTTAAAACAAATAACCACAGAGCTGCTCAGTGCTGGGACTGGGTGTCGTGTGGACACCCACAGATAAAACAGAGCATTGGCCTGCTGCTTGAGTGCTTTGAGCATGATGCTATTTAAATAAGCCATCAGGGATCACCTGCCTCCCATATGCCCTGGGAGTTGCTCTCCTGGGGCTGCCTGCGGTTGCTAGACAACGTGCTGTCCGGCTCGAGTAGACGCTGGGTTTTAGACTTCACCATGGAACTTAGGTAATCACCCACACTGAGAAGGCACCTTCTTTAAGTCAACAGAGGCCCCCATCCTATTTACCCAGGTGCAGCTGGCAGGTCAGTGTGACCTCCCTGCACCCGGCACTTAAAGAAGCTGTCTTCAAACTGTTCTTCCCGAAAGTCCACATTGTTTCCAGATCCACACTGTGGGTCATTAGAGTTTGTTAACACAGGGCTTCTCTTCATTCATCTCACGATGGGATGACTCTCTTCTCAGAAGCCATGTAGAGGAAATTTTCCCTGAGGACTGACCCTGCACCTGCCTGTGCTCCTAGTTTCCATACTTTTTGGAGACCTTCAGTCTCACAATTCCCGCCATGTACCAGGCAAATTCTAAATACTAGTCAAGTATTAAAATGTCCCTTTAATAAAGTTTTCAAGTCACACGCAGTGGCTCATGCCTGTAGCCTGAACATCACGTAAACTGAGGCAGGTGGACAAGCATGAGTTTGAGGTTAGCCTGGACTTCATAGTGAAACCCTGCTTCAAAAAAAAAAAAATGAATGAAAGCAGGGATGATTAGGAGAGTACTCAAGTGAGATGGTAAAAGAACTTCACACTTGTGTGGCTGAAGCAGGGGGATTGGCACTGGGTTTGAAGCCAATATGGATTACATTCTAAGTCAGAGACCTGTTTAGACAGTGAGATCTTGTTTCAGTGTACATATGAGTGTCTATTGTCTATCTGTCTGTCTATCATCTTTCTACCGTCTATCTATCTCTATCTATCATCTGTCAGCATATATACTATATATGTTACCTGTGTATATTTATATGTTTGTATACATGTATATGTGTGTATATCTGTGTCTATAAATTTCCACATGTATATATTTGTTTATATGTATGTACCTGCATTCTTCTGTTGGTTCAGTTTTCCTGGAGAACGTTGTTTGATGATTCATATAGACCAAGACTCCATAAAACTGGAGAGGGCACCCTGGGTGAAAAACGATCCCATTATCCTCAGTGGGCTACTCCTTGCAGTAGACCCTATAAATTTCTGGGTACTCAGCAGTGGCCAGTACTGTGAAGGAAGAAGCCACAGTCTTTAATGTAACTCAGGATGTTAACCATAGGCATTTTTTGGTCAAAAGTCTGTGCAAATGTAAGAAAAAAGAACATTCTAGAACATTATTTCTTTCTTCACGGCCATAAGGGTATGCCTGATATGGTTTGCAGTCTCTGGACAATTAAGCATTTTTTAATCGCTTAATTTTTTCTCCCTGTGTGTCCCCAGTCATGTGTGCTTGCATGAAACATGTAACAACTCTTCTGAGCCAGAGCCCCAGGGCTCATGACTGCTGATAGGATGGCCATCCACTAGGCACATCCTGTCCCAGCAGGTCCTCCCACCATACCACACCTTGCCTGGTTTGGGCTTGGAGAACTGGAAAGCCACAAAAAGACAGTGTTGAGCAGTGGGTGAGAGTAAAATGGTCATTAAGTGACTGTACCATTTGTCTCCTGGGGAGACTGTGCCACATCACCACAGCTGAGAGCTTTGAATGATGGAGACTGTGCTCTCACCTGTGCAGAGCACAAAGCAGAAGTCCAGGAGCTACCTGCCTATGCTTCTTTCAGCTTCTAGGGATAGCTGGTAGTGCTTAACTTTCCTTTGACCTTGGTCACCTCACACCCATGTGGTGCCATCTTCTATGCTGGTTCTCTATGTCCACTTTTCTCCAGATATTGCTTGGGGACCACCCTAGCTTATCTAAGAAGATAAGAAAAGCCACTTCTCAGTAAGGTCAGTGTCTGAGGTTCTAGGTGGATATCTATCTAAAGGAACACTGTTCAGCCCAGCAGAGTGGTCAACCATCATCTCCTGAATCACTGTGGCACCTATGGGAACAGGCTCTTTCAGTGGATAAGCGTTCAGTGCTCATGGAGCAAATAACCCAATCCCAAGATAACTAACCAATTTCTGAGGTAACTAAGCTGTTCTTGAGTTAAGCTAACATTTCCGAAGTAAACAATCCACTCCTGAGTTAACCAACCCACTCACCAGCTAACCAAATCTACTCATGTGGTAACTAACCCACTCTTGAGATAATGAACACATTGCTAAAGTAATGAATCTGCTCTAGACATAATGAATCTGCTCTAGACAGAAAGTAATGAATCTGCTCCATTCCTGAGTTGATTACCACACTCTAGAAAAGGCTAGGCCACTCCTGAGAAAAATAGCCTACTCATAATAACTAGATGACATCATTAATCCATGAAGGCCCTACCTCTTAATATTGTCACAGTGGAAGGAAACTTCAACATGACTCTTGAGGGGAGAGGGGGGAAAAAGGTTTTAGACAGTTGCTAACACATCAGGGAGACCTCCATTTATTTACTGATTACTTTCCTCAGCAGGCTGACCTACACCTGGTTCTAAGACAGGCACCTCTATGAAGACTTTGAGAGGACAGACAGTGTTAGGCTTCTCAGGAACACCCTCTAAGTTGCTGGGTAGAGTCCTCATTGGCTCTTTGCTTCATGGAGTGCTCCCTGAGGCTACAGTAGCACCTTCCTGGGCAGCTGATTAACAGACTCTTAACACGTGCACAGCTGCTTCCCCAGCTCCACAGGGATCATGAGTCTGAGTGACACTGCACAGAGCCTATGGCAGAGTAAGGATGCTCAACTCACAGTGGTCATGGCCTATCAGACAGCATATCTTCTCAGTCTAGAATTTAGAATGGTTTCCAAAATACAGAACCCAAACTGAGAGTAACTGTTGATAGCGCCCTGGCAACAATCATGCCTGGGAAGAAGGCTTGACTGATAACTGCTTCACACTGCGACTCCTGCCCTCCGCACTAGGCCAGGTCTGCTGGGCACACCTCACCATTGAGATGTCCATCTCTTTTAAGGAATAATGAATGTTTCTTAGGATTGTGAGAGAAGGCAATGTTCCCAAACCTCCAAACATGACAGGTAAAGCCCACTCTTAAGAGAAGTGAGGCTTTTTAGGATTGAAGATTTGCCCCCTAGCTGCCTTCTAAACCACCATCAGAGGCTTCAGATATCCATGAAAACTAAGGGTACATTCCCTAAGATCAAGTTAACTGTGTGGGTCTGGAAACATCTACCAATAAAGCATCTAAATGTTGTCATATTCTGTGTTGTTATTGTTCACAGCACAGTTTCTAAGGGGATGTGAAGTCTGTGAATGTCCTAACACTTGTGCCCTCCCATTTTCTCAATGTCACAGGAGCCTGATGTGAGAGGTAGGTGGACAGCTGGACACATGTTGAGGATGCCTCTTCCGTGGAAGAGGTCAGGAGAGGAAGTAGGCCAGGCCAGAGAGGGCTGTCAGTGACGACCACCTAGAGTTGGGAGGAACTGAATGGTTACATCAAAGAGGTGGTAATATGGGTACTGACTAGTCAGGACAGAAGGAGGCCAGCCCTCAATCCCACATGGAGTACTGATGAGGGCTCACTGTGGACCTTCAAAAAGCTCATACTTGAAATAAGTCTTTTATGAAGTTCAGGGCCTATTTCGGATTCAGTCTCTTCAAAGAAATGGTGGTAGAAATAGGCTGTGGAGACCACAGAGAGTCTCCTGGCCAAGTCTGCTCAGGAAATACAGTGTAAGCAGCATCATGGCCACACAACCATTTTTTTTTTTTACAAACACTGAAGTCTTCAAGAGGACTGTGGGCTGCAGGAGACCCTCAAGCACCTCAGTCAAACTGCTGTTCACACAGAACAGTGCTTCAGGACAAGCCTGGGGAAGCCGTGTTGGATGAAGCTGTCCCCTGGATCCTCCACATCTGGGAGGGTGATTCTTGGGTGATAAGGTAGGGTGACATGAAGCCAGTGTGTTCAGATGTTGGAAGGTCACCTAGCTGGGTGTGTGTAGTCTAGAGAGGGCAGCCCTACCCTTGACCTTCTGCTTGCACATTCAAAAGACTGTATCAACTGAGCAGAGCATGGGTACCATTGACCATCAGGAGCCCCTTAGTTTCATGTTTAGACCCTTGAATATGTGTGTTTACTCATAGACAGATATATCTACAGAACCCCAAAGTAGGGGCTTAACATAACTCAAGACTGACAGTCAAGCCTTAAAATGTCTGCTCCTTTAAAGTACAAAAACTTGGGGGCTCTCTTAATCTTGATCCTTCAGAAGACCAGAGGTCAGTTAAGTCAGCATGGAAAAGCTTGGGGCAAAATCCAGCATCCCATTAAGACCCCTGGGAGCCTGTAAAGTGGTGGCCAGCACAGGCTTCATGTCGACTTTTCTGTCTGTGCCACATTTTCTAAAGTTAGAGCTGCCTTCAGAGACTCAGATCAAGACAGTCATGGCATTTTTTTTGTCTTAATTGTCTTATTTCTACTGTTTTTTTTTTTAATATTACATTCAAACCCCCAATACAACAGTAGAGGGACTAGATTAAATTGACAGTCATGTGAATGAGTTTGTCCTTTTGAGGAAAGTCAAATTATTGAGGATTAAAAACTTTGCCGCTTTCTAAAAATACCAAGCAGGATCCAGAGGGAAGAGTCCCAGAACACTGTGACAACAGCTGTCAGCCACGCCGAGTCCTCCTGCTACCTCCAAGGTGTGTCCTCATTAGGACACGGATTCCCACTTAACCAAGGGGGAAATGGGCCCAGGATGGTAACAATCCTAGCTCAGCATATCCTAATGAAAACAGAATATTCTATAGAGGTAAAAAAGAAAATCAATAGATTTTAGCCAGCCTTATGCTAATGAGCTACTCAAAGTTCTTCACTGGTCTCCTGGGGGTTGAGGAAATTACGACACAAGCCTCAACCTTGGTAGGGTCAGCACTTTCCTGTTGGGATCTTGCTTCTCTGCTTTTAGACTGAGCTTGTATGCTCAGCGATACAGTATTGATTTAAAGATGTATTTGTTCTCATCTGTTCAGAAAGAATACCGAATGTGAGTTGCGGGTCCCTCTAATTGGATTCAGCATGTTTTGTATTAACTAATTAGGAGCTTGCCTTTTTTTGTATGTTCTCTGCATTTTTGTCCTCTCAGCTATTCCCGTACTCTTTATTCAGTGAAACTGGAATGCTAGATTCATTATTTTCTTTTAAATATTTGACGATGTCATTTCAGCCTGCTGAGGTGCCTGAGGAACATTGCAGAAAGAGCCAATGCTTTCCTCTGTGCCCCTCCCAGTGTCCTCCTGTGAGCTCATGTTCACACTGCCCCCTCTGCCCTGCCTGTCACATAACAAGTGCACGTACACATATATGTGCCCAGTTAGGGCTGACCTCAGGGCACCCGTGTGTGCTGAAAGGCTCCTGAGCTATCTCACACAGACTCTATTAGTTTTATACACTGCCATTCAAATGAGATAGTGGCTTGGATGCACCAGCCACAAGTCAAGAGCAACCATGGAGGGCTGGTATTTGGCTTAGAATTCTGGAAGTGTTGGCTCTGGAGTGGAGCAGATGTTCTAGAGCTTTGAGCCGGCTCCTGCATCTGATTCTGCACTGCCTCTAACCCTGCCTAGCCACCCTGCCTAGGCCTCTGAAATGTATAGATGCCCTAAGCTTGGTCAGTCCTACAGAAGAACTGGGGAGGGGTGGAACAGACCAAGGCAGGTGTACTGGGGAAGTGACAGTTGTGATTAAGCTAGACAAGCCCAGGTAGTAGGGTGGAGATCAGCCACTTCCAATGATAGACAAGAAGGGTGAAGAAGATAAAGGAAGCTCCTTGAAAACTGTGCTGCAAATGGGCAAATGGGCAAACTTGATAAGGGCATGATGTTTTAAAACAGCTACATCCAGAACTCCTGACACTTGTATTCAGGGAAGTCGAAACCTGCTAACATTATAGATGTGTTCCTCCAAGTGTGGCATGCTCCAGGCCCTTCTCACCATCATAAGACTGTGCCTTACTGCTAGTTAAGAGTGTGGCATTTTGGTGCCTCAAGACATGCTAGCTCAGATATAGCTTCTTGGTCTAGGACTGTTTTCCCTTCCAGGACAAGGACAGTTCTGTCCTGAAGGATTGTGAACATGATCAAAGTACAGCAGGACTTGCATTTCAAAGGCTCAAAGCAATGCTCATGTTAAATTCCATCGATGCAACCGGTGCAATTGACAGAGCATGTGGATTCTGCAGCTCCTTCCTCAGTGCCTGGGAACCAGAATCCTATCAGGGGCAGGTAGTACAAGTTTTAGGGCGACAATTATAGGTGAGATTGATGTTAAGATATATAATAAAGGTAGGGTTGGGAAAGGAAGGTCAATTGCAGTTGGGATAGGTAGGTTAATATTAAACTTGGGAAGGGCATAAATGAAGGCTGAGGCTAGCTTAGACCATCCTAGGGTCGTCACTTGTGGCATTCTTAGTTATAGGTATGACAGTCAGAGGAGGATTTAAGGAGATAGCAGAAGCCTTGAAACGGATCTAACATCATCCCCTTGTGAATGTCACTAGGTCCTTTGCAGTATATACCTTCAAACCCAGCCCACAGAAGGCAGAGGAAGAGTAAGACCATGCCTCAAAACAAAACAAGACAAGACAAGACAAAACAAAACAAAACAAAACAAAACAAAACAAAACAAAACAAAACAAAAGCAAGTCTCTATTGCTACCATGAATCTCAGGAAGCTTGCACTTGTGTTGTTCTAACAGAAGTCACTGCCCTGGGTAGTCTTGGGGGTAGCATCTGCAACTGCCTCTACTGGAGCTTCTGTGGGCACTGACCCTAGCCCCTGGCTCCGAGGAGCTGATAGAGGTCGGAGATAAGCTGCTCGGCTCTCTCTTTGTGGAAACTCACTTTAGGAAAGTCATCCAGTTGTCTGACTGTGCTAAATGTATCCTTTCTGGGGAGGGACAAGCTCTAGGCCATCACCGTGAGCATCAGCTCAGAAAAGAATCAGCTCTTCTTACTCTTAGATCCTAGACCAGACTCTCTCAGTAGCTAGCACTGTCCCAGGTTTGTGAAGGTACTGGGACAAGTACTCAGGATGTTCTCTGAGTAGCTCAGGAATGGCAGAGACAAATGACCAGTTAGCAGGCCAAGCTGTGAAATCAACAAGGTGATAGGCTGCCTGACAGCTAAAGCAGCAGCAGCCACCCGATGGTTCACAAGTGACCTGGACAGGAAGAAAACAGATGGTAGAATGGAAGGGAGAACCAAGCAGGTCAGTCTTGACAGTAAGTTGAATGGGCTGAGTGAATCATCAAGGCATACTTGTGTGTGTGTGTGTGTGTTTGTGTGTATGAAGATGTTTCTGGAGAAGCTCACATAAGAAGAGAAGAAAGAACACTTGGGTGGGTGGTACTACCCCCATTGTCTACGGTCCCCTATTGAATAAGAGGAGAAAGAAGAGAAAGCCAGACTCTTCAGGCATTTTCTCTACCTTCTGCTTCCATGACATGAGCTACTGTGTCTCATCCTCCCAAGATGGACTGAAATCCTAAAATCTCTGAACAAACACATCTTTCCTCGGGTTGTTTTGCTTTGGTGTTTGCCGCAGACTCAAAGACTGATGGCCACATGGGTTTAACTCAAGATCTGAATACCTTCTTGGGGGCCAACAAGATGGCTCACTAGGTAAAATGCTTGCCACACAAGAATACCACCTGACTCTGGATTCTCCACGTCAATTAAAAACGATGAGCGTGGTAGCATGTTTCTCTAATCTCTTCTTGTGGAGAAATGAAGCCAGGACTGCACTGCTCCTGCAGTCTGGGTGAACTCATGAGCTCCAGGCTCAGTGATGGATTCTGTCTCAAAAAAAGAAGATGGATAATGAATAAGAAAGACAATAGCGACCTCTGACTTCCAGGTACATACCCACACATATACACATGTACCCACCCACACTCATGAACACACCCACATAGACATGTGTGTACAATGCACACATATTCACACCCACACACATACACATTTTTGTAACTGCTATTCTTTCAGTCCCATATGTACATTCACAATAATGTTTGCTAAGAGGGAGACTCACACCTGGTACTCTCAAAAAACTCTCAGGGAAGACACCTGATGCAGGTGGGATCTCAAGGAAACTTGGTGCAGGGTTTGCAGGACTCTACTCCTACAGGGCAGGATGGGTACCAAGCTGGCCTGGAAGACAAGATAACTGCAGTGGAACTTGGAGTAGCCTTTGTCACTTACAGAAAAAGATTCTGTGTCTATACACACTGAGAAATAACACCAGAAACTAAAGTCAACATATGATGCCCAACCTCAGCCAAGGGATGTTGGGACTTGGAGTTGTCTTTGGAAATATTGTCAGGAGAATGGGGGTTGCATGGTAGACTCTATTGAGGGTCTAGTCCCTTGGATGGTGAGGTTAATTTTTCTCACTTAATTTCTGGTGTCCTTATGTTGCACAATTCCATGAATGTCTCAGTTTCACTCAAATTATTATTTTTAAGTGGGCTTTTAAGTTCAGTTGGGAAACTCCAGTATCCCATGCAGACACATGCACAGCTAGAGTCTCTCCTACCTTAGTTTTTCATGTAGAAAATGAGATAGAATGTACACAGGATGGCAGGTGGGTTGCAGAATTCAATTAACTGCCCAGCAAGGTCTGGGGGTCTGTCTGCCTCTACCTCCTCAGCACTGGGATTCGAGACCAGAACCAGAACACCCACTTTGGTGTGGCTTCTGAGAAATTGGACCAGGATCCTCACGCTTGTGCAGCAGTTGCTTTTTCCACCAAGGCATCTTACCCAGCCTTTCGTTCTGCATGTTTGAATGAATGACAGACTGAGAACGAGCTGTCTACATGTTAGAGAACAGATACAGGCAAGTAAGGCAAGCTGGTTGTCCTCTGTGAATGAGTCACTGAATATGAGATGAGATGGCACGGGACTTTTCCTCATCCTAAACATGCCCTTTTCATGAATACCACTCCACTTTCCCTGCAGTCCCTGGAGAGAGCGACATGCCTAAAAGCCAGCCTGAAGTATAAAATAGCTCATTGAGACTCTCCCTCAGGAGGTTCTACTTGGCTTTTCTGTTGGTTGGTTTGTTTTATTTAATTTATTTTATTTTTTGCAATTTATTCAATTTATATCCCAATTGTAGTCCCCTCCCTCATCTCTTCCCTGTTGTTCCTCCTTCCTTTTTTTCCTTCCCCCTCCCCTAGTACACAGAAAATGGACAGTCCTCCTCCCCTAGATCTGACCCTAGTCTATCAAGTCTCATCAGGACTACCTGGATCCTCTTCCTCTGTGGGCTGGCAAGGTCACCCTGCCAGGGGGAAGTGATCAAAGAGCATGTAACAGAACTTATGACAGAGACAGCTCTTGCTTCCCTTACTAGGGAAGCCACATGGAGACTGAGCTGCCTATGTGCTACATCTGAGCAGGGAGTCTAGCTCCTCTTTATGCATGGTCCTTGTCTGGTGCATCATTCTCTGAAGGCCACCTTGGGCCCAGAGTTTTTGGTCTTGTTGGTCTCCTTGTGGAACTCCTATCCCCTCTGTGTTCTTCTTTCTTTCCCTTCTTCCATAGGACTCCCTTGGACTCTACCCAAAGTTTGGCTGTGATTCTCAGCATCTGCTTCAATCCCCTGCCAGGTGGAGTCTTTTAGAGGACATCTGTGGTAGACTCCTGTCTTGTTCCCTCTCTTCCAAATGATTCTAGTGTCTATCCTGTTTGCCATTCTGAATAAGAATTAAGCATCCTCCTTGTTGTTTAGTTTCTTTAGATCTGTGGATTTTAGTATGTTTATCCTATATTTTATATCCTCTTATAAGTGAATATATACCATGAGTGTATTTCTGGCTCAGGGTTATCTCACTCAGGATGAACTTTTTGTTCCATCCATTTGCCTACAAATTTCATGATTTCCTTGTTTGTGATAGCTGAGTAGTATTCCATTGTGTAAATATATCACTATTCCTGCATCCATTGCTAGCCATCACAAGGTCCATCTCCTGACTAACTGAACCTGCTCATGTACAACTTTCTAGTTTCCAAATGAAGTCCTATTGCTTGTGTTGAGGACTGGGACTTCCTTTTTCTCTAAGGGACAATTTCGACAAAAGGCAGCCATGACATCCTGAGAAGATGCTCTGGCAATCACTGAACTAACAGTTCAGGAGGCAGGAAAGGCTTGAGGGAGTGTCAAGACTTGTGGCTCTCTTGGAGGCAGCAAAGAGAATGGCTGTGGACCATGGATATCCATTTCTCAAAACTGTGAGTTCTGGCTTCTGTGGTCTGTTCCTTATACTCTGTCTTTGGTGATAGGGTCCAAGATGAATGTCCGAGCCCTTCTAACAGAGCCAAGCTCTGGTTATAACCTTTACTTAATTTCTCTGGGTTTCTGGGGGTTGGAGTCAAGGAAAGTTATTCTATGGCTACAATGACTCTGCTTGTGAGGGGGCCAAGACTTAAGAGGTCATCAAAAGCTGGGCTAGAGTCTGCGTCCAAGTTTCCTGGCATTGGCAGAATTCACACAACTATGAGATTGTCTAACTCTATTGTTTTTACTTCTGTATTGATTTGTTCATCCCAGGGTCAACCATACTTAACTCACAGTTTCCTTATTTCCTGTTTCTGTCACTCTTGCCTTTGGGTTCCTCACAGAGCTGGGAAAAGCCTACTCCTCCAAGCCTGGATAATTCTTAAAGATAATGATGATAACATGCCACCAGCATACTTCCGCTTAAGCCCTTGTTCTTGCACCCAGTCTCATCCTATCAAGCTACTTACCACCAAGGATCTTCTGTTCTTGAAGAACTTGGCCAGAAACCAGACATCTCTAGTGGAACATCTCTGTGGCCATGACCATCATGCCTCTTTAATGAGGTGTCCTGGGCCACTCTGCTCTCATTTGCCTTTTTTAGAACATCACAGTGAAGACTCTGTTATGGAAGCTTCTTATTCTATCTTCCCACCATCCCTGATCTTCTGTCATGTGACTTTTTTTCTTACAGAAATGCCATCAGTGGAAGCTTCTTTTCTGTGTCGCTGGACTCTCTGTGCCCTCCCTACCACCCAAATATAAGTTCAGAATGAGACAACGAGGGAAAACAGTCTTCCAAATAGCCAATGAGGTGAGATAAGACCTTAAGGAGACCTAGTGAGGAACAGTCTTAGATACAGTGATGACCTAGATGGGCAGTTGGAATTCACACCATTGCCACATTCTGTTTAGAAGCAGGTCCCCAGTGCTGATGACACTCACAGTGAGACAGTCCCCACCATGAGACAAGACTCACAGGGGCCACGTAAAGGTTTCCCCACCTCAGTAAGAGTTGTTTAGAAAGGTACAGGGATGAAGTCAAAAGTCATACACAGCTGGAGTGTCTATCTCACTAACTCATGCATTAGCTCCCAGTCTCATGGCTCAGTGACTAGGGGCTCCGATATGCCATGCCTCCAGATCTGTCAGCAGTCTACCCACACTGCATGAATGCAGGTACCTGCACAGCATGTGGCCACCTAGACCAGAGGCCTGTCTCCATGGGGGTGCGCTGTGATTTACTGGATGGAGTGTCTGCTTCAGCAGAAAATCCATGCTGTGTCAACAGGTGGCAAGCACATCCGATTCGTTCTTGACGTATACGACTCCAGTGTGATCTATTTCTTTTTAGGGGGTGTTTATTTTTCCTATGGATGATTTATTGGCTTCAGAATGAGCTGTGTCAACTACCTCACATGGTATATTAATTCCCGCGTGTCCTGCGAATGTTTCCTCAGCAATGTAGCTTACTCCATCTTCATGTGCTTTCCCTGGCAGCATCTTATCCTTTCCTTATTTGAATTAAAGAGATTTTTCTAAGTAGCTATTCTCCATGGAGATGGGAGGGGATGTAGGCGTATGGAAAGTGAGGTTTTATTTAAAAAGCATTTTTACTGCCTCTCACAAGAGAGTGTTTAACACATAAAATATTTTGCTCCAAACTTTCAATAGGCTGTTGTTTAATTACGCACAATTGGGTTCCATCTTATTTTATAGCTGTAATCATTTTCATTACTGTGCCATTAGAGGTTTTAGCTGTTTAAAAATAGAATAGTGTGTGGTTTCCTAAGGTCAGTAAATGCACCTCTGGCCATTTCCATTTCAGAATGGTGATGGAGAGTATAGAATGTTCAGAAGTGGTTGGGCAGGTGATTTCAGTAACTCTATCTTTGGCACCAAATCTCAGGCCACTGCAATGCTTTCTCATCTGTGCATCAAAAAGCATAGTGACCAATGGAGGACCGTCACTATACACTAGCTAAGTATGCCATCCATAACAAACACTGTGTACCAGGAAACCACCTAGTCCATAACCATCACTGTGCACTGAGAAAATACCTAGTCCATAGCTATCACTGTGCACTGAGAAAGTAGCTGGTCCAGAACCATCATGTGCACTAGGAAAGCAGCTAAACTAGTGACATCACTGTGCACCAAGAAATACCTGGTCCTGAGCCCTGTCTGTGGACTAAGTGGCCACAGGTTTTGAACTTTCACATTCCATAAGCAACTCCTGACAGGAACCTTCAGTGCATCAGCATACAACTTCTATTGCTATCCACTGATAATCAGTTTGCACATACTAAAGAATCGCCCATAAGTGAAGTCATACCACTGAATAAGCCCTTGGTGATGCAGTTTCATTTCTCTTGGATAAATTCTTAGGGAAGGCATTGCTGGATCATAGTGTGGCAATATATATAAAATTTTATGAAGCCACTCAAAAAGTTCTGAAAGATGTTTTTGTGCTTTATACTCATATTCCCAATAAACCAACATTCTTGTTTCTCCAAATTCTCTCTGGTAATTGGTTGTTTCAGAATTTCAAATGTCTTAGCATTTCTACTGGCAATACAGTCCTAGTTTATGGTAGCTTTAATTCACATTTTAGTGAAATCTAACAATGTTAGGAAAGTAGAGGTTGTATTTGTTTGTTTGGTTGGTTGGTTGGTTGGTTGGTTTAGCAAATCCAGACTGTTATGTTCTAGCAACATGGAACCAGAATGGCCTCATACTCATGACATCCTGCCCCAGGCCTCTCAAATGTTGGAATTGCTGGTGCATGCCCCCCATACCCAGCTAATCACTTAGTAATGTGCTGTGTTTTATACTTGGTGTGATTATGTAAAATCGATTTTTCTTGTGTTGTCTTGATTTGTGCTTTTATTGGGTATTTTTCATCCCCTCACTTTTTGTTCATGGTTAGTTGGCCCTAGGCACTTGCATAGAACATCCAGGTATGAGAAAAAGGAATCAGAGGTTTTTCACTCCCTTGTGGATATGGAAGGTGGGAGGGAGGGAAGGAGGGGAAGGGAAAAGGAAAGGGCTTGGGTTTGGGTTTGGGTTTGGGTTTGGGGAGAGAAGCCTTTGGCAAGATATAGCAGCCAGGCATGCCTCCCTATTGACCTACTTGATGTAGCTCAGCACCACATCCTAATGTTTCCAGAATTGCCCAAAAATAGAGCCAATAACTAGGAACTGAATGCTCAACACATCGGCCTGTGGAAGAAATTTTCTATCCAAACTCTAACATTCTGCCCCATCCCCAAAGTACTGATGGCTGTCTCATAACGCAAAATTCACTTAGTCTATCTTCAACCGTGCCTAAAGTCATAACAGTTCTGACATTGTGTAAAAGTCCAAGTTCAAAGTCTCCTTTGAGATTAAGGCAAACTTTTAGCTGTCTGCTTCTATAAAGTCAAAAACAAGTGACATATTTTAAGATATGCTGGCATAGAATGAACATTCTAGGTCCAAAAAGAAGGGATGGATGAACATCAAGAAAGGATGGGGTCAGAGAAAGGACAGAACTGTCACAACAAACAGTCCTAGAGCTCCTGTTCTGTACCTGGAGCACATGGTGTCTGGGTATGAACTCACAGGCACCACAGCTCCACCCCTGTCTCCTTGTCATTTGAACCTATATGGCTCTCTCAGGATGACTCCACTTGGTGTCCGGTGCTTTCGTAGGTACCTGGCCCACTTATCTGGCATTTCTAACAGCATTTCTAACAGCACTGCACCTATGGCGTCCCACTTACAGTTCCACATATTACCACTCAGAAGGCATCTCTAGAGATGCAGATCTTGCCACCCATTTCCCAGATGCCCCATCTTTTGATATTTAAGCAGAAATCTCCATGATGCTGTAACTCTTACATTCTTAGTATATTCTGAATCAATATCGTGGAGGTGCCAAGGACTTCCACTGGTACATGGACTATTAATCATGGGAGCCTCTGAGTACCAGGAAAAACACTTCCATAGACATTCCCTGTACGTGTAATTCAGTCTGAATTGGGTATCTTTTCCAAATAAAGGCATTCAACTAAGTTTAAAGCTTTACATCCTTGATTCTGCGATGGGTAGGGCACAGCCAATTTTTAAGATGTCCAATTTCTATTTCATGGCACAGATCTCAATAACAACTATCCACCCTCCAAAAACACAGTTCACAATTTTACATGAAATCCTTATCAGGGTAAACTACATGTTTTATTCTTTCTGCTACTTTTGAATTCCAATATCATTGTCAATCTTTATTAAAGAAGCAAGAAATGACCATGGCACAACCTCAGTTCTGGAATGGTTTAATGTTTCTTCTTTCCGGTGAATTAACCCATCACATTTGGCCTCCCACAAAGTCTGAAAGCATGGGCAAACTGCAGACCAAATTGACAGAATATTACATACCTGGCCTTTACTTGAGTTCTCAACAAAACCTTTGGTCAATGTCTGAATACTCATAGGCCTGACAAAATAGTTTATGGTCTCATTTGCTCTTCTGAGCTTCAACCAGATTTTCTCATGGTGCTCTAATTACAGCACCCTAGTTTTTTCTTGCTTTTTTGGCCAAATTCTTTCTCTAATCAATTCCAAAGGCTTTAGAACCCTGTGATCAAGTTTGGTCAGATGACCCCTCTTCTCTTGAAAAACCAACTGTATTTAGTTGGAGTCTTTTATTTGATGTTTTGTTGTTGTTATTTTTATTGTTGTCTTTTTTTTCTGAAAAAATACCTGACATAATGTAAAGGAGCAGGAATTTATTTTGCTCACAGAATCTTGGGCCTGCTACATCACTTGGCCCATGCACTTGAGCAGATAATCATGGCAGCACAAGTGTTTTCCATCTCGTTGTTGACAGTAAGTGGCGAGTGAGAAGCCAGTGGCAAGATGTGACCCCCACAGATATTTCTCTAATGACCTGTTTTCTCTACTAGGTCCCATCCCTTAAGTTTCCACAACCTCCAAAAGTTGTATCATTTGCTGAGGACCAACTGGTAAACCCATTACACTGCAGGGATAGTTTATATTCAAATTGTAGCAGACCTCTTATGGTTCCTTATATACTTAGGCATAATTTTATTTTTATTAACGTGTATTAATTAGACAAGACAATGGGTTTCGTTGTGGCCCTTTTAAAAATTTATTTTATTTTTATTTTATGTGTATGGGCATCTTGCCTGAATGCATGTATAAATAATACATACATTCCTGATACCCATAGATACCAAAAGAGGGTATTGGAGGGTATTGGCTGTGAGTGGCCATGTGAGTGAAGGGAACTGAGCCCAAATTCTTGCAAGAATAGCACTTGTGCTTCACTTCTGAGCTATCTCTCTAGCCTCTCCTTGTGGCATTTTCACATTATGATTTTCTCATATTTACTGTCTTTTATCCTCACTATTCCCCAGGGTTCTTTTAATCTTCCTTAGTAGACTCCCTTTTATATTCTTCGTTCCTTCCCTAGACTCCACATATGAAGAAAAAAAAAAAACAGGATAGTTGTCTTTCTGAGTCTGGTCTGTTTTCCTTAACAAGATCTTCAGTTCTGTCTATTTTTCTGGAATAATGTAATGTTATCTATGTGGCTGAACACAACCCCATTGTATGCACATATCAAAATCCTTTTCCCCATTCATTTGTACCAGACTGGGTGCAAGTCTGGTTCCATGACCTGTCTCTTATGAATATGATTGCCATGACTGTGCAAGTATCTCTGTTATATGCCAGCTTAGCTTCTGAAGAAGCTAAGTTTTAATGGCTTTAATGGCTTTAATGGTATAGGTACATAACACTTCTAGCTTTAGGAAGAATCTTTACTTTGATTTTCATGTCAGCAGTGTGCAAGATCCCCATTTTTCCCACATTCTAACCAGCACTGTTATTTTTTGTTTTTCTTGATGACAGTCCATTCTGACAAGGATAGGATGGAGTCATTTCCTGATGGTTACTGGTGTTGAAAAGTTCCTTTAAATATGTATTGATCATTTGTACTTCTTCTCAAAAGTGTCTGTTCTGCTTGTTGCGCATTATGACTGAATTTTGGGGAGTTATTAATTAGTCAATCAATCAATCAATTAATTAATTTGTGTGTGTGTGTGTATGTGTGTGTGTGTGTCAGTACAGTATGATCAGAGGCCAGAATAGGACATCAGATCCTGTAGCTGGCATTTGTGAGCCACTGGGGTGTTGGGGATCAAATCTGGCTTCTCTGGAAGAGCATCAAAGTATCTGTAATGACAGAGCACTCTTCTCCATCCCTGAAATGGAATAAACACTCTGTTTGGGGGGAGTTGAATATATTAATTTATTTATGTATTTTCAATAATAATCTTCTGTTGGAAGAATAGCAGTCAATACTTTCTCCTGTTTTGCTGGCTCCCTCTTCAGCCTTCATTCTGTCTTTTCTTTTGCTGTTAGATGGAAGTACTTTAAAGTCTATTATTTCTGATACTTCTGTAATGTGGTAAACAGAATTATTAGTTATCATAGGTTTGAATCTATCATTTTAACCTTGACTTAGTTTTTTAACCAATAAATCTTTCCTTTCTACAAACATGAAAGGAAATTTTTTTCTGCTACAAGTTTTATCTGTAACCTCACAATCAAATCTCAAGTCTGAATTGAGGAGGGTTGGGCCTGCCATAAACAGTTACCTTTTTTCCCATCAGATTTGTGCATTTTCTGTTTCGCATATTTTAATAGCATATATCAACTATGTAGAATGTGCAGTTCCATGACGATCTTCCTTTTGAAAATTATCTTATAAACACCACAGCTACATCTGCATTTTCACTTCTTAGTACTACATAATCTCAACTTCCTTATATTTGTAGAGTGCCTGGATTTTAAATTCATGTGGGGTGACCCCTAAAATTTTGTTCCTTTGGTGTGTCTGGATATTATGTTTCTCCTTCCTTTTCCCAAATAAATTTCATGTCATCTTACAATTTTCTAGAAAAAAAAAAATATCAGCTTACATTTGTATTAGAACTACCCCAATAAAAATCAACTTAGAGAAAACTAGCAGTCTGTAACATATGAACATGGCATATCCCCCTTCATTTAAATTTTAGTAATAGTTCTTAAAAGAGTGTTGCAGTTCCAATGTAATGTTAAACGTTTCTGTTATCCTGAGACACGTGGCATTTTCAATGGTGCTGTTTCAGCTTAGTTTCATACTGTCTAAGTAAGCATCACATGATTCCTTGGTACTGAATTCTGTATTGCCCCCAGTTTCACCAGCTAGCTCCAGTACTCGTCTCTCAGATCCTTGAGGCTTTTTTTGTCATCCCAACATACAGTTACTTCTTCCTAGTCGGCATGCCTTTCATTGCTTCGCTGGGTCCCCTGGAGCCTCTCAGAGAAGAATGAATTGAGCCAGAGAGACAGACCTCTGTGTGCTGGTTCACATTGTGGTAGAAGCACCTGATGTTCACATGGAGCAGATTGTAGACACAAATCTCTCCAAGTATACCTCTGATTGTAGGATAAACTCATATTTACTTCTCATGGACAGACTTCATCGCAAAGACTTCTACATTTTGTTACACAGAATTTTCTGCATTTGTAATCATTCTGTCATTTCCCCCTACCTGTTAACATGGTAGACTGAACTTACTACCTTTTATGCATGAATTCAATGTTTCATATTAAAGATAAATCCACATTGATCATGATGGAGCTTAATGGGGTTTGGGTGTTTGGGTTGTTATCAGGGCCTTATCTAGAGGCTTAAAACAGTAAGTAGGAGTGTCCCTAACTCCTGCCTGTTCTGAAAGAAGTGTCTCAGGCTTGCAATGACAATTTTTTAAATATTCAATGTAAATAAAAATAAGGTCTGGAGATGTGGCTCAATTGGTAGAGAGCTTACCTGTTGTTGTAAATTTAAAAAATGAGCTGGGCTACATAATGTTTCTTATTTGCCCTAAGATTATCATGGTGGTATTATTTAACCTACTATCACAAATAATAAGACACAGACACCTGTTAGTTTTTATAATTGCCTTGTTTACCTTGCTCCAGGAAGATATTTCACCTACTGTGGCTCAATAACCTCACCATCCATCGCCCAGCCCCCATCCAATGTTATCCATCTCAGTCCTCGTCATCTGGTCTACCTTCCATCCTTAACCCCATGGCAATTGCTTATATTCTTCATCTGCGCCTTTTCACACCATTATTGGAGTCCTTCCTCTCAGCCCACGTGGTTTTTTCCTTCACATTAACCCATGGTGACATCCTCCTTCCTCCTCTCTTCCAAACTGTCCGTCTGTCTCCCTTGATTCCCTTGTCTCTCTAAGCCCTGGAATCTCAGCCACACCTACCCCATTCTTCCCTGCCCAAGTATAGGCTGCTTAATCACCCAATCAGGTATGTCTTAGGCAGGTTTACAAAACAAGGATAGGTGTGACAAGATCTTGAGGGTCAGGAACATACATCAGACCAACCTCCAACTTACCTAGCATGCACTACACCTTAGAGTCTATCCCAGCACTGCATAAACAGTGTATGGTGTTACATTTATACAATCCCAGCAAACAGGGAGTAGAAGCAAGAGGTTCAAAGTCATGCCTAGCTACAAGAGATGTCAAGGTCAGCTTGGGAAACATGAGTCCATGTTTCAAATTAACACCTTCTAGGCTTGTGGTAAGACTGTTAGCAAAGTAGATATATGTCTGTTAAGCTCAAGTTTCTTCTTGAACTTTTTTTGTCAGTGCAAATAAGCATTTTTACTAATTTATCCCTTACTGCTGGCACTCACTGCCACATCAGTTCTATCTCTGGGCTCTCTCACGATGAATGGCTTTCATTCCCTGCTAGTAGCAGTTTGCGTGTGTGTGCGCGTGTGTGTGTGTGTGTGTGTTTCCCTCCCTTTCTCAGTCTTGCTAGAGATTTTTCATCCCCACTCATCACTGACTCTGCAGTATCACTTCTATTTACATTCTTGAAGCAAAACCTTCTGTCTTCATCAAATTTACCCATTTTTTTTCTAAGCTTTCATTGATTCTTGCTTGTTTTGTGTCTTTTTGTTAGGCTCTGACATGTTTTTTATTCACTCACTTTCTTAGGGAAGAAGTAGAGGCTGATTTTGAAGTTTCCCTCACTGATAACAATGCTTATGGGTGTCAGAGCTGCTCTCCTGACTGATTCCACTCTACAGCAGGAACTGATGCAGAAGGTGTCATGTCAACTCAGTTAAAAGGCTTAACTTTCAGGGGAAGGTGATCAAAGAGCTAACTGAGTTCATGTTAGAGAAAGCCCCTGTTCCCCTTACTAGGGAACTTTGAGACTGAGCTGCCTATAGGCTACATTTGAGCAGGGGATCTAGGTCCTGTCCGTGAGGGTGCAGCCATTGCTGATGAGACCTGACAGGCTAGAGTCAGATAGTAGGGGAGGAGGCCCTTTCCTATGAGTGGACTCTGGGAGAGGCATAAGAGGAGAAGAGGGAGGGTAGGTGGGACTGGGAGGAGACAATGGAGGGGGCTACAGCTGGGATACAAAGTGAATAAATTGTAATAATAAATAAATACACAAATAAATAAGTTTTAAAAGGTTTCTTTCTCTTCTCTTAAGGTTTCTTTCTTGATTTGCTGGTAATGTAGCTTGATAAATACTTATTCTTCATATATGAAGAGATTATATATAAGTATTACTGCTATTGCTTTGGGCATCAATAGCGCTTTGACAGAGAAATACTTTGTGCTGTTTCAAGATAGTTCATGGTGTGTGAAAGCAACTTTCCACTAATGGTCTCATCTCACTGGGACAAGCCCTCTGCATATGACAGACTACTTGGTTGATGCTTTGTGTTTTCAGGCTTGTGCAGTCAGTCTCTATTTGGACTCCATTTGTCTTGTGTTCTGCATTTGTGATAGTTATTATTGATTTCCAACTTGATAAGTTTTAGAATCATCTAGAGGATTCTGGACACACCTGGGAGGGATTACCCTGATTAAGTGTTTGAAATGAAAAGCCTAAATGTAGGTAAAAAGTCTTCTGCAAGGAGCCCAGATACAAGGAAAGCAAAGCTTTGGCATCTTGCCTGATCACCCTTTGTGATAGTTTTGCCTTTGTGGGAAAGTCCACCTATGGTGCCACCACTACCGTAGCCTTCAGTACCCAGTTTCTACAGGCTTCCAACATGAACTAAAGACCAGTGACTCTGTAGGAATCTCCTAGGCCTTCAGTGCCGTATTGAGAAAAGCTAATGGTTTTCAGACTATCTAGTGTGAAGACAGACACTGTTAGAAAAAAACTGTATCATTTAATAAATTTTATTCATAATAAATGCCCACTCTGTTGGTTTTGTTCTTCTAGAGAACACTTATTAATATATGTTCTGTGGACAGGGAGGGATGATTCTGACGAGAGGGACAGCAGTGAGGTGTGCTATGCTAGGTGAAGATTGTCAGAGGTTATGAGGGACACACAAAGAAGCAGAGAGCTTCCTTTCTGGACTGAATTCTCATGGACCTCTGAGAGCTGTGTCAAGGATCTCCAAAACACTCTTGTGAAAAACTGATACTCTTCATCAGACACTGATGTTCCCTCTCACTCCCACATATGTACACCCAGCCACACTGTAAACCCAGGGTGGTAGTACTGAGAAGCAGAGCTTAAAACAATTGATTCAGTCATGAGACAGAGTGTGTGCACAGTCCAGACTTGGTCTTTTTGACCAAGGCCTCTCACTGAAGAGATCTTGCAGCATCAGGCCTTCTCTGATCCATGTGAGTTACAGGCCTCATCCCAGATGACCTAGCAATAGGCATCTTGGAGGCAGAGATCTAGCCGACTCTCTTCCTTGGGTGTTCTGGCCTTCAGAAGCTGGTCCTTACACATTTCCAGTCTCGGGCACTTCGTGGCAGCACTGCGGCAAACTGGCATACCACCCCTGCGTCTGCTCACTTTGTTAGGACGGTGGCCCTATTGGTCATGGTTCTTGAGACCCAAGATGGCTGCAAACACCCTCAGTCTGTTCAAATTCCTTCCAATGTGTATCCACATATGTGTTCATGTGTGTGTGTATAGCATATATGTGCACATGGTGTAAGTAGGCCAGAGGACAACTTCGGGGGTATCATTCCTCAGGTGCATTCCATGTTTGGGAATTTTTATTTGAGATGAGAGCCCATTGAGTTGGGCTAACCCACTTAGCACTGAATAACCAATTAAGGGGGCTCAGCACTGGGGAAAACCAACTCTCCTTTTCTCAGTAGCCATTAAATAAATGCCTGCAGCTCTTTATCTAGTAATGTGTTCCTGTGGTACTTTTCCAATCGTCTTTGGTATTTAAACTGGTGTTGTTCAGATATTGTTTAATCTTCCATATTGTTGAGATTTCATGGGTGTTGCTCCCCTCTCAAAAACAGAAGACACAATTTCACAGCAGACTTCTTGATCTTCTGGCTTTTACAATCTTTCACCCCGACTGGGGTACCCAGATCCAATAGATACATTTACATCTGCCAGGGCCCACTCTGGTGAGGTCAGGGCCTGAAGAAGGGACAATGCAGGAGCGGAGAGGGAGGAATGAGTCAGACAAAGGGTTCAGAGGAGTTTTACATCCTGATTGACTGACAGTCTGGGTGCTACTTTATTTATACAGAATTTAGTAGACAGGGATAGATGCAGGTTGCTTTAAAACATAGATCATGACATGTTTGTCCTTGGACATGTGTTTTAACTTCCTCTTGGTGAGAAGTTTAGTCATCATTGACAAACCATGACAGAACAAAATTATATTTTACAATCATGTTCCCTCATCAATCCACAACCCAACTTTTAGCAATCTTGTAGTTTCAAGGGCTTATTTTGCCAAAGCATGACAGCCTGTTCCCAGGCTGGTAGTTCTTTCAGTTTCAAGGGTACTGGACAGAAAGAAAATCTACACCCCAGCGTGGGCAAATTGTGATGTCTCAAACAGTGTATTATCAACTTTTTTTTAATTTTTTATTAATTACACTTTATTCATTTTGTATCCCCCCCATAAGCCCCTCCCTCCTCCCCTCTCAATCCCACCCTCCCTCCCCTTTCTGCATGCATGCCACTCCCCAAGTCCACTGATAGGGGAGGTTCTCCTATTTTTTCTGATCTTAGTCTATCAGTTCTCATCAAAAGTGGCTGCATTGTCCTCTACTGTGGCCTGGTAAGGCTGCTCCCCCCTCAAGGGGAAGTGATCAAGGAGCAGGCCAATCAGATTATGTCAGAGGCAGTCCCTCTTCCCATTACTATGTAACCCATAGTTGGACACTGAACTGCCATCGGCTACACCTGTACAGGGGTTCCAGGTCATCTCCACGAATAGTCCTTGGTTGGAGTATGATTTTCTGGGAAGTTCCCTGTGTTCAAATTATCTTGTTCTGTTGCTCTCCTTGTGGAGTTCCCGTCCCATCCAGCTCTTACTATTTCCCACGTCTTACATAGAATTCCATTCACTCTGCCCATCAGTCAGTTGGCCATCAGGCTCAGCATCTGCTTTGACAGTCTATACTGCAAAAGCTTTCAGAGGCCCTCTGTGGCAGGTTTCAAGGTTGTATCCTGTTTTCTTCTGGCTTTCAGAGGCCCTCTGTAGCAGGTTCCGAGGTTGTTTCCTATTTTCTTTTTTCTTCTGATGTCCATCCTCTTTGCCTTTCAGGATGGGGATTGAACATTTTAGTTAGGGTCCTCTCTTTTGCTTAGTTTGTTTAGATGTACAGATTTTAGTGGGTTTATTCTATATTGTATGTTTATATGAGTGAGTATATACCATGCGTGTCTTTTTGCTTCTGGGACAACTCACTCAGGATGATCCTTTCCAGATCTCACCATTTACCTGCAATTTTCATGATTTCCTTCTTTTTCATTGCTGAGTAATACTCCATTGTAAAGATGTACCACAATTTCTGCATCCATTCTTCAGTTGAGGGGCATCTGGGTTGTTTCCAGCTTCTGGCTATTACAAATAAAGCTGCTACAAACATGGTTGAGCAAATGTCCTTTTTGTGTACTTGTGCCTCTTTTGGATATATGCCTAGGAGTGGTATGGCTGGATCTTGAGGAAGCGCTATTCTTAGTTGTCTGAGAAAGTGCCAGATTGATTTCCAGAGTGGTTGTACCAGTTTACATTCCCACCAGCAGTGGAGAAGGGTTCCCCTTTCTCCACAACCTCTCCAGTATGTGTTGTCCCTTGAGTTTTTCATCTTGGCCATTCTGATGGGTGTAAGGTGAAATCTCAGGGTTGTTTTGATTTGCATTTCCCTAATGGCTAATGAGATTGAGCATTTCTTTAAGTGCTTCTCTGCCATTCGATATTCCTCTACAGAGAATTCTCTCTTTAGCTCTGTTCCCCATTTTTTAAGTGGATTACTTGGTTTATTGCTTTTCAGCTTGTTTAGTTCTTTATATATATTGGATATGAGTCCTCTGTCAGATAAAGGGTTGGTGATGATTCTTTCCCAATCTGTAGGCAGTCGCTTTGTTTTGATGACGGTGTCCTTTGCTTTACAGAAGCTTTTCAATTTCATGAGGTCCCATTTATTGATTGTTGCTCTTAGAGCCTGTGCTATTGGTGTTCTGTTCAGGAAGTTTTCTCCTGTACCAATGAGTTCTAGGGTATTCCCCACTTTTTTTTCTAGCCGATTTAATGAGTCTGGTTTTATGTTGAGGTCTTTGATCCACTTGGACTTCAGTTTTGTGCAGGGTGATAAGTATGGATCTATTTTCATTTTTCTACATGTAGACATCCAGTTGGACCAGCACCATTTGTTAAAGATGCTATGTTTTTCCATTGTATGGTTTTGGCCTCTTTGTCAAAAATCAGGTGTCCGTAAGTGTGTGGGTTTATTTCTGGGTCTTCTGTTCGATTCCATTGATCCACCATTCTGTTTCTATGCCAGTACCATGCAGTTTTTATACCTGTTGCTCTATAGTACAGCTTGAGATCAGGGATGGAGATACCTCCAGAAGATCTTTTATTGTAGAGGATTGTTTTAGCAATTCTGGGTGTCTTGTTATTCCATACGAAGTTGAGAATTTTTCTTTCCAGGTCTGTAAAGAATTGTGTTGGCAATTTGAGGGGAATTGCATTAAATCTATAGATTGCTTTTGGTAAGATGGCCATTTTTACTAAGTTAATCCTGCCAAGCCATGAACAAGATCTTTCCATCTTCTCATATCTTCCTCTAATTCTTTCTTCAGAGACTTAAAATTTTTTTCATACAAGTCTTTGACTTGCTTGGTTAGGGTTACACCAAGGTACTTTATGGCATTTGTGGCTATTGTGAATGGTGTTGTTTCTCTAATTTCTTTCTCAGCCCTTTTGTCTTTTGTATACAGGAGTGCTACTGATTTTTTTGAGTTAATTTTGTATCCGGCCACTTTGCTGAAGGTGTTTATCAGCTGTAGGAGTTCCCTAGTAGAGTTTTTGGGGTCACTCATGTATACTATCATATCATCTGCAAATAGTGATAATTTGACTTCTTCCTTTCCCATCTGTATCCCCTTGATCTCCTTCAACTGTCTTATTGCTCTAGCAAGGACTGTAGGCCTCATGTATCCTTATTGGCTTCTCCTTTAACTTGGGGAAATTTTCTTCAATGATTTTGTTGAAAATATTTTCTGGGCCTTGGAGAAGGGAGTCTTCTTTTTCCTCTATTCCTATTATTCTTAGATTTTGTCTTTTCATATTGTCTTGGATTTCTTGGACGGTCTGTGTCAGGAATTTTTTGGATTTAACATTTTCTTTGACAGATACATCGATTTCTTCCATTGTATCTTCTACACCTGAGATTCTTTCTTCCATTTCTTGTATTCTGTTGGTTATGCTTACCTGTAGTTCCTGTTTTCTTCCCTAAATTCTTCCTCTCCATTATTTCCTCCATTTGTGTTTTCTTTACTTTTTCTAGTTCTATCTTCAGGTCTTGAGTTGTTTTGTTTACTCCTTCACCTGTCTGCTTGTATTTTCCTCTTTTTCTTTTAGTTCCTTCAACTCTGTCTCTTTGATTTCTTTCAGTGATTTAATTATTTCTTCTCTGAAGGCCACAAGCTGTTTGGCTGCATCTTCCCGTATTTCTTCACGGATGGCCCTAATCTGCTTGTCTTTATCTTCCTCCATTTCTTTATGGATAGCCATGATCTGTTTGGTTTTATCTTCTTCTAATTCTTTATGTATTTTATTTGTTTCCTCTATTATCCTCTTCATTAACATAGATGTAAGGTCATCTTCTTGATTTTCTATTATGCTGCATTGTTCAGGGCTGTTCACCCCTGGATGGCTGGGTTTGGAGATGCCATATTGCTCTGTCTTTTGTTGGTTGACCCTTTACGCTGACCTCTACCCATTGGGCTGATTTAGGTGTCGGCTGTTAGTTTTTGTGCTTCCTGGAGTCCTGAGGTAGGGATTATCCCCTTGGCTGGAAGATGATTTTTCCTGAAGGAGTCCTTCTCTGCTTTTTGGTTATGGTAACTGTATGGCCAGTGTTTCCCAGGAGTTGCCACTGCACACCTCAGGTTTATAGCCCTGTGTAGTAGCTGTGGTCTATGTTAGGCAGGGGGGGATCTCCTCTTACCCATAGAATTTCTCAAGACAGCTGCCCCACTGCTGGATTTCTTGTTATAAATTTAGTGTGCTGCTGCTCACTAAATTTCCATGTACAGTCCTCTTGAAGAAACTGCTGATTCCCTAGCTGTGGGGTTTTCTCCCAACAGGGAAACTCAGTCTGTTATCCTGGGGCTCACAGTTCTGTCAGGGAAAGTGGAAGGTGCACTCAGCAAGTCTCTGGGCCAGAGGCTGATTGCTCTGCTCTGGACCTGGAGAATGTGCACCTAGGTTGAGATGGCACCTGGGAGCATTGTTCTGGTCTGGAGGCTGGGTGCCTCACTCTGGACCAGAAGCTGTGTGTCTCTGTCTGGGATGGCGGCTGCAGGCACTGCTCTGGTCCAGACGCTGTGGGTGCAGCCCTCTTGAAGGACCAGGAATTCCCACAGTTTTGACAGTCTAGCTAGGAATAACTGGTTGATCCTTGGCACAGTATCTGAGGGCTGCTGTAATGGCTCTCTGGCTTTTGTAGGTCTGAGGATGCAGCTGTGTGTCCCAGTGCCCTAGGGGAACTCAATAATGGCGGCAGAGCACAGCGCTCCTGCCTGCACTAGAGTCTGTGTGAGTCCAGGAAGTGTTTTGGTGCTGGGTGTCCTAAGCGTTAGAGCTGCTGACCCCCTTCGCTGGGGGTTTCCTCCTGCCAGAGACACGCAGTCTGGTGCCCTGGTGCCCTGGTGCCCTGGTGCCCTGGTGCCCACAGTTCTATCTGAGGCAGCGAATCAGGTGCGCAGGCAGGCGCCTGTGTCCCGGCTCTGGGTCCGGGCTGGCTCTTGGGGCACCCGCGGAACCCGAGTCTTTTTCAGGGGATGTCTGGGTAACCTGCAGTTGGTCCCAATTGTTTCCTGCTCCTTGGGGTTATCTCTCGACTGGGAAATCCAGTCTATGGTGTTGTGGGCCCACAGTTCAGTCTGGGACCGTGACCAGATTGTGCTGGTGGGTAGCTCTGGGCTGGAGACCAAGCGCCTGGCGGAACCGGGATCTCTTCCGAGGTTTAGAGGGGTGAGTTAAAGCTGATTGAATTCCCCACCGTGGGGTATCCTCTCACCTGTGAAACACAATCACTTGTGTTTTATGGCCGCGAGTTCTGATGTGCCAATCCTGCTGTGCTGCTCCTCAGAATGAGAGTCCTCCCGGCTCCGCCATCTTGCCCTGCCCCCGTATTATTAACTTTTAATAGTCAGAACACTAATTGTCATTATGTCCCAGAAAAGTCTTGAGCCAAAGCTGCTCCAGTTATTATTCAATTTCTACCATAATACAGCATTTATATTTTATATATTTGTAGAATTTATTTACATGTATAATCTTGGTAATAATTTTTGTTCCTATATGGGTGGCCCTGTATGAGTTAACTTTTCCTAAGGAAGGAAGTCTTGATGTTTTATTCTTTTATGATTATGATTCTTTTATGATGGACACCATTCTTTGTCCGTCAGTATAAGGAAGAGGCTTTGAATTTGGTCTATTGCCAACTTCTCTAGCTCAGTGAATGTTATTTACTTTTTAAAGTTTACTTTGTTATGACTATCCTGTTCCTCAGTAAGTGCATGGGGCAGATGTGCCAAGAGTATCTTTGAGTCAGAGCCTCTAAGGAGGTCTCTGCATCTTTACTTGAGTCAAAACCTCCAAGTCATATGGAAGACCTTTAAGTAAGGCCAGATAAGGATATCTCCCTAAAAAAAGTATGGTCAGGACATTCCTGGGGCAACTTAGAAGTAGTACTCCTGGGAGAAGACATAAATGATTCATAAGAAAATTTCCATCAATACAATATCTCAAGTTGTACAAATAATAAAAGACCCCCATGCATGTGACAAGTTGAGATCAAGGCCAAAAAGTGGGGGACTACACACAGCGATTGCATCACTCAGCTCCACTCTGCTGGATCTTTGTCAAACAGCTGTGCTGGCTTTAGGACTTTGGCTGTTAGAAATGGCTGTGCCATACGTCACAATCCCTATGCAAGGTCCTGCCTTTTCTATGTGAGTTCGGGAACTGAACTTCGGTCCTCATTTTTGTACTGCAAGCATGTTGCTGAGTTATCTTCCCAGCCCTCCAGTCTGTTTCTTCACATGTAGACTCTCCTCTTTATTCTTGGAAATAACTGTGACACATTATGTATCTTTAAACTACAGAATTCCTCTCTCTGATTTTGATAGAATATTTTACACAATGTGGTGTAAGTTACGACTGGATGTATTACTTGTAGAAATGTAAAAGCCACTACTGGGTCATTTAAGTTGATAATGTAAAAACCACAGAAAATGACACATCTCTGCACACTGGTTATATGAGGAAAATCTGTAAGCTATTAGGTTTCAGTCAGTTCCAGTGTCTAGATTTCACTTGGGCTTAAGTTTGGGTGCAGGTTGAAGATAAACAAAGCCTAGATTCCAAGCTGTACTCATGGTGACCCTGGCTTTATTAGTAATGGGATCTAATGACATCATTTCTTGACAGTCATGATCTTTAACCTAGTTTGATCTAAAACAGACTCACTGAGTATGATATCATTAAGGTAAATCCCCAGAAGGAGACCCAAATGCTCAGAATAAGCCACTCAGAGGTATTGGGTTACTGGGAATGACTTCACCCATCCCTTTCTTCTTCCTTGGCCAACAGGGACCATATCAAAGCCATAAGAGAAGGTAGCAGATAATTGGTGTTGTTTTAGTAATGTCTTCCAATCTACTGCAGGCTCAGTGCTCACATGGGAGCCTCATTGAGATGTGGCTCATGTCCTTTCCCTTTAGATAGACTTTAACTCTGTGTCTCCATTTTCTGTCTAGCTTCTATGCAGATGAATAAGTAGCCTACACTTGCATGCTCACAGATATAACAACAAGGTATGAAAACAACAGGCAAACAGTATGAGCTCTGATCTGTGCATAACGTGATCAGCACCAGGGATGCAGGCAACTCTCTTCCCTTCCACTGTCTCAAATCCTGACCATGCTCCTGCCTCCTCCCTGGTCACATTAAGGAACGTCCCTAGAGAGCAGCAAGGTGCTGTTGCGCCGGTGTGTCCTATGCCTTATTTCCACAGGCTGCTACCCTACACTGCACATTTATCAACAACTTTTGGACAAGTGTGATGCGGACACTGTGATCACTTAGGGCCTTGACTATACTAGCTTCATGGATGCTTTCCAGAAGTAGTGATGTTATTTTCTTAACTTGGCAGAGGGATGCCTCTTCATTTTGGATTAGTTACTTCTCTCATTGACAAAATACTGGAAGAGTCAACTTAAGGAAATGTCATAAATATTGGCTCATGATTTCAGCGAAATACAGTCCATCCTCAGAGGGCGAGGCATGTGGGCAGGAATATCATACAGCTGGTCACACTGCATCCTCAGTCAAGAAGCAGGGAGGTGCCAGTGGCTTGAGTTCCACCTCCATAATCCCAAAAGGTCCAAGAAAATGAGCCCCACAAAGCTGTCCTCTGTTCTCCACATGGACTTTGTGGTAAGATACCCCCCCCGCACACACCATACATATATACATAGATGCTAATAACTAATAAAATACTTCTAGAAAGAAGCAGAGAGAGATGAATGCTGGTGCTCACTTGCTTTCTCCTTTTTGTTCACTCTGGGGCTCCAGGTCACATAACTGTGCTTCTCACTTTCAGGGCAAGACTTCCCTCCTCAGCTAAACCTGTCTGGAGAGGGACTCACAGACAATTCGAATTCTGTCAAGCTGACAGAAGCTCCACCATCTCTGTCCCATTTCTCCTTTGAATTCTCATGTGTATTTCCCCCTATTTCTCCTTTAAGTTCTCATGTATATTTTTCCAAAAACTGATGCTAAACTATGGAAGGAATTCCACAGATCTCCCACTGTTGAGGGTCCCTAGCATACTCAGGACAGCATGGCCTTGTACAGCTCCATCCTTTAAACTCAACAGCTGTTGTCTTCATGAGCAGTTGGCTTGCAAAGGGTCACCTGAGCTGGCCTTGTTGCCTGCTGATGTTACATAACTGAAGGGAGATGGAAGGGCCTTGGAGCTCTCATCTGCGTATCTAGCCACTCATCTGGCCAGTTGCATGCAATTCTGCTCTAACCGTGTGTGGCCTTGGGGAAGGGCCAGAACATATAGGCTGGTGAGTGATAGGAGAAAGGAAATCCCTCTGAATGGCCATGGGAGAGTCATCTTCAAGACTGAGTGCAGTCTTTCCAGTGTGGCTGTCTTAGGGACACCTGTGCTCAAGTCTGAATCACCCATTCCTTTGTAATAAACCCACAGGTTTTCTAGGTTGAACTTTGATTTATTCCTGGGATCTCACAAGGAGGTGGAGAGGCAAATGTTGAGTAAGTCCTCCCTCACCAAGGAGAAAGTCCTCATAATTCATGGGACTTCTCGTGTTGCATATGTTTTGAACTTGTGACAGGTGACCTGTGTTCTGTAGCGAGGCTGCTGAGCAGGTGACAAGGTGGTGCAGCAAATACAATGTGATCATATAGAAAGTTTGGCTTCCAGCAAGGATGGTCTTGTTTCCTGTTATAGCTTCTATATTTGATATTTTTTTTTTGTCTTCACAGTGACTCTCCCTCCTCAGACTTCATGTGAAAAGGACACCTAACCTTGACTCAGGGCTAATGAGGCACATGGCAGTCCCTTTCTTGACTTAAGAGATTGTTTTAAATCATTGGTTTTGATCATATGTGGCCCATGCCCAGGGCAGAAGTCTACCAAGTGAGGCAGAGCAGAGAAGGGGAAACTTCTATAGAGAGCTCCCTCCCTCCTGCCTACCTGGAGCACTCTGTGTTCTCGATGAGTGTGTACAGGTAAGCAACCCCAAGGATCATGGCTGTGGGGGGGGGCACTCTATCAGATAACCCAACCTAAGCAAAGGCCCACAAACTCCATGGGAGTTGGCCCAATGAAGCCAATGAAAGCAGAAGGCTGAGGTCTGTCTCCCTAACTGCCTGGTTGGAGAACAAACTCAGGCAGCCTCTAGGGGTTCAGTTTCCTCACTTCAAAAAAAATAGGTCAACCTTTGCCACATCCAAAAGTTATACTGAGGCTGAGGTAAAATCGTGCCCATAACTTGTGCCGACAGAGAGCAACCTACTTGGGCCTTTGTCCTCTATGATGATGGAGGAGTAGAGGAAGAAGGAAGGGGAAGGGTGACATCCGTGCATAGGATTCACCTGTAGCCAGCTCTGCCCCTGAGACTTGACCACTGTGTTAATGCAGCTCCCGCCTTTTCCAGGTAGGGGTTTCCACCATGTGAACTGACATGATGTGCTGACCTAGCATCCTGTGATTTACGCAGCCATCAGGGGGAAGAGCAGCACCTCTATGGTGTAAGAAAATCCAAGTTCAGAAATGAATGCAAACACTGCTCACTGCTAGCAAGTGCAGAGGGAGTGAGGCCAGGATAGAATGCTGCCCTGCAGACAACCAGATGTATGATAACTTGAGTAGTTCCGTGTCTGAGCAGGAGAGGGGCCCTGTGTGCATGAAGTACGAGGAAGCAGCCTGGCAGCTGGGTCTCTTAGGCCTTTGAAGCTCTTATGGTGAGAACCGACTGACATCTTTCTTTAGTGGGCGGGATGTCCCCCTGCTTTGGATTAGGGGTGGAATGCACACTTACTTGAAATCTGACCCCTGGGTTCCTAAATAGGTGAACTTCTGAGGGTCCTGGAGTGGCCTTGTAAATTTACACAGCTGCTAGGAGAAAATTGTTGCAACTGTGGAGATTTACTCAAGGAGACAGCAAGTGCAGGACAATGCCCACCGGACCAGCCTTACCTGAAGGCTGTGTGAGAACTGGAGACACTGGGGCGGGTGGGTTTGAGACTGAAGGACCAAGGGTGGCTGAACAAGATAATGGAGCTCACAGCAAGGGAAACCCAAAGGCATCAATCCTCAGTTACCACATGTCATTGTCCCAAGTGAAACTTTGTTCCTAGATTGTTCAAAGTGCTTAGTTCAAGTCCCATCACTACATAAAACTAGACAGATCGGTGCACACCTTTAAGACTACCAGTGAAGGAGAAGGCAGAAATATCAGAGGTTAAGGTTGTCCTCAGCTATATAGAGATCCAGAGGCCAGCATGAGCTACCTGGGAGCCTGTCTCAGACAAAACCCGGTGAGCCTAATGGATGTAGACCTCTGTTTTTGAATATGTCACTATCCTGGGAGAGCCTGACTTAGAAACCTCTGCCCAAACATCACTCTCCAGTGCAATTCTGGACCATCGTGAGCTCTGTACCATCCTTTAAAAATTGTTCCAGCTTGCTCCAAGGTCAGTAGTTGAAGTGTGCATCCACAAGCATGAAGACCTGAGCATGTATCTCCAGCACCCATGCGAAACTTAGGTGCAGTGTTGGATGCCTGCAACCTCAGCTCTGAAGAGGTACAGACAGGAAGAGCTCTGTGTCTTTCTGCCTCACCAGTTAGCCAGGCAGTGAGCTTCAGGTTCAGCAAAAGACTCCTTTCAAAATCCAAAATCAAGATGGAAAAGCAATAAGACACCTGCCTTCCACACACCTGCACACATACCCGCATGTTCTGTGCGCCACCTATGCCTGGGCACACAACCTAGAAGACACTAAAAAAAATGGAAGACAAGCTGAAAAGCTATCCATCCCACCCAAGTGTCCTGTTAGTCACAGAGCACCCTTGAGAGTTCAGAGCACATTTCAGGTTGTGCAGTTCTGGGGCCATGCAAGTACTCTGGAGTCCCTGCTCCTCAATACTTCCTCAGCCCAGCACCCCCAAAGGGTGGTGGTTAAGGTGATTCTCTGTGTTTTAAGGTTTGGGAATGAAAAGTCAGTAGAAAGTTATAAATGCACTGGGACAAGTTAACAGTTCAAAAGCTAGGCAAGGCAGGTGACTAGCCACGCAGAAGAGCTGAGGTCTGGGATGACAGGCTCTTCTGTAGCTGCTGCTGAAGGCCTCAGTCGCCCTTCCCGAGGATCCCATCACCAGGAGCACAACAAAAGCAAGAAAACACAAAGGCAATGCATTTTCTTTGTGGAAAGATGTCCAGTGAGCAGGTGGTGCAGGTCAGGGCCCCATCCTTCCATTATATACATCTCAGTCTTTGAATTTTTCACCACACATGGTCTGGTCAAAATACCTATGAATTAAAACATCAAACATAAAGCTTATCAGGTGAGATCTTTTTGTTTGAGGTTTTATGACTAACATGCAGCGGGCACTGTCAGGAGTTGAGGCACAGAAATTCTGGGAACTGCTGGGAAGGCAGAGTCCATCATTGGCTCCTGGTAATCAGAGGTCCAGCAGGGATCAGGAAGGTGGGAAGCTGCTCAGCTTGACACCCACATCCTGGGCTGGGCAGATGCAGCTTTCACTCTCACATGTGTTCTCTGGAGAGAACAGTGGGCTGTTTTCCACTGTTTTTTCCAGATGCCTGTCTGCCCGTGTTGCCAGGGTTGACACAGCTTTAATGAGGATGATGCTGCTTCCAAAGTGAGTAAGCCTTGTGTCATTCTGCCAAGAGGGCAGCTTCCAGCAGCATAAGTGCCTCTGCTGAGGCTCTAAAGCCAGAGGTTGAAGGCTAAAGGGTTCTAGAGTTTTGCCCCTTTCTTTAGTGGAAGAAACTAAAACATCCTTGTCTTTGGACAAAGACCCTACCTAGAAAATACAGAATGGTCTCCCTATCTTAAGATCAGCACCATAATAGAAAGATTATTTGTTCACATGACACCATTTTCCTAAGTCCCAGGATTAGGTTATTCATACATCTCTTGGTGCTACCATCAGCACACTACACCCTATCACAAAGTCATTGCAGCTACCTTTCCTGTGTTTGACTGTAAGTTCAAGTGGTACATAGGTGCAATTCACTAGCTGACACACTTGGCTGTGGTCTGTTTCATTCTGCTTGAATCTCAGGATAGGCATGAGTCAAGTCTCTCCACCTCTGCTGGAACACTAAAGGCTGTTCTGGGAGGACCGGAGAATCATTGAACATGCCATCTGTGTGACGTGTGATGGAGACTGTGGCTAGCTCAGAGACTGCTTGTGTACTCTAGCTAGTCCTGTCTCCATTCACCCCAGCAGCAACATCACCTCCTGGCTCTTTCCCCCCTTCACTCAGTTGCTTGGCTGGCCTAGGGGCAGTCTGGCCTTATCCTGCCTGCCCTGGTTCGTGCCTTTGGCTTATTTCCGAGCACTTACTCCTCTGGCCTAGCTTTCAAGTCCCACACCTTCAGATATCATCTCATTATTCCAACAGATGGTGACAACTGTGAAGGTGGGCCCAGAGACCACAGGGTAACCTCAGGTGGGCCTATGTATTGCCAGATCAGGAGCATGGTGGTCTTCCCTTCTTGGGTCTTGGGGCAAGTCTCCTTTTGGAGTGATGTGATTGCTAGGAACCCACAAATACTGGAGAAAAGTAAGAAAAAGTTAAAGTAGCTGACAAAGGAGCTTTTAAGGTTGGGCTAAACTCCTATACCCAAGTCTACCTTTATCCCGAGAAGCAACAATGCTCCTCCCAGAAGAGGCCAGCATTTGAGTCATCCAGCCTTAACAGGGATCTGCGTCTCTACAGAGTCTTTCTAGAAGCTTTCAACTGTCTTAGTTAGGATTTCTATTGCTGTGAAAAGACACCATGATCAGGGAAATCCTTCTACAGAAAAAAACATTTAATTGTGGCTGGCTTACAGTTTATCTAGTCTACTATCATCATATCATCCTGGGAAGCATGGTGGCATACAGCCAAACATGATGCTGGAGAAAAGCTGAGAGTCCTACAACAAGATCAGCAGGCAGCAGGAAGAGAGTGAGCCAATAGGTCTGACCTGAGCTTCTGAAACCTCAAAGCCTTGCCCTTTACCCCCACCGCCCCAGTGGCATACTTCCTCTAATAAGGCCATATCTGCAATAATGTCACTCCCTACAAGCCTATGGAGGATATTTTCATTCAGCCCTACAAGGCCCCAGGACTGGTACTCGGGGGGGGGGGTGTCTCCCAAACAGGAACTATCAGGGTCCCACCTCCTTTGCTGGTCTGTGCTGGTTTGGAAGTGGGCTCAAGGGGCTCCAAGCCACTAACTTTCTCCAGGCACCCACAGTCTCAGAATGCACTTCCATCCAGAAAGGTCCTATGTTTTGCACACTTATAAGAACTTGAGTCTTCAAGGCCCTACCCTAGAAGAGCCCCATATCTTGGTCAGATTTTCCAGTGAGCTTCTGAGATGGCTGGGTCCCCAGCACATGCCTTCCCTTGCTCCAGCATTCAAGGAACAGAAGCAGCCTTGTGAGCTGCTATAGAGCTGACCATCAATGCAAGCAGATTCAATAACAGGGTGACCTGGCTCCTTCACAGGCTAGGTGGTACTGGTGCCCGTTAGACATCCCTCATGACTGTCTGGACTTCTCTCCAGGATGGGTGACTTCATGGCATTTAATAAGAAAGGTGGGCAAAATTTGGTTAGGATGAGAAGGCCATGTCTGTAGGTGAGAGGTCCAAGGCCTCTATGGACATTGTACAGCAGACATATATGTGGCTGGGTATATTCAGTGTTCTATTGCTCTGAAGAGACACCACGACTAAAGGCAACACTTATAAAAAGAAAACATTTAACCGAGACTCTTTCGTTTGTGTCTACCCAAAGTATGACTCTAATAACACTATCTTTCCCTCCTGCAAATACTATGATTGGGACCGGAGGTGTTGCTTAGTTGGTAGAATGTGCATAGCCCTCACAAGGTTCTAGGCTTGATCCCCAGAACCCTACAAACTAGATGTAGCAGTGCACAACTGTAATTACAGCTCTGAGGATGTAGAGTATCAGAAACTCGAGGTCACCCTTACCTACACTCTGAGTTTAAGGCCAATGTGGACAGTGTGGGACCCTGCTGCAAACAGACAGATCAACAAAGCAACAGGACACTGATGACATCACTCCGAGAAATCCTTTGCCTTTCAGGAAGCCCACAGTTAACACTGAAATACTGGTATCACTAGTTCTCACCGGTACATGCTTAGTTGCTTCCTCGCTCTGCGGTGGAGGGAAATCACTTGCCTTGTCTGCTCCTTCTCTGCCCAGCTGCACCTCATGACCTTGCTTCTCATCCTTTCAGAATCCACATGGCTGCTCCTCAGTAGCCTCACTTTGTGCAACAAGCTCCATTCTCACCTCATCCTCCCCATCTACGCTTGGGTGTGTCTGTTTGTCAGGTCTCTTTCACTCTTTGTTAGTATAAATTCTTTTCTGTCAGTAGCAGGTTGGTGTAGTCTTTGCATTTCCATATAGACATAAGAGTTGGGGTGACACAGAAACTGGTGATAACATTTTTGAAGTTCATTTCTTCAAAATCAAGAGTCTTCAGATCTAGTCACTTCCCCGGTAACAGCTATTATTTGCATGGAAAATTCTAAAAGCTGCATAAGCCAGTCCAGGAGAAGTCAAGGCTGGTGGTTGGAGCTGGTCTTGGGAATGCCCCTTTAAATGTCTGTAGGCTGGTTATCCATGAAATTGGCTGTTGGTCCCTGACCTTGAGCCACACCTACTATCAAATTCTTCTTTGTTACCTCAAATCCCAACTTTCTCTAAAAGACCCAGCTCCCTGTTTGGTCCTATAATAGTGAAGAAGTGTCGGCATCCACTTGCTTGGTCCATGTGTCTGAAGGTGTCTCCAGTCCCAGGGCATGATGGAATGTTCCCTTGCAGTCTGCAGTATTTCCAACAGGACATTATGCTTTCTCCACCTTCCAACACTGAAGGAGAATGCATTCCAAGATGCTCCGGGACACTTAGCTATGCTGGGGGTTGGGGCCCTGTGCATTCCTCTCCACAGCTCTGCCTAGCACCTCACATAGCTTTCACACCCTCCTCGGAAGCACCTCACCACCGCTTCTGGTCTCTAAGTAGCGATAAGCCGGGCCCTGGAAAAATGTGCTCTGAAGTGGCAGTTGGTGAGTGACTGACAGCAGACACAGGTCTTATCGGCCAAGGCTATGGGGAGGCAAGGAACTAGAAAGCAGATCCCCAGGAATGTCACCCACACCTGTCCCCGGTGCTGCCCAGGCAGGACCACTTAAGTGTGCCATAGCTGACACAACACCTGCCTGGTGGTCATGATGCTAGCTTTTGGTTTGGTGACAATGACACATGTGGTTTGGGAAAGAGACTTTTCCATCTTCCTGAAGGAGAAGTATTTGGAATGCTCTCTGTAAACAGATGGAAATGGAGCTATTTTGAGAGGATACAGCTTGAAAGAGCCCACAGCCTGCTTCCATAAAGCTATGCAGAATGTATACTGGGCTCTGCAGAGCTTGGCTCCTAGCAGTAGTAGCAGCAGCAGCATGAGAATGAAGAAATGTCTTCTATTCTCTTTAGATGTGAAATCAGACCTGTAGGTCCATTGCTATCTACTGAGGTCCTGTCAGGAAAAGGCTTCAGTGTCTCAGGCTGGGGACAGAGATGGGGGTTTGGGGGAGGCAGCACCAAATTTCTGTTCAATCCTTATCTGAGGCTTTTAGCCTTGGAATGGTCATGTCTGTGAGGAAGTGGACATTGTGGCATGTACATATGAGCTCTCTGGTTTATCTGGAATGGATGTCTCTCATGAACATCACCTTCCTATGGACAGTGCCTCTTCCCACTGCTTCCTGGAGAACCACCAGTTCATTCTAGTTTAGGGACCTCTCTGTATACATAACACTGAGCTGAGATAAAGTTGCATGCTCAAGGTGATCCCAGAGTGGCTGGTACTGCCCCTGAAGCACTGGAAACCTACTGATCCATGAGCCCAGGTACCTATTGCAGGGCCCAGGTAGACTTTCTAGGGGCTTGCTTTCAGCCTTTATCTTGTCCTGGATTGTGACACCAATTTGAGCTCTACTTCCTCATCTCTGTTGTGGGGCACTAAAAGTGCCTGGTGTGTCTTCGTGCTAAGCTGTCAGGAGGGTCACTTCTGGAGGGCTGTCCAGAAGGCTGGCTCCAACATGCGTCTTACAGATGAGTGACAGCTGGTCCTCATGTTCTGCTGTGGTGTTCGGGAAGAGCTCTGTTGCTGCCACTAGATTCAAACATAAAGACACTGGACAGAGGAGATGCTTATGAGGTATGACAGGGAGCTGGGGACAGTTTTATCAGAAGGCTTATTGGGAAGGAGCAACTGCTTCCTGGGGCTGAGCATAAAGTGTGACCTGGAAGAACTCCAATACTAGTCAGCACCAGATCCAGCCTCGGCTCGTTTTCTGCTGAGAACAAGAACGATGTGTCCCCTTCTCTCTGTTTCCATTTCTTCTGACAAACAATAGCTGCCTCAGTGAGATAAGAAGACAGAGCAGAGGCGAAAACAAACTGAGAAGCTAAAAAGCAGTATATGCATTTTGACCAAGAATGAGACTAATTTAATATCATAAAACAAAACTGCAGACAAAAGCACTAAGGCCTGAAAGATAACCTCCCAACATGGCTTCCCAAGGGGTGTAAGGGAAAGGTCCCCTAGGGAGAGCTAGTCCCCCAGGGAAAAGAACTACTTTCCTGCAAGCGGGAAGATCTGGGGCACAGGAAAGGGGGCTGCATTCTTCCCATCATGAAGAAACACATTTTTTTTTTCCTGTTAGCAGCTGAGTCCAGTGTATGGGGAGCCTGAATAAGGAGGAAGGGTTGACCTTCTGTGACCTTTTGCATTGGGACCCAGTAGATGCATCCACACTCTGAGGTCTGTGCACCTGCACATTGCTGATGTCAGAATATGACTTTTCGGTCTCTACTCCTCATGAACTTGCACCTTATTTGCACACCTTTCCTCTGACTGAGTCTGTTTCTGTTGTAACCCAAGATTAATGAACCAAGTGTACATCACTAAGGGAAAAGGTACAAGCTCAGGGGCAGACAGAAGGTTGCTAGGAACTGGGCGGGGGAGGGAGAGAAGCAACAGGCAGAGTACAGGCGAATTCTGGGGCAGCAGCAATACTGTGAGTGACACCCCAGAAGAAGGCACACATCATCACACAGCCATCAAGGCATGGGACAGGAGGGAACCAGAGTGCAGATAGCGGGTTTGGGGATGACATTGGTGTAGGCACCATTGTCAGTTCCCAATGCAGGTCTCACATAGGTTTGAACTGAGAGGTGAGAAGCTGTGAAGTGTGGAGACAAAGGCCTGGAGGGAGCATTTTGCCTTCTGCTTGGTTTGAGTGTGAACCTGAAATTATTCCAACAAGCAAAGTCAGCTGACAACGATGGCTCTTTGTCCATTGACAGTCCATTGCCTTGGACCATTGTCATCTCAGAAGGGTTAGGAGCTAGGGGTGGGATCAGCTGGTGTGAGCTGACAGCTGAACCCTCTGAGGGGTACAGAGAGTTTCATACCTCCTAAAGATAGTAAAGGATGCAACAGTGTTTTTTAATAGTAATATTCGAGACGTTCTCTGAGATACTGAAAACTTGGAGATGGTCTAGAACTTGTTTTTAAAGATTTGTGTATGCAGCTGCATTAGGGGTCATGAGGGATGTCCTACCCCAGGAAACCAGTTGTGAGCCACCTGATATAGGTGCTGGGAACAGAACTGCAGTCCTCTACAAGGGCAATGAGTGCTCTTAATCACTGAGCCAAATCTCCAGCCCTGTACCATTTGTTTTTAATATTTTCTAAGTGTCTTGAGTCATTTCATCCTACCAATCTGGTCTTTCTGATGTTATCTATCCCCAGGCACTGTTGCACCATCTCAGAGGGACCAAAATAGCTTTCCTCAAACAGGTAAGATGACTGATGGGGCTCAGCATCAAAGATGAGTGGTACCCTCACGGGACACTGGGTAAGGCTCACAGAGAATCAGTAAGGTGGGGCTGGTGTCACCTTTCCCACATGGGGACACAGGTCTGACAAGCCTCAAAAATGGTGTAGGTCTGGGGATCAAAGATAAGGCTGTATACAAACTGCAGTTCCCAGAGATCGTGGTCAGACTTAGGAGGGGCACAATGAACACATACTTACTGAATTATGAGGGAAGATTTTGTATGATTGTTATCCTGTTGAAAAGGATTTCAAAAGACTCTTGTGTGGCTGTGGATTCCCAAAGCTCTTCTTGATAATACACTTTAAAACTTAAATATGGAATCTAATTCATACATGAGCCAAAATGTATCCTAAATACTGTTTTGAGAATTGGAGGAGAAAGGAGAATTTTGCTGTCCCCACAATCCTTGGCATGTGATGCTTCAACTAAGATTCTGGACCTCAGATTCTCAATCAGGGAGATCCTTATAAAAATTCTTGATTTTCCTTTTAAAGGAAACTCTTGCTTTGAGGTGACTATTAAAAATGCTTTGAAATAATTTCAGCACATAGGATTGTGTGAGTCTTAGTGGAGTGAGAGTTCTTGCTGGGTGGCCTTCATCTTTTGAAGTCAGGGGCTTTGCTGGATGGCATCAAATCTTTCCAAATAGATACCTGACTGTGTGGGAGTCTCTCAGGACTAGGCTCTGGCTCCTGATGTCTCTGTGTTCTTATTTTTGGGTGTGCCTTATCATCTGCCCTGGTAAACTGAGCTTCATCACTCAGCACTGCTTCAGATATACAGTTCGTGTATGTCGGTCCCCTTGATCTGCATCTGTGTCACCAAGTGCTACATTTTTTGTCATCTCAACCTCCTCTGTAGTGTTCACCTGCTCCTTCCTTCCCTGTGATTTGTCCTTTGTCCTGGACTGTCTGTCTTGTACACACCTAGAAAATGTAGGGCCATTATACTTCAGCAGCAGAGCAGCCAGGCTGTGCTTTGTCCCACTCAATGCCCAGAAGGTAGCAAAGAGCCAGAGGATTGTCAGGGATGAACACTTGCCAATGTCCTCAATGTCCTTCATGTTCCTCAACCCACCCACCTTTGTGAAGCCCTTTGAGGAAGAGAGAGAAGTCGGTGCACAGTGCACATGTAAAAAGTGGGATCTGGAAGAGATGCAATATGGATACAGTACATAGATAAATTTAGACAAATATGATTGTGTGTGTGACTGTGGGTGTGAAAATGGATGTGGATATTGATACACGGTACAAACGCAGATGTGTGTATGGACATCGATGTGAGTAAGGATGGATATGTTACAGGTCGGTTCTAGGCATAGTCTTGGTATGGATACAGATGTAAATGTGAGTGGAAATGCAGAAAGGTACATAGATTTCAGTGTCGTAGACATGGAAGGCAATATGGCTATGCATGCAAATATGGATACAAATGTGTGCGGATACGGGTATACATGCACATACACATATACATATGGGTGTGGAGAGAGCCGGAGATGGAGAGGGAGATATGGATGTATATAGAATGGATACGGTGCGGATGTGGATGAAGAGGAGTACAGAAATGTGGAGTGAACGTGGGCGTGGATGTAGGTGTGGATACACATGTGAATATGGACGTGCTACGGATAGGAATGTCCACACACTGTGGGGATATGTAGATGTGGATGTGGATACAAATAGGAATATGGGTGTAGATGTGGTAGATGTGGACATGGGTAGCTATGTTGATGCTATGACGTCATGTAGCTATGGCTGTAGATACAGATAGACATCAATGCTGGTGTGGCTGTGGGTGCCCACCTCAACTACCCATAGACATTCAGACAGACACAGCACTTCCCGCCCTGCTTTTGCTTCCCTAAGAACCCTGATCAGGCAGTCACCTCGCCATGTCCAAATGAAGTGGGTTCAAAGCCTCCCCCGAGACTGCTGAATCTGCAGCTGCAGAAGTCACTTGAATAAAATGATATGGCATTTGCTTGCAGCCTACACATATCTTTCTGCATCCTTTATATGTCGATTATCTGTGATTCTGTGCAATTTCTGTGCAAAAAGCTGTTCCACTGTTTTGCTTAGGGGAAGTCATATGTGCATGCTCATGAGGAATATCTTTCCCAAATATTTTAATCTAGAGTTGGTAATATCTAAGAATAAAGAACCTGTGTGTAGAGGTGGCTGCTGTGGGACTACTCCCCTCTGCACTGACAGCTTCCTGCATCTTACAGTTTGAGTGTCCACATCTCCTGTACCCTTCCCACATCTTCATCCACTACTGAAGTAAATCACAGCATAGATTTGCCTCCCATTTGTTGGTGGAGAGAAAAGCACTGCCTTGGCTGACCTCTACTGTTATAGCACAGGCTTCCAGCCTCCATGAATGTATTTTCTGTCTAAGAAAATAAGAACCTAGTGGGATAGAATTATATCTGGCTTGGCAACTTTACCTTGAAGGATTTGTGTTGATGTTATATGCATGGACACCTATTGAGTTTGAAGGTACATATGCCCTAAGAAAATGTTTTTGGAAACCTGTTGTTTTTCTAACAAAGGGTCATAGAATAAAATAAAAACTCAAGGAAATATTGAAAGCTTTAATAGAATTTAGACAGCTTTATAACTAAGTTGAAGCTGTTTTTACAGCGACAACTGAGGCCCTGTTTGAAGTGTTTTGATATTATTTCCTAACATGGGGAAATCTGTCCATACAATGCATTTTGAAATGTGGAGTAAATTACCAGAGCTTCCTCTTTGTGACAATTCTATTCTATTCTATTCTATTCACCCTTTCATCTGAGCTGTGAACCAATAGCTCTGAGCGCCTGTGTCTGTGCTCCAACATCCCAGCAGGGAGCCACAGAATTTAAAACAAGGAAACAGAAATTGTATCTTTGGCAGGAGATGGGTTCAGGTTCAAGGAATATGCAAATACCAGAAGTCCTGTGTCTGGAGAGATGGACTTAAGAATGAGACCTGATAGACTAGTGTCAGATGGAAGGAGAGGAGGACCTCCCCTATCATTGGACTGGGGGAGGGGTAAAGGAAAAGAAGAGGGAGAGAGGGTGGGATTGGGTGGGGATGGGGAAGGGATCTACAGCTGGGATACAAAGTGAATAAACTGTAATTAATAAAATTAAAATTAAAAATAAAATAAAGCACAATAAAGAATGGAAGGATTTTTATTTAAATGCAAAAAAAAAAAAACATAGCTAAGAGTTGTCAAAGATCTTATCTAAAAGCACTTGCACTCTGCAGAGCCTGTGGACTTACAGGGTTGCATCTGTGGCCACTGATGAAACTATGAGGCTGAGGAAGTGCTTGTAAGAAGTGCTTGAATTCTGACATGTCAAGTAAAAGCCAGAAAATATGTAAATCAAGGATTTGAGAAAGGCTAAGTCAATACCCACAGAACTGAGTTTTTCTCCCTTACCAGCTCCCTGACCAGGACTGCATGATGAGGTCAGTTTCTGTCTGTCACTCTTTAGTTCCAAGATCCACAGATATCACATGTTCTCAGGTGTTTTGGTTTTTATGTTTTGTTTTTGGATTGGATATCCATTGGCAACATTGACTTAAGTGAATGTCACATTGACACGGAAGCTTTGGAAGCAGAACAGAAAAACTCCAAGAGGAATTTTGCAGTTTTGCAGGCTTCTGGGCTTCATGGCTGCAGCTTCACATGGCTGTAGAGAAAAAACCTTCTGAGGCTTACAAGAAACAAAGCTTTCAGTGGTAAGGACTTGATCACACTCCAGCTGCAAGTGTTCTGCTGTACTTTGGCAATGTTATTTTTCTGGCATGCTCTCACTGGGCCTGTTGGAATCTAAAGACCAAAATGAGGGCCAGTCCAGATGAGGAGACTGCCTTAGCACAAGCATGTCCCCAGGGCTTAGGATCCTGCAGAAAGAGCCATCTCACTCTGCTTGGAAAACCTACAGGAACAGGAGTTGTGTCAAGAGTTGGAGAATTTAGGGACATCTAGATAGTAGATGGCAGCTAGGTCCTTTAAAGGGGTGACCCATTCTGATGAGTACCCTGACATCAGTGATGACCCTGAAGAGCTGGCAAAGGCTTCTGGTGAGCTATGTGGCAGATGCTGAGGGGCATCCAGAGGTATGTACATGCCATGTACAGATTGTAGATAAAGGATTCAAGACCCTCACAGGGTCCACACTGGGATGTACCTGGGGCTGAAAGACTAGGAGACACTGATGTTGAAGTCATTATAGGTGAATCCAATTGCCTCAGTCTGGAGAGTGGTTAGGATATGCTGAGAAATTGAGGAAGGCAAGAGAGGAGCTCCCAGGAGCTGGGTTTATAGAGGCTTGCAGGAAGACAGAGAAGTGGGAAGGGGGACCTAAATGAAAAATTATGCAGGAAAAAGATGAGACCAATGGAAGGGGGGATACCGTGGCAAAGTCTAAAATCAGGATATACTTGGCCTATGTAAGTTCTTAATTCACTTTAATGTCTTCAAGTTTATGAGATACTTTCATAAAGTAGCCTCACACTTTGAATGACCTGCAGGTGAGCTGTCTGAAGTGTGTTTGAACTTTGTTTCAGTGCTCCATAATGTCTTAGACTCTAAAGTAGGCTGGGCACAGTGGAAGTCTTGTGTATACAATGATACCTGGGCTCAGGAGGCATGAAACCAACAATGAAGAAAATACCTGACCCAAGATCTACAAAACCCCTTTTATGGAGAAGCTGGAAGTATAACTGTGCCCCAGAAGGCAGGGAAAGCTCTCATAAAATACGTGTGTAATTGGGAATGATGGGGAAGAAAGTATACAGGCACTGGGCAGATAAAAACTAAGTGAAAAGAAGATGATCTGAAAGAGAAGAAAGGCATATGGGATTATAGCAAATCCAGTAGGAAAAAAAAAAAAAAAGGCTGGACATTTTCTCAGAGAAGTGGAGATACAGATGAAGGGTCTTTGTTGACTACATCAAGGTGCCTGTTATATAAATGCAGTTGTCTGTCTGTCTATATATCTATCATATCATATCATATCTATCTATCTATCTATCTATCTATCTATCTATCTATCTATCATCTATCATCTATCATCTATGTATGTATGTATCTTTCTATCAATTTGTCTATTTATTATGTATCTATTATTTATTTATCATCTATCATAATCATCTATCTACCTATCTACCTACCTATCTACCAACTATTGATCTATCATCTGTTTAGCTCTTATCTTTCATCCATTTTTCTATTTGAAACTTACCTTCAAGCTTTCCAGTGTTGATGAGATGAAACACACGCAACAGCGCATTGTTGGCAGAGTGTGAAAGGGAAAACTGACCCTAGCCAACCAGAAGTGAGCCAGCTCCACAAAAACAGAATGGTGAAGAGAGAAGCCTGGCCTTCTGGATAAAAAGCCATCTGAGGGATAAAAGGAATGTATATAAATAAGCTGTGTGTGTGTTCATGTGTGTGTGTTCACGTGCAGGGAATAGCAACAAGGTGATCTTTGTGGACATGGCTGGAGTGGACAAATGACAGGGAACATGGTATTAGATCTGATACCTTAAGGCCACTATTATATAGGCCACTTGGGAGATATAAAAAATGTACAGGATGGTTCTGTGGCCTGAGAGATACTGTAACATGTGCTATCTTCATGACAGCATGAAGATACTCCATGTGTTTATGGCTAGGGAGATGGGAAGGAGATAAAGTGGAGGCCAGGATCAAAATATATTGTGTAACAATTTTAAAGGAAAATATATTTTTAAAAGAGTAACAGCAGCAACAATATTATTGTCATCATCATCGTTGCATGGTACTGGCTGAGCCGAGACTCAAGGCTCAAACCAAATATTGCACCAGGACCTGCCCCCTTCCTGCTCTCCGCCTGAGGCTTCTTTCGAGACAGGCAGATTGAGAACCTCCTGCAGCACTGCTCTTCCTGTGAAAATGCTTCAGGTTTGGGGCAAGGAGGACACCAGAGACACTAAACACAGAATAAAATCTTCCTGTGAAGTGTCTTTGGCCTCCCCCTTTCTTTGAATTCTCTTTCCCATCCTCTCTCCCTCTCTCCTTCCCATCACATACATTTCCCACCGTGTTTTTTTTTTTTTTCTACACATATACTGATTTCTTGAGGCTTTGCAAAGGGTGTTCATCTCCCCTAAGCTGCTCTTAATAATTAACAAACAAGAAACAGAACTTGATGTACGTTGAAAGGTTCTCACTGAGTGTTTGAACTCACCAGGAGAGACAGCCGTGCAAAGCAGGCGACAGGATGGAGAAGTCCTCAGGGTGGACCTGGGCTTCCAGTGGCCTTTGCTCTACAGCCAGCCAGTTTCTCCCTCATGGATCATGTGTCGTCTGTGGACAGCAACATGAGAACACTACCAGAGGTGGATGGAAGCTCAGAGTGGCCAAAAGCCAGGCAAGAAAGAGAGCAGGCCAGGGCAAGAGTCAATAACAATTTCCTGCCCCCAGATTAGGATTATGAAAGTAAGCAAAACAAAGGAGAACCAAGTTAATTAGGCAACGTTTGAAGAGGGCTTAGTTTCCTTTCCATGCCCCATTGCTAGGATGTCATTTCATACAGAGCCATACTGGCTGACAGTTACATGGCAGCATCTTACAAAATGCTGAGGCATGGAGAAAGTCCCGGCCCCATCTGTAGGCTAATGCAGGCTGGAGCTGCCTGAAGTGTGCCTGGCAATGCTAATTACGGATGGAGCAGCTAGGAGGAAGACATTCACTGAAGCAAAAATATGTGTTCCCACGCGGGGTAATTTCCCTGTAACTCTCTTTATTTTTTATTTGCTGATGTGAAGGGACTTTTTGATGAATACTTATGGGGCACTTCAGGCTTGAGTAGGGTTAATCTCTTTAGTTCAGGTGAGTTCATTTTAGCGGCGATTCACTCCATTGGCTATCTGTAATGATTATTAACAAGCTTAAAGACCTCTGGGAGATAGTGGATAAAAATGAAGCATCAAGGAAGGAGGCCATCATTATGCTAATAAGGTCTGGAGAATAATTACCAGGCACAGTTTCCACAGAAATTCTGGGGACTAGAATCACTGAAATCAGGAAATCTCTCACCAGCTTTACAGCCTAGTGAGCAAAAACTACATACATGTACAAGTCACACATACACATGTGCCTTCACATACACACACACTTCAGCTTTCCTGAAGCACAGTAATGCAGAATATTAAATATATATCTATGTACTTTGGTTTCCACTGCCCTTAAGTAAATCCATAGTGAGATGAAGGAATAAGTAAAGAAATAATTTCTGGTTTTCATGCATCAGTGACATATTTTAATAGCCTTCAGTATGGATTCTGTTAAAATATTTTAGTATCTTCTTCAAATACATCACATGCACTCCAGATGCCTGTTCTCTGAGTGTCTCAGGGAACGTTTCTTCAGTCATGTAGCAACATCCTTTGTCTGCCTTTCAGGTGAGATGCCAACCATCTTCATCTTTTTATTTTTTCACATGAAAATACCCTCTGTGTTCTTGGTGATGTTAATGCCTCACTACACGGCTTCCTGGGTCCTCTCTCTGCACTTGGCTGAGGGTACCTGACTGTGGAGATCACACTTCCTTATCACACTCACCCACCCCAATGTAGTGCCTTTCCCACACTGTGGCCAGAGACACTCCGCTCATTGTGGCTAGATCTCCCACACTGTGTCCATGCACTCTTTCAGATTCCACCAGTTTCCGCTGAACTGAGACTCAGAGGTTCCCAGGGGAGAGGGAAGTGCCTAGCCAGACACCCAACACCCAGTACTTTCCCTTTCTGTGCAATGTACGGGGCTGATGGCTCCTGCTTCGAGAAGGATCACATTTGTCACATTGGTGACATCAAGGAAGTGGAAGTTACCATGGATGTAGGGACTCACCAGTGATTGTCACAAGGCAATAGTCTCCCTTAGGCGAATGTAGTGGAACACCACCTAAGAGCCCATGGGAGGGGATCAGAAGCATAGCAGGCCCACAGCTCCTGGCCTTTAGGTGTACCCAGGAGCCGTGACTTCACATCGTCCTATTTGTAGCAGCCAAAGCAAAGCGACAACCAGTATGAGAACACGGCATGCTGAGTCAGCAGAGTGGGGTGCAATGACAGGTGAAGTCGGATCTGAGCAGCCTGTGGTATTCTCAGCCCAGCATTTACCTCTGATAGTAACTGAACAATGACCCCTAACACCCAGAAATTCCAAGCAAGGAGGTGTCCTTTCTTCAGGTAAGCTCTTGGTGTCACACTGGCATACTTTTAAAGCTTAGGTTTGGTGTCATGGCCTGTGTGTCATTGCTGTCCCTCAAAAGCTCAGTGAGGGCAGAAAGTGCAAGCTCTGCTCTTTCAGCCTAATTGTGGTCTATCCATGGACAAGTGATGGCCATCGTGAGTGGTCACATGCACTGCTCACAGCTTGTCAAAGACAGTGGTTGCAAGTGTTTAATCAGGATCCCAGGTTCAGATCCACCCAGTGGTCTTCTCAGGGACTCTGTGCAAGGCTCAGATGCATGATCGCACCAAGGTCAGAAAATAAATACACCTGGAAGATCAGTTAGCACAACAGGTAAGTGTGGGTGTGAACTTGTGCTAACACTTGTACTTGCAAGTGTTTCTTTGAGGTGGATATGTGTGTACTGGTACATATATATATATATGTATTCACATGTAGGTGAAGAACAGATGTTGCGGTCAGATTGATGTCTTCTTCAATTATTCTTACCTTGTATATTGAAGCAGGACCTCTCAGTCACTCTCTGAGATCACTGATACAGCTAGTTTAGCTAGCCAACTTGTCTGGGCATCACCATCTCTAGCTCTGGAATACTAGGATTGCAATCAGGCTGCCATGTGGATTCTAGAGACTCACGGTCCAATCCTCACACTCCTGCAGCAGCTCTTTACTTGCTGAACCATCTTCCCAGCCAACAATCTTCACAAGCCTCTCAGTCTCTAGAAAGGTTTTCCAAATACTTCCTTTGAGAATTTGACACACTCAATCAGAGGCTCTTGAATTTCCTTCCCAAGAGTCTCTATTGGACCCATTGCTCAGATGTAAATACTTGTGGCTTCTCATTTGTCTGCCTGTATGACTGTTTTTGTCCTCTTTATTCTTTACCTCTTGACATAAGCATTCCATCAGGGAATGCAGTCTTTCTAGGTGTATAATTTAGGGATATTTTTAAAAATTGTCCTATAAGTCTCTTAGACTCAGCTGAGGACTAAGAGAAAAAAGTTCCTTATGATGACTGTGGTGATGTTGTTGATACAAGTGGGAAAGTTTCCAAGTCTTCAACTCTCTTCTTCCGTGCCTGAGCAGTAAACAGTGCTGGATGGTTCTCCCTGGGTACCCCTGAGTCTTTCTGACTGAGAGACTCCTGGGTTTTGGTTGTCTGTTTCTGACATCTCCCAAGGCAGCCCACCCTCACTAACAGCTGACACCAAAACTCATGGTGACCCTCTTCCTTCAGAGGGAATTGCAGGGAAATTGAAGAAGACAAAGTCGTTTTCAAATGCACTCCTTATAGACTAATGGTTCTGTCTCCCATCTGGCGACCATCTCAAGCAGATCAAAGGACTCAGCATCAGCTTGCCCATCCCTGCCACTCATTCATGGGGGTGGAGAGGGGGTCCTGAGTAACTGGTATGCAGAGATCAAGGATGGCCATGGCTCATATCTGGAAACACTCTCTCAGCCAGTCTGCAAAGAACTGAAGCACAGGAGCAGGGCGCCTGCCACTCCTGTCCCTCTCCAAGGCTCCTGAAATAGGAGTCTCAGACAGGTGCTCCTCTTTCCTGCACATTCTCCCAAGACCACCTCCATTGTTCCTGGATATCATCGCCACTTGCCCAAACATCTTGTTTCTAATGTATGTTCACATTGTATAGGATTTGTTTGGAAATGTTTCCACACAACGCCTGACACATACAAAACAATGCAGATAGAGGCGTGCAAGCACACCCTACCGAACATCCATGCACCAATGCACACAGAGCCATGCATGTACACCCTACTAAACACCATGCACAAAGCTCTAACTCATCCCCCATCTTTACAAGTATGTTTGGAGAAGATGGTAGCTGCTCTACAGGAAGAATCTTCCAGAGATCTGTAACGATTATGTCCTAGAGGTCAAGGCTCTGTCCTGTGGCCTGTGCTCCCAGTAAGCATTTGAAGATAGTGTAAAACTGACTAGGAATGCTCAGCAGAGCAACTCCAGCACAGTGGGCCACTTAGCCAGTAAGGAGATGGGGAGAGGCCACATCCCGAGATTCTGTCACATGGAAGCCAACCACATATTTACAGAAGAGATCACTGGTCCCCACTCTGCTGATTTATGTGCTCTTCAGATGCTTGTCCACACAGAAATCAGTTAAGGATGTACAGCGTGCAAGCATTGACAGATGCTTCGCATCTCTTTGCCTGTGTTTGTGTGGGGTGGGAGGAGTAGGGGTGGGGTTGTATGCATGTTTTGCTCTTGTGTGTGAGCATATCGGTGTGTACTGCATGTGCATGTCTGTGGAGATAGAGTTTCAAGGCTGAAGTGAGAATTGTCTTCAGCTACCTTCTGACGTATTCACTGAGGCCAGGTCTCTCAATCCTCAGTATTTGTGGGTGAGATTCATCTAGCTAGCCAGCTTGCTGCATGCTATCACACTCACCTAAATTTTATCTGGGTGCAAGAGACTCAGTTTAAGTCTTCATAATTGTTCAGCAAGTACATCACCCACTATTCCATCTCCTTAGACCCTAATAATGACTTTTTAATGATGAGTGGAAACCCATTCTTCATATGCTGAACAGAAGAGGATCCACTGTCAATTAAAGGCAATTTTATCTTGTATTCTGTATCTGACCACATTTAAAGGCAAGCATGTTTTATCTGATAGAGGGAATAGCTGAGATGCTCAGGAGAGGTGCTGATCTCATTGATCAATTGTAAGAGGCCATCAAGCATGCACTCCCATGAGTGATCCTATCTGCCCACAATCATGCTTGCAACCCCTGTCCAGGACTACAGCCATGGAACAAGTTTGTGAAGGGCAGCTGGGAAGACTGGGAGGCTGCCATCGTAGGATAAAAGCCCTGAATTATAATATCACATTCAATTATCTGAGGGCTTTTCTCTCCAGATGGTGTTCATGTGTCAGACGCAGAAAACAAGCTTTGTTCTGACTCTGCAGTTGGATCAAGGGTATGCTGGAGACAGGACAGAGTTACCAGACACAGAGCACTGTGGAAATCTCTTGCCTTCTACTGTACCACTAACACTGGACGGGAGACACTGACACTCTGCAATGACCAGAGCCAGGCACAGGGGGATCCCAGCCTCAGGACAGAATGTCTTTGTGGGTTGAGTGAAGATATGAGAGTCCTTAGCTTTCTAATCTCAGAGCTGCTCCACAAATCCAGCACTAGTTCACATATTTGATGGAGAGATGGTAGCAGGACAGTGGACCAAAACCCAAGTCCATATTGGCCCCAACCTGTTTTGTTTTGCTTTGCTTTGTTTTGTAACTCTCAGATATTTTATAGAAATGCGACTTTCAAGACCTTTCTGAAGGCCGGCTTTAAAGGCAAAACAGATCAACTGCCTCTTTCCCAGGGGCCTTGGACATACAAATAAAATTCATTGTCCCTTCTTTTCTAGGGTCAAAAAAAGTAGCCTTGTCAAACAGCCACTCATTATTAGGCTGTTGATCATGATAAAACTAAAACAGAGTTTTCTTATGATGAGGGGAGAGAAAAGCAGGGAATCTTCTCCCACAGGCTTTAAAGAAATGTCAAGTGAGATTGACAGAGCTTGGTGAAGTGCCGGGGGGATAAAGAAGGGAAACAAACTGAAAAGTTTTCACAAACCTCATTTCTGACAGGTTCTGCAGCACAAGGTGCTCATGGGAATGAGAAGCAATAACAAGGCACACCTGGGCCATTGAAGTCGAGCTGCAAAAGCTTTGTTGTAGGCCGACTCTTTGCCTCCACAAGAACTAATGATGCCATCGCTTGCTCTCCATGATGTCTGGCCGATTGCTAGTCTATGCCTCTTCTTGGGCAAGGCGCTGACATTCCAGAGGACATGTTGGGGCTACCTATGACTCTGTGATACACCTGTCCCTCCAAGATGTTCTGTCCAGTGTCATCCACAGCCCCTTGTCATATCTGAAGAGTTGGGAGGATAGAAGGGGACACAAGAGACAGGATGCATGCTTTCAAAGACTCTGTCCACAACAACATGAACACTCCAGAAGGGTGGCCCAGTTTCAAACTTGGTATCTAGTTGAAGATGATCTTGAAATTCTGATCCTACTGACTATTTCCTGCGTGCTGGGATCACAGGCATGCACTACATCTGGTTTATGAGGCTCTCAGGATTGAGCTTCATGCATGCTAGGCAAATTACCAACTCAGCTACATTCCCCAGGCTTCCACTTCCATCTTTATTTTGGCATTTAAAACTAGCCACCATAATTAAGAAGCTGCTAAGAGTGTAATTAAGATTAGCCATCTTAAAACAAAATTATCACATCCTTCGTTCTGCTAGTAGGTTATCCACTGGCATACTTTCCAAATTCACCAGTGAGCTGGAAGTTCAAGAGTGTCACTGAACTGAGACAGCCCTCCTTTATGCAAAACCATATGCTAATAGTATGGAATCTTAAACAGGGCATTGGCTCATTTGGTATACATTGATGTGTGTTTGTCAAGCCTAAGACAGTCTCTTCTTTAACTGCTAGAGAATGATGCTTATGTAAGTCTTCCTGGTGGGATGGAGTATTCTAGTTTAGAGCTTGACTGTCAGTTCCCAGAGGCCTGCAGAGCTTTTCTTGTTCCTATATTAATTTGGGATAAGAACAAAGACAGACTGCTCTTGGAGTTTGGCCATGTTGTCCATGGCATAGCAACTCTTAGCAACCCACACATTTCTGATGAGCTGAGGGAAGCACAAATTATAACAGACTAATGTCCAGCTGTTGGGATGAAGCCATCATGCAGCCAGGGAAGGAGGCCCATGGAGGGGCCTCAATGCTGTCACCAAGCTCTGCTTCCACTTTACTGAGGAAATGAGCAAGAAACATGGAACACTAAATGTCCTACAGGTTCTTAGACTCAGGTCCCAGGCTGCTGGGGCTGCAAGCCAGTCTTGGGTTATAGGGAGTGAACCCTGCTTGAACACTAAAACACCACAGTTAAAGTTAATTCAGCCCATGGTCCCCTGACCCTGTCACTTTGGGCCTGTGGGCAGAGCTATAATATGGTAGGCCTATGTGGGAGAATACCACTTCTCACACCATAGTCTGGAAGCACGTGAGACCTTCTGGTATTCTATAGGCTGCCATTCTACTGGCACCTTCAGGAGCTGAACCAGGGGGTTGAACCCAGTGGACTCAACCTTCCCACCAGGGTCCCATTCTCAGAGGTTCCACTATATTGAGGAATGAGCCTTCAATACAAGGGCCTTTTTGCCCACTCCAGTCCAAGCCCCAACACCAAAGGCAATTATTTTCTGCCTTCTCAATCTTCTTCTCATTACTCTCCCTCTCTCTTCTACCCAATCCTCCTCCTCTCCTTTCTGCCTCTTTTTTCTTCCTTTCTTATTCCTTGTCTCCCCCCTCTCCTCTCCTTCTGTCTACTCCTTTCCCATCTCCTCCTCCTCTCTCTCTATTTCCCTCTTCCCTTTCTGTCTTCCTCTCCTCTCCTTTGCTTTCCCCCTCTTCCCTTCCTCCTGTACACTTTGTCTTCCCTCCAATCCTCTTCTCCCTCTCCCTCTCTTTCCTCCCTGACCCTCACCTTCTTTTTCCTCCTCCCTTCCCATCTCCTTCCCTTCACCCTTTCACCTCTTTTTGTTGGGAGTAACCACCAGGTCTTATAACCCTGCAGGACAGTTCAGGGGATGGAAGACTTGACTACTGAAGGGGATAATATCTGCATTTATTATCTGAAATTTGTTTGAATGTTTGTCCCTCTTCTTTTTATATAATTATGAACTTTTGTTCCAGCTAAGAACACCCCCAGATGTCATCAATCAGCAAAATAAAGAAAACACATTCAGTAGCTATACTTGGAAAAGCTTGGCCCTTGAGAGCGCCTTAGTGAAATGCTTGTGCACTCACACATGGCCCTCTGCTTCCTGTTTCTGACTGGAAAAGCATGGACATGTTTCAAGAGCATGTGACTGATCATGGTGTTTTGAGTATGGACATTGGTTGAAGGCCTGGGAAACCTTCTGGTCAGCCAACATGTAATTTATGTGCAGCATTTGCCCTGAAATGGAAACGCAACAACCTTCTCTCACTTGGGCGCAAGTCTTGGCCAGTGCTCTGCCTAGCTTCCTGAATTTTGACTGGAACTGAAGTCAGGGCTCTTGGGCCTCAATCACACAGCCCAGACACCTTTGCTGAGTGTTTGTATGGGCTGGCAACGTTTTGTTTGGAGGTGGACAGGAGCTGCACAGCCTGGGCTGAGCAGTATGCCTTACAGAGTGTTCTCCAGGAGGTGTAAATGAGGCACAAGTGTTAACGTGGATCCTGGTACAGGGCGCTATTTTAAACAATTACAGATGGTGGAGGGCTGGCTGTAATTGACAGCAGTGTCGGCCCAGAAAGGAACTTGACAGGCATCCGTGCGATGATTAATTACAGCGGGCTGTCTCCGCATTCCAGTTTCCTCTTAAGCAGCTCACAGCTCACGTAGAATCTGCGGCTCTTATTACACCACACTGCACAGGAAATGGCTTTCCAGGGTCCTGCGGAGGACTACTCATGTCAGAGAAAGGGGCTCCAGCCAGTCTCCCTCTGCTCACTGTCTGTGTTGTACTCATCACCCAAAGAACCAGAATGGATGTGAACATGAGGGGCAGCCCTCCCTTCTGCCCTTACTGGGAGGCAATGGTCACTTACCAAATGAGGCCACCAGCCATCTGGCAGATGTGCTCTGCTGCTGCTGGAAAAAGGAGGCCCTGCAGCGGGATGGCTTTGGGGTGACAGGTGGAGATCCTTCCTGTGCTTCACCTCTTTCACTTGAGCTAGACTGAAGGGGTATCAAGGGACCTTCATCACCATGCTACCAAGATGGAGATTCATGGCCTATTCAGCATGGAGCTGGAAACATCCAACAGGCTGACAGAGCATGGGCTGCTAGCTCAGGAGGCTATCTCTGCTGGCTATCTCTGGAGTTATCCTTAACTCCAATACTGGAGGGAACTTGAAGAAGAGCTTGGTATCATTGGATAGAAGATGAAGTGTGACACCACAGAGTGATGAGGCATCCAGATCATCTGGGTAGGATGTGCCCATGCACCCCTAGAGTACACATTGTCAGTGCAGTCTCAGTTGAGATGATGAAGAAGTGATAATGGCCAGGAAGGCTACCTGCACACTCTAGGCAGGTGCCGATCCTTTATAACAGCTCTGCCACCCACTAGGGTGCACAGAAATGACAATGGATAAGGTGTAGCGAGGATATGAAGATCTTAGGAGCAAAGTGGAAGTGCCAGTGTTAACCCTGGCAAGGGAAAGCAAATAAAGGCAGAGACTGAGAAGGAAGGGCCCACACGTGGTGATAGTTGATGGATTGGTGGTCACTGTGCCCAGACGCTCCACCAGCATCCAGGGCTGTAAAGAGACCCCCGTAGCCTCACAGGCTGCAGCCTCACTTCTGCAAAGAGTCAGGCTTGAAAACTTTTTACTCAGAGCCTACCACCACTTTTACCCTTAATCCTCAGAGCTGAGGTTTATTGATACAAAATGTGTAATACTGTCTTCCCCACTTTTGGCTGAGTAAACTCCCTGTCAGAGGCTGGGGATGCCTTTGAGAACAGGGAATACTTTGTATGTGTGCAGCTGTGAGTCTGAGAACCTGCATTTCACATGTAAATAAGCAAAGCCAAGTGTGTCTTGGCCTCCTGGAGAAGGAGCTGGTCACTATGGGCCCATTTCCATTTCAGTGCTATGTTTCCATGTAAATGCCAGGCTCATTGGGGTACGTTCTGTGTCTGGATGGGGTGTAATGATAGACAACAGCAAAGCTTGTCTCTCAGCCCTCTTGAGAATCAGTGTCTGGTTCTTTCCCTGGACAAGTGCAGGCCCCAGGCTCCATGATACGAAAGCTGCTTCACACACATGGTTCACTGTTCTTGGTTTGTTCTGAGTCCTCTTTTTACTTTCTTCTGGCCCTGATGTAATAACCATGGCTGTTCTAAGGACCATCATCTTTTTCAGTATCTGCAAGCTGCAGTGGTTGGCTGGCCATTCCAATTGACAAGCAGACATGGTGGCTCCTGGTCCTTGTTCCTATGTGTTATAGTGCAAAAGCAAAATGCACACCTCTACAGAATCAGACACCAGGGCGTGTCCTGCTAATGCTGATGGCAGGGCCCAGCAAGAGAGGAATTTCTTCGTGAATCATTGAGCCAAGTTCCAACCTTTTCCATTAAACTGCCATGTCTATGAAGCAAAACAGCATCTCTAGAAGATACCCTCTGTGGTGAAACCCATCCAAGTTTGACTCCAAGCTTGTTTGCATGGCTTTTTGACCCTGAGGCAAACAAGCAAGGCAAAGGTTCAGAGGCTATCCTAACATAGATCCCAGGTTGGCCTAGATTGTCTGGTCCTGGACTAAACACTGCCTCTGGCATATTGCCGAAGCCAAACATATATCAATCTGAAATCCTCTGTGAAGGCGTAATAAGTGGGAAAGCCAATCAGGCAACCAGGTTGAGCATGTGGTTTTTATGGACTAGACAGCCACCTTATTGATGACCTTAGCTGCGGAGGCATACAAGCAGCCAAAGCAAGTGAGGCAGGATCATTCCAACAGCATGGGCTATGGTGGCGAGCAGAATTCAACCTCTCTTTCAGGGAAACATTTACTAGACCCTCTCCACTTACCAATATCCAGAAGCCTGGCCCAGATTGCCATGGGAATACGAGAGCAGGAAGTGGGGAGTCAAGATCTGACTGTCAAGTGTGTCTGTTCTGTCCAGGAGCTCAGCTCGCAGGCCCCATAGGAGGCTGCCCTGAGACCTACCAGCGCTATTGAACAGGCTGTTGAGTCCCCTGTGACCGTTTCGCCTCACTGGCAGGTTGGAATACTAATGCAACGTGACACCCACATGCAGGGCACGGCGGGATCCAGAGAGCTTGTCTAGACAGCGTGGACACGGGGGAGTCTGCCCTCCTATGGCTTGGAGGAAACACTCCGCCATGAAAGAAGTCTTTTTTTTTTTTTTATCACATTCTAATGTCCAATTCTCCATTGCTCTTTGGTTTGGAGCAGTGAGCATCCTATATCCTTTCCCTGACAATTAGGGTTCAGAATTTGACACCATCATCCCAGGCGCTTCCTGGGCTGTGGCAATACTACTGCAGCAGAAAACCAGCTCTACTGTGGACAATCTGACTTTGGGGTTGACCTTGGACACTGTGCCTTGGGCACCCCCAGCTGTTCCTGACCTGCTTCTGTGGGTGGTACCCAAGAAGCTTCCACCTCTCACAGCAGCTCAGCTGCCTTATCAGGTCACAGCTGGATAACTCACTCTTCAACAAAAGCACTGGGAAGAAAACAACCTTTTCTGTGACCTGTCTCTTGCTAGCTCCATTTGCAAGATGATAGTGTATGGACTAAGTCATGCACTCTACATGTGTTGTTTTTAATTGTCTGTTTATTTTGCTTTTCAGTGCTGAGGGTGAACCAGGGGGTGCTTTGCCACACACGAGTGCCATGAGCTTACTGTTAATAAGGAAGACCAATAAAGCCACCCATGTCGGTGGGCAGCTGACCCTCTCCACTTGCATGACTGCCTCCTGACCCATCCCAGCTGGCAGTCATGGCAAGCTAGGGGACCACATGTGCATTGGCTCACTGAGAGGGGAGGAGGGAGACAGAGAGGCTGGTGTTGATGAGAGGAGTGGGTTGCGGCCCAAACCGTGATCAAGGGAGAGGAGAAACCCCACCCTCTCTGTGAATGGAGGCTTTTTCTCCCACAGAGCTGAGAGTTAGCGCGTTGCTACCTTTGATGTAGATACAGTCACTGTGTATAGGAAGCTGCTCCTTGGAGCCCATTTTTTGGACAGGATCTACTAGACATAAAAGATATCATATATATATAAAGTGGAAATGTTTCATTTAGTGAATCTCATTTAGTGAAATAGAGGGGAAAGATAAATTTGCAAATCATGTTAACTTAGTACCTTCCATAAATAGATCCAGGCAGGATGGAACAGACAAGGAAAAGCAAGTGATCAGGAACTGGTAGTCACCAGTCATAATGACACACACTTTTAATCCCAGCCCTTGGGAGGCAGAGGCTGACAGATCTTTGAGTTCAAGGCCAACCTGGTCTATAGAAAGTTCCAGGACAACCAGGGCTGTACATAAAAACCCTGTCTCAAAAGACCAAACAAACCCCAACAAAATCCAGAGATACATTCTACAGAGATGCATCAATTCAACAAAGCATCTAAACAGATTTTAGGAAGATAGAACAGCTGTGTTTCCAAAAGAAGAACCCGTGCTCTGAGCAAAGGTCTATGACATGACTTTCTTTCTGGGGACAGGTGTGGGAAGGCATTGCTTTCCTAAGGCAGGGAAAATGTATTTAGTTACTATTCTCAGTGCTGTGCTCAAATGCCTTACAAGAAGCAACTCAAGGGAGGAAAGATATATTTTGACTTACAGCTCAGAGGGCTTTGAGTCTGTCATAGCCAGAAGGAATGGTTACAGGAGTGCCTTGGTCCATGGCACCTACCAGCACATAGGCAGAAAGGAAGGATAACCCTCAGATATTTTTCTCCAGTTTTTCATTCTTATTCAGTCTCAGACCTCAGCCTGTTCAACACCCACATTCAGCATTAATTTTCCTCAGTTAAGCCTTTTTTAAAAAAGTTTCTCCCCTCCCCAACCCAACACACATACATATTGAGGTATACACCCTTAGGACCCAAGGTGCGTCTTAATCCAATCAACTTGAAAAGGGAAATTAACAGGCACAACAAGAATTGCCAAGCTTTTGGGAGAATTCTCTGAGGACAATTTGACAAAGACTCCAGAGAGTCACCTTCCCAACAATGTCAGGAGTTCATAGCTAAAGCCATTGGCTAAATCTGGAAAATGTTTAAAGGTTGACATGTAAGTAATGTTGTTGTAATAATGAAGAGTTAGCAATAGCACAGTAATTAAAAGATGGGTTTTCATCAAATACAGTATTTTGGTGGAATTCAGTGCAGTGTAAATTCAGATGAGAAAATGTATGCATTGGTGTAGAACTGTGGCCATAAAATATCTTATCCTGTTAAAGTTACTGGGAACTATGACCTAACCTTTATGATTATTTTAATTATGTTCTTCGTTTGGTTTTAGGTTTATTTTTTTGAGATGGGACTGAAAGTGCGAGCAAGCCTAAAGTTTGGTAATTCTTCTGTCTTGACCTCTTAACTGTGGGACTGCAGCTGTGAACTTGCAGACCAGGTCACGGCTCCGTTTTTATAAAAGATGTAAAGATACAAACAAAAGCAAAAGTCCGAAGGAACTGTTGTGATTAAAACAGAATCATCTGTGGCTGCAGAATCTGTGTTTCTGGCCACATCTCTGTATCCATTTTCATTGTTTTCAATGGATATTGATTAGTTTTGTAATCAGACAGAAAAAAAAAAAAAAAGTCGCAGCCACACTTGCATTCTCTTGCCTTGTGAGTTTTTATAATTTTTATTTTGTTTGTTCTTCCAGATTGGTTTTTGAATTGTTGTGGCAACCTCATCTAAACCTCTTCAAATGTTTATTGACTAGCATCTAAATTACAAATTTAAAAAAGAGAGAGAGAGGAAAGGAGGGTGGGAGGAGGATGTGCAGGGGATCTAGGCAGAGTGAGAGGGGATGGTTGGGTGTATTGATCAATAGAAGCACTTATGAAATTTTCAAATAATAAAAAAAACAAAACTAAACAAAACAATTGGAAAAAATTGCTATACTTCCACAAACGTGTTCCTGAAAAACCTCAAGCTGTATGTCCTGGTGGACTCATCCTCTTTAGGCTTTCAGAGAGCCATGTGCAGTAAGGCCTGGCATTTCCTATTTCCTTTCCAAATGAAAGGAATCCTCTACAGCCCAGGCCTGGGACAAGCTCAGCTATATTCCCAACACAAACCGCTGTCCCATTTATCCCTTTCAAGTATCCACACTTAGAAAGCAAACAAATATTTCTATAAATATATGGATTTTTTCCTTTGTGAAAAAGAGATGGCTTTATATAGTTGCTTTGTTAGTTCAGAAAGACAACAGAGACCTCTGAAAAGGAATGCTTCACATTCCTTTTCATGACTCAGTGTGACTGTCCCAAGCAGAAGGCACAGTAAAGCAGAAGCAAGCTCACAGTGCTGCCAGCATGCCTCTGCCAGCACGCCACACTCATTGACCCATCTGGAAGCCTAGGTGCAGGTGTGATACAGAGGTAAAAAAGTGGCCTTTGGGGTCTCATGGGGGCTTGGCACTGCTGGTGGTATGATCAGAGGCTTTCATCATTTGGCTATTGCAATTCCATAGTGTGTGCATGCTTGTGTGCATTCATGGGTAAGAAAGAGAAAAAGAAGGTCAAAATCTCTGACTACTCAATAGGTGTTGGGACTTGGTCTTGTCATAGAGAACAAAATGGGGTAGCTCAATGATTAAATGATTAAAAACAGATATAAGGTTACAGGAGCAATCCTGAACACAGAAGGACAAATGCAGACCTTTGGCTTAAGCATAGCGTGGCACTTACTGTTTGGAGAGTGACTAGCGTGTATTGGGGTAGGAAATATGCCTACACAGCATCAGCAGGACCCTGGCTATAATTGAGGATAGCATGTTCAAGACTGGAATGTCCAAAGAGACTTTCAGTCTTCAGACCTGAGATCAGACTAGGAGGCAGATTTGTAACATCCACTTCCTGCCTCTGCCCTGGAATCTGCTCACAGCAGCTTTTCATGAGTCTGGTGTGAGGTAAAATACAAGAGGAAGAAGAAGAGGAGGAGGAGGAAGAGGTGAAGGAAGAGGGAGAAGTGGAAAGAGGAGGAGAAGAAGAAGAAGAAGAAGAAGAAGAAGAAGAAGAAGAAGAAGAAGAAGAAGAAGAAGAAGAAGAAAGGAAGATTTTCAGCGTACTCACAGCAAGTACTCATAGCCCTTCCGGGTGCTGTGGGTTCCAATTCAAGCACCTACATGTGGTCTCTACTTGGTCATCAGCATCTTTTAGCCCCTGCCTTAGCCATTAACCAAGGCCAGAGACCCACAACCTCTGTGGAGAGTTCTAGCTACTTACACCTGGACCACAGACTGAGCTCCTAAAGGAAGAAAAAAAATTATCCCCAGCGAAGCATTCAGCCAACTTAAATTTTTGTTTAACTACTTTGTTGTTCAATTATTTTCTTTGCTCTCCTAATGAAGGAAAAGGGAAGTTCATATTTCCTGTGTGACCATGGCCAAATGAAAGTACACATACATACACATGTACACACACACACACACACACACACACACACACATATGTATGTATACAGATGGAGACTTGGGGTCAGAGGAAAAGCACAACAGCACAGCACCATTGTTCTGATGCCTTAGCTGGCTCTCCATGGATAAGAGGAAAATGGCCCATGGCAACAGCTACAATGGTTCACACATGTTACAGTAAAAAGGGGACTTTGGGGTTAAAAGGAACATTCTGGCTAAAATAACGAGGCCAGGATCTCTAGAAATAAGAAGCAGAGAGGCTTGGTTTGAGAAAACCAAGGAAGAACAGAAATCAGGACAGTTGGGCTTCACTGAAGCTCATGAGGGACAAGTGTAAGCCACATCCCTATATCCTGTTTTCAGTGCAACTGACTTTTGAGAGATGAGTAACCATAGCATCTCAGAATGAGTCCTTGTACCTCAGAAAAGAGACCCAGACCATCTGCTAGACACAAGAACAACTACAAATACTTCTTGGTCACTGCAAGAACAATGAGAACTTAGAATTACCAGCACTTAGGACTCCTACAAGTTCAGATGTAGCAACAACAGCCTGAAGGCTGACAGACAGTTCAGGTCAGTGACTGACAAAGCCAGAGTAAAGGTGAACAACCCCCCAACTGGGTGAGCAGTGTGGAGGCCAGCCCTTCATTGGCTTGGTCAATGATACTGAGAAAATTAACATGTCTCACTGTAATTACCTATGCCTTCGTTTGAGTTCTACTATGTTCCTATAAAAACTCCTAGACAAAAGAGTTCAATGAATTTTTGTCCTCTGAAAGCCCTTCCTACTGTGAGAAGTTTCTCTCTTTTTTTCTAAGTTCCTCATTTTTTCATAATTCTCCTTAAAAGAGCTGTATTCTGCTTTGCTTGGTCCCACAGGTGACTGTATCTTTAATCTTCACACATGTACGACTATGAACTCAGGAGCCACGGTCCCTGCATGGTTCTTATTGACTATAGAAATGAAGTATCATAGATCCTTGGGCTAAGCACAGCTAGATTGGTAAAAGTCTATCAAACTGAAATCAACATATCATTTCTTTCCTGAAGTGCATTCTGTGTGAATGGGAGAAAGAGTAGTCCCTATATTCCCCAAATCCTAGATACAGTACTTAGCCAAGAGTGAGGCAAGGCCAGGGCTGGTACTATCTTTTTCATTTACAAGAGACAAAATGATAAAATTACTAAAAACAAGCAAACAAATTTAAACTCTCCTAGCATACATGAAATCCTGCATTTAAGGCACAATGCTGAAAAAACAAAAAAAGAAAAATTATTTTCTGGTATGGTGTTTCACACTTGTAATTCTAGCATTTTAATATGCATTTAATTCTCACAGATTCCAGTCCTAGCAGTAATAGACAAGTATACCACACAGCTGATATTTCATAGGTTAAGATGGAAAGAATCCACAAAATGGAGTGAGCCACTTTTAAATGGTGTCAATTTTCATAAGACTGCTAATGATGCTAGCACCTCCCGTGTGCCAGGAGCTTTGCTCGAGTTCATAGACAAGGTTACTGCTTTCATTTGGGAAGAGAGTTTCAATAAGGGACTATCTACACTGGTGTGTCTGTGGGTACATCTGTTGGGAGACTGTTGTAATTAAATAGATGTGGGAAGACTCAGTGAGTGATACCATTCCCTAAGCTAGGTGTTCTAAACTGTGTAAGAATGGCAAATCAAGCTGAACACAAGCAAGCAAGCATATGTACATTAATTATTTCCCTGTGTTCTTAGCCGTGGAGGTGGTATCACTAGCTGCTTACATTCCTGTTGCCTTGACTTTCCTTCAATAAATGGACGGTAACCTGGAACTGTAAGCTGAAATAAAACCTTTTTCTCCTAAGTAGCTTTTATGTCAGGGTACTTTATCTCAGCAACAGAAATAGAACTAGAACAAGGTGCAAGTGTGTGTGTGTATATGTGTGTGTGTGTGTGTGTATGTGTGTGTGTGTGTGTGTGTGTGTGTGTGTGTGTGTGTGTATCATGACTGGTATTGTTGCTGATCTTGAAGGAGATGCCTTAGATTTTGAGTGATCTATTCCACTGTCTCACTCAAAGTCTGTCATAGCTACTTTAACCTGGGTGCCACTTAGTTTGTTAGACAGGATGATGTATTGCACCTCCAGGGATAGCTAGCCATGAGGGAACTTCCCAAATAGCACTCTCAGTACTGCAGAGAACAAAGAAACCAAGGATTCTCTCTATGCTCACCATTTTGTAAATGTGGAAACAGAGGCCAAAAAAAATGAGATGTTTCTCCACCCAGAGCTCCACTCTCAACGTGGGGTTTTGCTGAGGAACTAGAGTCAGTTCTCTGTTTACAGTTATGAAAGTGTCTTTTTTTCTTTATTAATTACACTTTATTCACTTTGTATCCTCCCCATGGTTCCCTCCCTCCTCCTGTCCCAATCCCTCCCTTCCTCCACCCTCTGCATGCATGCCCCTCCCCAAGTCCACTGATAGGGAAGGACTTCTTTTCCTTCCTTCTGATCCTAGTCAATTAGGTCTCATCAGGAATGGCTGTGTTGTCTTCTTCTGTGGTCTGATAATGCTGTTTCCCCCTCAGTGGGAGGTAATTAAAGAGCAGGCCAATCAGTTCATCTTTCTCCCTCATCACCAACTTCCACCTTCATTCTTAACACACAAGAAACCTAATACATATTTTGGCTATGTAATATCATATTTTCCCAAAAAACAAAGTTCCTCAAGGTCAACTATATCCCCTTTTATGTCTCTTCAAAACTTACCTCCCCAATGATTTCTCTAATCTCCTTGTGTGTGAATAAAGAACTCTGGAGACATGGTAGAGCATGGTTCTGCTAGCACCACACTGAGTTTGAAGTGGCCCATGTTCATCTGGACTTGGGCTATAATAGACCCTGCAGTCTTGTCATGTGCCCAGCCACACTACCTTGAAAGTTACCTTACACCAAATAATGAACTTCCTTTAAACTGGTAAAGTTTCAGTGCTACACAGATGTATTGGGACAACTCAGTCCTGTCAGTGTGATGGAGGAGACTCAGTCCTGTGGAGCATGTATCGTCTTCCCTTTTGCCTGAGTGTCGATGTCACCTGTCTGGTGGATGGGCTGCTTTTCACACGCCAAGGACACACCTTGGTCCATCCCTGAGAAGGCTCATTCAGACTTGATCAATTTATAAGCCTGGCAGTTGTCTCTTTCCAGTTTCCCAACTAACTGCACCACTGACTTGCTCCTGTTCTTTCTGCTTTACCTGAACCATGCCTCGTATCATGTGACTTGCTTTCATGTTGCATGTTGTTTTAAACCCTTCTCTTGGCCAGTGAGAATCTTTGTTCCATCTCTCTAGAAGCCTTTTCCCTTTAGGAGCTTTACCCCACATCTTCATCTTGCTCCAGGGTAGTTTGCACACTTTCTTAATATCTTAATATCTTAATATCTTAATACCATACAGTGTCCAGTCTACATCCAGGAGGCTTTCTGGAGAGGCAACTGGTATACTACAAAATTCTGTAACTAAAAAGCACCATAGGATTTAATGTCAATCAAACAATGCTCAGAATGTGTATGATGGCTCTTTTGACCTAGGTGGTGTGTGTGTGTGTGTGTGTGTGTGTGTGTGTGTGTGTGTGTGTGTG
>NW_026596440.1:3930990-4079654 GCF_907164565.1 Psammomys obesus | reverse complement strand
GTGTGTGTGTGTGTGTGTGTGTGTGTGTGTGTGTGTGTGTGTGTGTGTATTTGTGGTGTGGTGTATGTAGGTCAGAGGACAATATCAGGTATAGCAAACTACAGTGTTGCTACTTAGGCATTGCTTACATTTTTTAAAGACAGTCTCTCACTGGCCTGAAACAACTCACCAATTTTTTTACAACTAGTTGGGCAGCATGCCCCAGGGGTTTTCCTGTCTTCACTTCACCAGCTCTGGGATTAAGAACAAACTCTATGAGGCCAGATGCCAGGCTTTCTTTGCAAATAAGTCCTATGGATGGAAGTCATGTCCTTCTGCTTGCTTGGCAAGCACCCCTCTGACTGAGCCATCTCCCCAGCCTCAGCCAGTCTTTTCCACGGAACTATTTATGAAGTCCAGAGCAGTGAAATTCCTTAAGGAATTACTTGTCTTTTTCTATTTCTTGTCAGCTATCCAGGAGCCCTTTCCTGGTGCAATGACTTCCTCATTGTGCATAGGGTTATGGGATATGATATGTCCTGATTTCCCTAGTGGAGCCTGAGTGGGGCTCTCTCTTCCCACTACATCCTGAAATACAGGAGTTGGTCATGTGACTTCTTCGTCTAGACTGTGCATATCAAGGGGAGGACTACACAGCCTGTTTGGTATATGGTCTATCCTACCCCTGCATAGGGGCTTGTCTCATGCACTCATGGTGCAAAGAAGGAAACGTGGACCTGGATGAACAAGAGAAGACAGCAAAGGGGGATTGATTTGTGTGGACAGCCTCTGGGAGGGCCCATTCTCCTAATAAAGGCATCGATCCCTCTTAATAGCCTAGATGCCTCTTAAAGCCCTACCTGGTAACCAAAATTCTTCCTAATATTTTGAGTTAACAAACTTTATTCAAATCATATCAGCTCCTAAAATTCACAAACTAAAGCTTCAAGCCCAGCATCCCTGTCTTCATTGGATGGGAATGATTTGCATGCCATGACATGATAAGTACTGGACTGCAATCCAACAACTGAGCATGTATCAGAGTAGAGGAAAGGCCATGCGAGTGTGTAGGCGGAAAGAGAGATGCCCTCAAGCAAGCAGAGAGTCCCCAGAAACAACCAGTTCCTCTGGGATGATCCTGGAATCTTCACCTTGAGAACTGAGAAACTGAAAGTGTGTTGTTTGAGCCCAGGATCCCTGAATGGATTTTCCTTTCATCTTCTTAAGGAGATGGACAGAGGGCTAATCTTCCCATTTATGTCACAAAAGAACATTGCCTATTTATGCAGAAAGGCAGACAAGATGGTTGTCCACAGAGACTTCTCCTTGACCCCTTTGCTTTACAAGGACCGCTGGCATAGAATGGGTGTATATTCAGTAAGCTTTGTCAAGCAGAAACCTCTTTTTCTGGAAGATTCTGTAAGCAACTTTGAATAAACTCCTTGGACCACAGGCCTTGTCCCTGGGTTGTGAGTGGACAGGGCCCTGAGGTCAGGAATAGGTTTTCTGGTGCCCTCAGTTGTATTTGCTATTATTATCAGAGTTAAGGTGGGCTCAATAAGGTGCCATGTTTGGGGGGGGGGCTCTATTGACCTCCAGGCTCTTATGACAGGCCTTTGATTTCCATTCTGAGTTGAATCCTGGGGTCTTGTGCATGCATTTGTTTACCACAATGAGTGCCCCTTCTCAGGGCCCCTGATGTAAATACTGTGATGAAGGTGCTGTATCCATGGAAACCAGAGTAGCACCATGGCAAGCTGCACATGGCTGAGTGCTATACTACTGTCTATTGTGAGGGCTACATCCCACATCTCATAGATGAGGAGATAGACGCACAAAGTGTTCAGGAATGTCTCTGCAGGCATGGCAGAAGAAAGTGGAGGTGGCTCTGGAGGTGATTCCAAGGCCCAGACACTATGCAATCAGTGACATTTTACCATCTTTTAAGATTTTTTCCTCCATTCTTTGTCTGAACTCATTTTGCTTTTGAAAGCAAATATGTTCTGTTTTCCTCACAACACTCAGTTTTCTAACATCAACGTGGTGTCATCAATTAATTCAGTTGCAGCAGCAGGTACCTGGACTGAGTACATGTCTTGTGGTTGAAGTTTCAGTCCCACAGGTGGCCTTCTCAGGAGTGCAGTCTCATATCTTCTGCCTCCTTGCTGGTCAACTGTAGATGCAAAAGCTTCCCATGGCGACTATTTTGGTTTGAGGACTGGAAAATCATAGGAATCAAGATTTCCTGTTAGGCATAGATATGTCTTCTCGGGGCATTCCCCTCATATATTGGTGTGATCACCAATAAGTTCCCAGAACCCTACCATTTAGGGTTTCTAGTGGAGGCTTCCTTTCAAATTTCTCTAACCTTTTGGCACTGAGAAACATTATAGTCTACAAGCTTGACACTAAGGAACCATACGATCAGGTTACAACACACACACAACACCACCACCACCACCAACAACAAGCCCACACCTCTCAAAATGAACCCATAATACCTCAATTAAGTTCATACTTTCATGTTGCGCCACAGTTGGAGCTGTGCTCAGTCACATGCAGCCTTCAGGCAGCAGGTTGAAAAGGCTTCATCTTTAACAGGGAATCCCACTCAAGAGGCTTTTGTTTGTTTGTTTGTTTGTTTGTTTTTATGTTTGTTTGTTTGTTTGTTTGTTTGTTTTGAAACAGCCTCCAAGAGAATTGTCTCCCCAGGGTCAACACAAAGAATTTAATGAAACTGTGGTCCAAGGTGGGCAGGCGATGTCTTGAGCTCACAGCCAAACATGACAGCTTGGCTTCCACCTGGCATTGGTTTTGAAGACATGAAATATGTAGAACTGAGGGAATTGTGGAGCCTTTCATCAAGGCTCTAGAGAGCCATGGAGGCTAGGGCAAGTGTTCCAGGGTCAGAGCCCTGAAAGGAGGTTCTTTTAGGCACTTGTGTGATGCTGTGAAGATGACCCTCAGGTGCTTGAGATGCCCTGAGACTGTAGAGTGTCTGCCAAAGAAAGCTGAAAACACATAGTGCAGCTGGCCAAGAGAAAGACTGTAGGCAGTACATATGGAGATTTGGTGCTGCCCAAGTCTATTACAGCACTCAAGATTTCAGCAAAAACTTAGAGGTTGGGTGTGGTGTTGGCTTACTGGATTTTGGTCTTATCTTTCCTTCCTGTGTCTCCATTATCTCCTTTAGAAATGGGAGTGTTTATTCTATGCTATTTTATATTGGAAATACCTAATTTTTTAACAAGGGCTCAAAGTAGAGAGATTGTCTTGAATCTAAGAAGATACTTTAAACTTTTGAATGAGCTCATGGCTCTTCCCCACTTTTTCTTCTAACAGGTTTAGTGTGTCTGGTTTTATATTGAGGTCTTTGATCCACTTGTACTTTAGTTTTGTGCAGGGTGATAAGTATGGATCTATTTGCATTTTTCTACATGTAGACATCCATTTAGACGAGCACCATTTGTTGAAGATGCTGTCTTTTTTCCAAGAATGGTTTTGGCATCTTTGTCAAAAATCAGGTGTCCATAATTGTATGGATTTATGTCAGGGTCTTCTATTCGATTCCATTGATCTACCAGTCTGTTTCTATGCCAGTACCATGCAGTTTTTAGTATTCTTGCTCTATAATACAGCTTGAGATCAGGGATGGAGATACCTCCTGAAGACGTTTTACTGTAGAGAATTGTTTTAGCAATTCTGGGTTTCTTGTTTTTCCATATGAAGGTGAGAACTTTTCTTTCAAGCTCTGTAAAGAATTGTGTTGGTAATTTGATGGGAACTGCATTGAACCTGTAGATTGCTTTTGGTAAGATGGCTATTTTTATTATATTAATCCTGCCAAGCCATGAGCATGGGAGATCTTTCCATCTTCTCATATCTTCTTTCAATTCTTTCTTCAGAGACTAGAAATTTTTTTTCATACAAGTCTTTGACTTGCTTGGTTAGGTTCACACACCAAAGTACTTTATGTTCTTTGTGGCTATTGTGAAGGGTGTTGTTTCCCTAATTTATTTCTTGGCCCTTTTGTCTTTTGTATACAGGAGAGCTACTAATTTTTTTGAGTTAATTTTGTATCCAGCCACTTTGCTGAAGGTGTTAATCAGCTGTAAGTGTTCCCTGGTAGAATTTTGGGGGTCACTCAGGTATACTGTCATATCATCTGCAAATAGTGATATTTTGACTTCTTCCTTTCCAATTTGTATCCCCTTGATCTCCTTCAGTTCTTTTATTGCTCTAGCAAGGACTTCAAGAACAATGTTGAAGAGATATAAGGGCAGCCTTGTCTTGTCCCTGATTTCAGTGGGATTGATTTAAGTTTCTCTCCATTGAGTTTGATATTGGCTATAGGCTTGCTGTATATTGCCTTTACTATGTTCAGGTATGTGCCTTGTACCCCTGATCTCTCCAAGACTTTAAACATGAATGGATGTTGGATTTTTTTTTCAAATGCCAGATGATCATGTGGTTTTTCTCCTTCAGTTTGTTTATGTGGTGGATCACATTGATGGATTTCCATGTATTAAACCATCCCTGCATGCCTGGGATGAAGCCTACTTGGTCGTAGTGGATGATATCTTTGATGTGTTCTTGGACTCAGTTTGCAAGTATTTTATTGAGTATTTTTGCATCAATGTTCATGAGGGAGATTGGCCTGAAATTCTCTTTCTTTGTTGGCTCTTTGTGAGGTTTAGGTACCAAGGTGACTGTGGTTTCATAGAATGAGTTTGGTAATGTTCCTTCTGTTTCTATCTTGTGGAATAGTTTGAAGAGTATTGGTGTTAGCTCTTCTTTGAAGGTCTGGTAGAATTCTGTGCTGAAACCATCTGACCCTGGGCTTTTTTTGCATGGTAGACTTTTGATGACAGCTTCTATTTCCTTAGGGGATATAGGACTCTTTAATTGATTTATGTGGCCTTGATTCAGCTTTGGCATGTGAAATCGAATGATGTTGAGATTGCTAAAGACAAAGGTGGCTTTTAGAGGCAGATGAAATGCATCATTTTCTGTTTTGTTTGTTTGTTTGTTGGTTTGTTTTTTGACAAGATTTCTCTGTGTAGCTCTGGCTGTCCTGAAACTATAGACAAGGCCGGTCACAAACTGAGAGCTCCACCTGCTTCTACCTCCCAAGTACTGGGATCAAAAGCATGCACTACCTTGTCTGTCTTGAAATCATTTTATGAGATGAAAATGATCATGGGTGCAAAGGGTGGGACAGTAGAGTTATAGTGATGCATTTTGGTGTGAAGATGACAAACCACAAAAATAAAGGTTAATCTTCATTGTTAGCACAACTGGGTTTAGAGTCACCATGAAAACAGCATGAACACGTCTGTGAGGATATTTTATAGAAGTGTATGAAGACCCACCCCAGGTGTGGGTAGTAATCCATTGATGGAATTCCTAGACTGTATAAAAAATAGAAATTAACTAAGCACACACAGTCATGTCTCTGTGCTTCCTAACTGCAGATGCAATGTGAAAAAAAAAAAAAAAAAAACACCTCAAGATCCAGCTAGCACTCTTTCCCTGTGTAATGGACTGTACCCTCAAACTGGGAACTAGAGCAAGCCTTTCCTTTCTTAACTTGTTTCAGTCAGGTATTTGTTACAACAGTGAGTAAAATAATTGACACACCTTTAAAAACCACACAGTTCAAATACCACAATGGAATACTACTCAGCAATCAAAAAGGAGGAAATCATGAAATTTGCAGGCAAATGGTGGGATCTAGAAAAGATTATTCTGAATGAAGTATCCCAGAAGGAGAAAAACAAATATGGTATATACTCGCTTATATAGACCTACAAGATATGATAAACATAATGAAGTCCATACACCTAAAGAAGATAAACAAGAAAGCAGACACAAGGTAAGATGATAAATCCTCACTTAGAAAGACAAATGAGATGTGCATTGGACGTATGACAGGAGTCTACCACAGAAGGCATCTGAAAGACCCTACCAAGCAGCATTTCAAAACAGATACTAAGACTCATAACCACACCTTTAGCAGAAGGGGAGTTAGTATGACAGGGAAAGGATAGGAACCCCACAAAGACCAAATATATCTGGGCACAGGGGTTTTTTCTGAAACTGTTTCTCCAACCAAGGCCCATGAATGGATATAACCTAGAACCTTTACTCGGATGAAGCTCGTGGTAGCTCAATAACTAATTGGTTTCCTGTAGTAAGGAGAACAGGGACTATCTCTGACAGGAACTCAATGGCAGGCTCTTTGACCTTCCCACCCCTCAAGGGAGGAGCAGTCCTGCTAGGCCACAGAGGAGGACTTTGCAGCCAGCCCTGAAGATACCTGATGAAACAGGGTCAGATGGAAGGGGAGGAGGTCCTCCCCAATCCATGGACTTGGAAAGGGGCAGGGAGAAACTGAGGGAGGGAGGGTGGAATTGGGAGGGAATAAGGGAGTGGGATACAGCTGGGATAGAGTTAATAAAATGTAACTAATAATAATAAACAAGAAAAAAAGATTTTGAAATTGTAAATAAAAAGTCAATGGCATTTATCACCCAAAACAAACAAACAAACAAACAAAAAAACCCAAAAACACAGTTCATGATCCACCATATTCTAATATCTAGTCACAGCTGCCAGCACCCAAACTGCGGTACCTAATTCTTAATGGCTCTGCTGCACCTTACCCTATGGTACAAAGCAGTGTCCAGAGAAACCACCGGTATTCTCCATGGGGCCACCTGAGTAACTATGTATTTCAATGTTTGATTTTTATTAGTGTAAAGTAGCTACACATAGCTATAGGTTACATGAAAACAGTTTCAAGTGAGTACAATATACTTTTATCTAAATCACCCTCCATCACCCTCTCTCATCCTGCTTGCTCTAAAAGGTCTCCTTTCTTTGTAATAGGTGCTCTTCCTCTCTTATGCCTCTGCTTCATTTTAAAAATCTTGAAAGCGCATATGAGAGAAAATGTGATGTCTGCCTGGTCTGTGTCTAGACTTATTCACTTAACAGGATGTCTCCCAGTCCACCCACTTCCTTCACATTCACTCCTCTTCCTGCTGATAAAACTCCACTGTGAATATGGCCTGTATGTTTCTTATCAGTTCACCTATTGATGGCATCCCAGCTGATTCCATAACACAGCTGTTGTAAATAGAGCATCAACAAACATGGACGTGCAGGCATGCTGAACTTTGATTTCCTTGTGTGCATACCCAAGTGTGGTAATGGCTGCACTGGTTTACATTCTCATCAGCACACATCCTCACCAACATTGGCTTCCACTTGTTTATGTTTTTTTTGTTTTTGTTTTTGTTTTTTTTTTTTTGATGATCATTCTGATGGGGATGAATCGAAATCTCAATGTAGTTTTGATGTGCACTTCCCTGGTGGCTGAGAATATTCAAGATTTTTTTTCATGCATATTGTTTATTTGTACTTCTTTTTAAATTTTTAATTAATTTATTTTATGCTGTGCATGGACAGGGGGTGGTGATGAGGAATGTCCAGGCCATGACTTGGAGGTCAGCTTTCAGGAGCTGGATGTTCCTTCTACCGTATGGGTGCTGGAGCTCAAACTCTCAGGGCATCAGGCTTGGTGGTAAGTGCCTTTACCCACTGATCCATCTCTCAAGCCTGGGTACTTCTATTTGGAAAATTGTTCCATCCATTTGCCATGTGCTGATTGGATTATTTAGTTTGGTGTTCAATGTTTCTAGGTGTGTGTCCTGCTCAGATGTCTTCCCACATTGCAATACATATTCTTCACAATTCAGAAGCTTTTTAATTTGACACCACACTGTCAGTTCTTGCTACTACTTCCCAAACAGCGTCCTATTCAGGAGCATCTTCCTACACTTGAGTCTTGAAGGCTTTTTTTTCCATTTGTTTGCTTTTTGAGTTTAAACATGTCTTAAATTTAATTTAAATATATCTGGGATTCAGTTTTGATCTTCTGCATATGGAAATTCAGTTTTCAAACTATCACTTTCTGAAGGGGCTGCATTCACTCCAGTATACCTTTTAAGAATTTATATGGTTGTGTCTGTGTCTATATTTTTTATTCTGTTCCATATATTTGGTTTTTAGCAAGCACCATATGGTGGTTTTTGTTTTGTTTTGTTTATTTGTTTGTTTGTCACTATGGCTCAATGGTATAATTTGAGATCATGTGTCCTGGTACTTGTGGAACTCGTTTTTTTTTTTCTTTTTCTCTTAGAATTTCTCTGGATATTTGGGTTCTTTGTGCTGCCTCATGAACTTCAAGAGTTTTTGTTTTTGTTTTCAATTTCTATGAAAGACATCATGAAATGTTGGTGGGGATCATATTGGACTCATAAGTCACTCTTGGTGCCATCTTCACAATAGTCCTCTTGTTTATTCATTAGCATGTAAGGTCTTTCCATCTTTCAGTGTCTCCCTCAGTTTCTCGCTTTACTGTCTTAAAATTACACAAGTCTAGAAATTTCTTGGATAATGTTTTTAGGTGTTTTGTTTTTTTTTTTTTAGAGTTTGAGATAGTATTATAATCCTAATTTCTTTCTGAGAATATTGGTTGTTGATATATGTATATATATAATTTATATGTATATACACATATATATTTTTACCTTTTACACATCAGTTTTGCCACTCCATTAATTTCAGTATTATCTCACTGCAGCTCCACATGTACCCAAATTACAGCTCAAAAGTATGTACCTCTGTTCAGTTCTAGTTCTTTCTGTTGTTAACAACGTCATCAATTCTATACCTGCTGTTACTTCCTTAGCTGTTACCCTGTGTGTTCTCTACCTAATGCAGGCTAAGTGGATAGATTTCTTTCCAGTCTTTTTCAATATGCAGAAAAGCTATGACAGCCCATGGCAGTGGAAGCTGCTGTCAGGAGGTGCCTTCCCTAAGAGGGTGTCACAGAACCAAAGGAGCGCACCGTCCATGATGAGCTTGTACTAACCCATCCAACCAGCCAACTTCAGAATATGACAAAAAGCCTTGTAAGTGTTTAGAGGGTTTTTCTGGGATTTCTAACTATCCTTCACAATTTAATTGCTTAGTTTTTCAGAAATTAAGCTGTATGTTTAACACAACTTTTAAAAGTCTGCTGTGCTCAGTCTCCAGCAGAGCACAAGCATCATGATGTGCTTTCCACTACAAGCCTTCATTTTTCTTTACAGCTGATGAAAGGCACTGGGGGGCTGGATGGAGCATGGCTTTGCTCATCCCACAGAGTCTGTTGGGGTAGTCTCTTTGGGTCACTATATCCAACACTAGAAGGAATGCCAGCATGAAGAGTGAGTGCATCTCACTACTAACAACTCTGAAAACAAGGACTACATCAGGCAGGTGCTGACTTATCTTAGAAATCATCCCTGGGACCTGAAGATGCTAGAAAGAATCAGGTAGTCCCAAAGAGAATGAAAGCAGTGGATAGATGGCACTGTCAGAACTTTCCTGGAAGGTGAGAGCCACTTTTGTTTGCCCCAAGCACAAATCTGTCTCCATGTCAGGCACTTTATGGACCTGTTGCTGTTCATCTCTACTGAACCTTCATGACACATAATGGTGTTGCAAACTTGGGCAGGGCAAACGGATGCTAGGAGCTGATGCTAGGTGATGCAGAATTTCCTAATTGATATGACTAGAATGTACAACCAATTCTCAATCATCCGTGAGTTCACTGAGACCTCCTGAATACATAGTATCTACTCAGCACTACAAGACAACCGTTTTCAATGGTAAAGCTTGCTGGCCCACTTCATGTCATTGGAAAGCCACTCTCCCCTCCCCACGGCTCAATGATTCTCTACTCCATGGATGTGTGGAAAACATATCCTCAACTTCACCTTAGATAGACTTATGAGAGGAGTCAGAGCTGAGCCTCCTCTGTGACTTAGGAGACAAAGCATGGTGTTAACATTGATGATGAAAGTATAGCTATCAGAAAAAGACAATTTATTAAAGGTATAGATGCAGGGCTTAAAAGTACTTGATTTTATGGTTAATGAGTTTAGGTTTTACCAAAGCAACTTTTAAAGGGTTTATTTTGGCTTGTGGTTCCAGATAGCTAAGAGGCCTCCATTGTGGACGGGTGTCATGGCGAAGGAGAAGGAAGCTGAGCTATCACATCTTCAACCTCAGATGTAAAACAGGAAGGCCTGGATGTGGGATGAGGCTGTGCATTCTCACACCTGCCCTCGGTGACATCCTTCCAAGGCTGCATCATTTTCCCAAATAGCAGCACCAGCTGGGAACCAAGTGTTCAAACACATGAGCCTTTGGGTGGCATTCTCATTTAAACCACCACGCTGGTCTTTGTTATTCTACTCAACTGTCCTCTCCTTTTGAAACATATTCCTTTTTTTAAAAGAAAGTGTAGTCACGTGGATAAAAACGCAAACGGTTATAAAAAGCATTTGTTAAGGAGGAAGAGGATTTTGGTTTTAGAAATCAGAAAATAACTCTAAACATAGAGTGATGGCCACAGAGACACCCAGGATTGACAGAGGACACAGGAACCATTGCAGAGAATTTGGATACTAAAATGTGTTCAACATATGAGAATGTCCCTGATAACTTGGAATGGGATCAGGATCCTCTGTTGAGGGTTCTCATAATCACATTCTATGGTCATGGCAACAGGATGTGAAGACAGCAGGTTAAAGTAGGCCCCCTGGGGCTAGCCAGGGAACCAAAAATGGGCTGTTCTTGTGGGGTTCTTGTAGTGATTATTATGTTTGAGTATTACGTGCTTGCAAGAAACTGCTCATTGTCTAGTCAGCTTCCAGAGCCACTCTGCTTCTGTCCAGCAAATTCATATGACTGCCTGTGAGATGAGGAGAGAAACATAGTGAGAGGTCAGAGGTCAGACCCTATAAGGTCAGAACTGGATTCTGGTGAGTGATGGCAGCACATCTGAGCACATTTGCTTCCTGTCTGTATGGTTCTTTGCAAGTAGACAGTTATCCAAGATTGATGGCACCAGATAAGAAAAACCAAAGCTCAGCACTGGGTTGGGATAGAAACCTTAGAGACACGGGACTGACTGATAGATGTTTATATGCTGTGCTTGCTCGTGTGGTATGTGTATAAGTGGTTTGTGATTGTAAGATGTGGGATGTACATGTATGAAACATGTTTTACATATGGGCATGAGAAGAGAAAGCTTAACTTTAAGGTACTGACCCAGTGCTGCAATCCAGAAGCTAAAACTCTTTCTCCTTGATAAACTTGTGCTTGGCTAATCTTTGCTCTAAGACAAAGCATACTACAGACAAGGCTACAGTATAGCCTTGTATATACTATAGACAAGGCCCAACCATGCTGCGTACTGCCATGGGTCTGCTGACTCCACATATTTAATGGCAGGCACACTGAAAAAGCAGTGTGAAGACCAGTATCTGATTGACACCCACAGCCAAACCAAGATGCCCTTCACAGAACAGGTCATAGCTATTTGGTATCCATTCGGGGAGGATGGTGCAGAGGTGGACAGGGACAGAGATAAAAGAAAGTCATGTGTGCTTTGCAGAAGTATCATGTCCTTTTAGCCTGCACATGTATGAATATCTACCTGCTGCCTGTCTACCACACCTTGGAGACAGAAAGCTGCCAGCCAGCGGGACTTAGTCTTGCCACGGGAAGCATAGAAGCTGGGTCCCTGGGCCTGCCGTAGGCCAGTCACTACTCTTGCCTGAGTGTGTTGTCCAGTGCCCAGTCTCAGCTGAGTGACATGCTTTGCATGTGGGTCTTAGTGCTTCTGTGCAGGTCATAGGTGTCAGCAAATGGGGACAAATATTTCCTGCAGTCAGCTCCCATGTACAGAGCAGGGGCTGGGCTTCTTATTTGGCCCGACACTGTCAGGTGTCTGATTTTTATCACAAACCTTAATGTATAGCTCTGAGCCTCCGGGACCCTGCTATGAATTATCCCTTCCTATGACGGCAGTATCTGGAAAGATGGTTTACTACGAGGGGTGTAATAATAATTCAGTTATGTATTGACAAATAAAGCAGTATATACTCAACCTGTGTGAAGGGAGACAAATAAAATTCAACATTATTCAAATGATAGGTATCTACAGTCACACAAATCTAAGTGGGGTTACTCTACGTCCACCTGAGTGACAAGCACAGTGTCCATGTCACTTGGCCTCTGTTGAACATGGAACAATTGATTTGGTGTTTTTTATGTGGCTGATGAATGGCAGCCTTTGGTAAATCCATGTGTACTGGGACTACTCCAAGGCAAGAACTTGGAGCCTGCCTGGTTCTGTTTAAAAACTTGGAGGTTGAGTTTGAGCTTTTGCAGTGGTTAAAAATCTTGTTGCTCTTGCTGAGGACTTGAGTTTGTTTTTCAGCACTTGTTCTTTAGCAGTTCACAGCTGTGTGTGATTCAGATTCCAGGGAATTCAGTGTCCTTTTCTTGCCTCCAGGGCCAGAGGAATGCATGTGGTACAATTCACACATATTAAGATAGATAGATAGATAGATAGATAGATAGATAGATAGATAGATAGATAGATAGATAGGTAGATAGATAGACAGATCTTTTAAAAAGAATTAACCCATTTTCTGTGGCTGTCTCATTCCCTTTGGCCCTCTGTTTACATTCCATCAGAGAATTTCAGGGTTTTTGTTATGGTTTTTTCATATTTCCATGAGAAAACAAAAGCAGTGTACTTGTTTTGGTACTTGAAATGAACCAATCAGATTTAAATTTCTGGACATTTGGGGGGAAAAACTGCATCTGAACAGGGTATGGAAATGAGGGAATTTTGTAGTTGTGTCTGAGATAAGGCAATAGGGACAGCCCCGAGACTAGTTCCCTGCTTTTCAGTCTCTCCTGATGAAATAGTGGGTGGCTGTCACAGAGAAAAATTTGCACAAAATGCAATTTTCTGACTTTAAGGCCAGCAAACAGGGCCTTTTCTCCAAAGTACCAACACACCTCTGAGAAAGCAGGTTTTTGTAATGAAGTCTCCAGCAAGTTAGTTAGGAAGAGCCTTAATTACTTTCCTATTGCTGTGATTAAACACCATGACCAAGCCAGTTTATAACCAAAAGGGTGTATTTGGGTTCCAGAAGGATAACAGTCCATCATGGCAGCAAGCCTTAGGCACATAGCTGGAGTGGGAAGCTGAGAGCTCAGTATCAACCACAGCAGAAAGAGAAGAGAGCTAGCTGGAAATCACGTGAGGCTATAAACCCTCAAAGCCCACCTCCAGTGGCATACTTCCTCCCCTCCGTCAAAGCAGCGCCTCCTAAACCTTCCTAATCACTGCCACTACAACTTGGGACCAAGTGTCAAATGGGGGACATTCTTATTCAAACCACCACAGTAACATGCATTTGCTGAATGTCTTTCTTTCTGGTACATACTGTCCAGCATCATGGACAACCAATTTAAGGACTTCCTGGCTATCCAAAGTATGTCCTCAACTGAAAGTTTCACAAAGAATGAAGGAAGCACAGCTGTCTAAAGTTACTTTTGGAAGAAAGCTAAGCACAGACAGAATTTTACAGAAGGATGCTTCAATAGGGCAGTAGCATAGAGCTGAATCCCACACAACTTTTCCTTTCTCCTCTGTCTGCTGCAGATACCTACCCTTCCCTCATCTTCCCATCTCAAGTCAGCTGTCACAGGGAAACCCCTGACCCTCATGGTCATGTCTCCCATTTTCATGTGTTCCCACTCACTGTACCAGCAAACACATTTTTAAAGATACCTTGTCTTTTAGAAAATATGTCATATTGTAGATGCTTCCCTCCACTTCTCGTGTTAAATAACTCCTGGTGGACATTGTCACTGGCTGTAACTGATTCCTGTTGATGCTGCTGTTTTGTGAAACCGTCACACATCAGTATGGCTGAAGGTGTGTTCCCCAGGTACTTTGGACATTAGTTTGATTCCAGGGCCAGATGTGGCAATTGCTGTGGTACTTATAGCTGGGTATGCTGTTGCCTCTGCCATGGGTCATCTGCAGTAGTTACTGACATGGAGCTTGAAATTCTGCAGAGAATGGAGAGCTGCCAAGACGCTGTACAGGGAATATTCTTTGCTCTGGGTCCTCCCATCAGACAGTACCTTCTGATCTGTTGTCTTCATTTCACCAAGCAAGAAAATACATGGTGGAGCTTCACTCTTACTTGGACTACAGGGGTCTAGCCCAGGCTTCTCAGGTGTCTGGATGGTGACAAGGACATCAGGGTGCTGGGGTGGGCTTCAAGGCTCCAGTGGCTAGAACATATACTACTTTTTATCCATCACAGTTTAATTTTTTTTTTGCCTCTTTCCTCCTGGATATCTTTTTTTTAAATTTTCTGTCTATTAAAAATCATTTCTTTTACTTTTGAGATCATAATATATTTACATCATTTTCTTCCTCCCTTTCCTTCCTGTAAAACCTTTCTGTCTTTAAAATTTATGGCCTCTTTTCACTAATTGCTGTTATATGCATATATTTATACATATATATTCCTAAATATGGCCTGCTCAGGCTCTATAATGTTACTGTTAGGTATTCTTTCAGGGCTGACCATTGGTTATTCCATAAGCAATCATCATGTTCTTCCCTGGGTAAGACTGGCAGTGACTTGAATGCTTCTTCCCGAGGACTAGTTTTCATAGCACCAGAAGGCACCATGCAGGCTTCTAAAGGAGGAAGGCTACCAACAATCCTATTCAGCTATGATGCCTATGTATCATACCAACTACCAGCATGGCACAATAACTGTAAAGGTGCGGTAGTGCACGCAGTCCTTGGTGGTAACCAACAGCTCTCCAATTGGACACAAAACCTTCTCAACAAGAGGGAAACATTCCTGGCATAGGAAGCCTAGCCAGCAACCGAGGGCTATTAAAGTCATGGATCTTGGACTGCCATGGATCTTGGATCCTGCAACTGCCACTTTACAAAATTAACATAACCACATTCTAAATATTTCTCTTTACAAACAAGGATAAGTATATGCCTCACCCCTCATAATGGAAACCTCTTTTCATAACAGATGAGACCACTACAGAAAACCACCACCAATCAAAATACATGTTGTTGTTGTTGTTATTGTTATTACTATTGTTATTATTATTCCTTTCATTCTGTATGGCACCTCATCAATGCTAAGGTTTTCTCAGTTGACTTGGGATGTCAGGAAGCTTCCTGTGTTCCTGGCTCTTTTGTGAGACATAAAACTGGATGTCTCTGCAACCTTCCTGCACTGGCTCTGTCTCTGTAATTCCCTTTGGCTAATGCCATGTAGTCAGAACCGAAATTTACTTCTAGCCAGAGGGGGAAAATGAGAAAATGTCATTCAGTATTCCTTTCCTGATAAGGACCCCAGTAGTTTTTCATGTGGCAAGTCTCCAAGAGCTTTGCTCCATGAGTAGCAGAGACACTGAATAGAGGGTCTCTGCTGGGCAAGGTGAAGAGAGAGTACTATGGTTTTCTGAGTGTCCAGGTTCAGTTTTGCAAGATGTAAATAGTTTTGGAGTTTGGGTGTAAAACAGTGTTCATGTTTTTATCCATACCAAATATAAGTTTAGAAGTGATGAGGTTTCACTTCCTCCTGACAAAGCAAAAAATCAGGGACTGGGTGGCTTATGGCCACCAATAATCTGCATCTTGTAGTCCTGGAGTCTGGAAGTCGTCAATCTGGAGTCAGTGCTTGGAGATGACCCTCTCCTGACTTGTAGATTGCTGCCCCCCTCCCAGAACCCTCACCTGGGGGAAAAAGAGTAAGAAAGCTCCCTGAAGTCCTGTTTATAAGGATGCTAACCCACGCTGGCCTTCCTGATCTAACCACTCTGAAAAGGCATAGATTCTCCCACCATGGGTTTAGACTCCTGAATATGCATTTCAAGAGGTTGCATATGCACTGCATAACAGATGGTTTAAGGAAGGAAAATTGAGTTTGCAGTTTCAGAAACTTGCAGTATTGAAAGAGGGGATTGCTTCTTATTCACAAATTACGTGGACAAAATTGAAAAGATATCAGAGCAACCAGAGTGAACTGAAACTTCAATTCGTAGCCAAAAAGAAAAAAGAAAGAAAGAAAGAAAGAAAGAAAGAAAGAAAAAGAAAAATCACATCACAAATACGTATTTAGAATAGACATTGTGCAAAATCACATCAAGAATACACATTTAAGACATTGTTCAAGGTAGGTTGGTGTTTAGATTGGAAGAAGAGTGAAGGGTACAGCGACTATGCTTAAACTTGATGCAACACTGCAGGAGTGAAAAAGAGACACAGTCTGCTGTCTCTGAGGCAGAGCAAAAGAAGAAAGAGAGGGAAATACAGAAGCAAAGGCAAGGTGACAACAGAGTGTTGCTCCTGGGGTCAGAAAAAAGCCACCAGTGAGTGCTGATGGGTAAGAAGTAGAACTAGAAGATACCTAGCTGCCAAGAAAGTGGAGTCTAAGTGCAGGGGTAAAAGTGAGGAAGTACCTGACAAGATCTATCAGAAGTAGTATATAGGAAGTAACCACAAGGAGCTGAATCTAGGCATGTACATATATATGTACATGGCATGCTATAGAAGAAATATACTATTGCATATATGTATAATATATATATATATATATAGTATGTTGTATGTGACTACATTTAATATATGCATCCAAAAGATAAGGAGCTCTTAAACTTTGATAGAAGAAATTTCATAATTTCATAGTTCCAATCTTAGCTAGACCTCTCTGTTTCCACCTCCCATCTCTGTGGTTTCATTCAGTGTACTCTGTGTGTATGTGTATGTGGGGGGGGGGGTATGTCTTATGGTAATGGCTGATGTTGCCAGGCACAGTGCTCTTTAGCTTTTGGCTTGAAACCATGACTGAATTTGAAAAGAGCCTGAGAGGATTTGGGAAGTATGGTTGGACAGTGAGAAATTTACCATCTGTCAGGTGGTACAGGTACAGTCATGTGAGTGTCTTGGCCAGTCAAATTTCAGTAGACAAAATCTGTATCATATTGTCATCTTTCAAGGAGTCTTTAAGGACCAGGTGATGGTTTGCATAGCTTTCCTCTGTCATAAGGATCACAGTTCCAGCTGACACCTCCGGCGAGGCTGGATGGGCGTGCCCTCTGTGAGGAGCAAGCCTATCTGGATCTCAAGCAGTTCAGGCTTTGTCACTGCAGCACAACCAGACCCATCATGATAAGCCAGTATGACATCCACCCCTGGTGGCCTTCGCTGTCCAAAGGTGTTGATTGTTTTCATGTGGTTCATTATGCTTATCTTCTCATTTAAAACTTCTGACCTTCCATCTTAACTAAGTCCTCCCAAAGGTCAGGCTGAAAGCCATGGATCCAACCCAGATCTCCCTCCTTTGCTGCTTCCCTGCTTATACCCATTCTGCTTTCCCGTCTCTCATCCTTATGCACTCTGCCATGCATAGAAAAGAATTTCATGAGTCTTTTTTTTAATGGAGATGAAGTCGGTCATTTGTAGTGACACTCTCATGGCTGACACTCTCTTGCAGGATCTAGAGCCATCTAGCAGACAATCTCTAGGCATGTGTGTGAAGAATTTCTAGATAGCATTCATTGAGACAGGAAGCCTGTGTTAAAGATGAGCAGATCCTTCTCTGCAATAAATAACAGGGAAAAGGAAAACTGAATGCCATCACTCATCTCTCTGCTTTCTGACTGTAGATACAATGTAACCAGTGGCCTCCTGCTTCCTGGACTTCTTTCCTTGATGGACTGTACCCTTGAACTGTAAGAAAACAAACAAACAAACTTTTCTTCTCTAAGTCATGTTTTTCAGGTATTTTGTCAAAGCAGTGAGAAAAGCAATGAGTTTTTCTGGCTTACTGAAGAAAGTAAAACACACACACAGAGAAAACAGGTCCCTGTGACTATTTGCCTGACTCATTTCTGCCTTTGCTCAGAGTACGTAAAGGTCCACCAGTTGGATTTTTTTTTTTTCTTCAAACTACATCACTGGGGTTGCTTCTCAAACACTGCTGTCTTTTCACACTGTTCTGTCAGTTTCCCTCCCTCTGTCATATATGACATCATGCTTCTCTGTGTCAGCTCCTATTTCCTTCTCTTCTTTCTCAGTCAGAAATGATCCTCTACCTCTCTAGGCATGACCACAGTTCTGTGACATACCTTCAAAACTATATAACAAGACAGGCTAGCTTTTTCTCTTACCCTCGTTGTGCATGGTAGAAGAGCTGGAGCCCCAAATTATGGAAAAAAACATGTGACATGCTGCAAAGGTAGAAGGAACGACCCTACTCCTGTTCACAGGTTAAAAACAACATTCCGTCAGTAGATATAAAAGAAAAACGTGCTGAAGTGTGTCTTGATGGGACCAGAGTGTCTCATCCAGGAGACCTGTCACCATTCCTGGTCACACTCAGTCAGTAAAGGACACGCTAACAGATGGAAACCTCAGTGTGTCCAAATTCCATTTAGAGGTTGGGAGAGAAGGAAGTTGGCTAAAAAGGCCCAAGTGTCTCTCTGAGACAGCATTTAGCATATAGCCTTCTACATTTGATTCTGACCAGTCGGCTCTCCACATTTTGCTGTTTGCTTTGATGCCTTCATCTAGCACATACCTTTGAGTGAAATCTTAGAACGCATCTACAGCTCAGGTATCATGTGGAATCTACCTTCCTGATCCTGCAGAGGACAAGTGAAGCCTGCAGCTTTGGAACTGTAGGAAGTGTAAATATTTTAAAGAGAGGTGACATCCCATAAGCAGCAGAAGCCATTTGCCTTTTGGGAACTGAACTAGTGTCATCACAGGTCAGTTCTACCTTGATTTGGAAGTTTTAAAACCTCCAGCTGTGAGCAGAACCAAGTTGGTTAAACCCTCTCTTCCCCACATAGGTTTCTTTTTCCTTGCTTTAGTAGACCACCGGTGGCAGGTGACTTCTCAGACTGCAGATCCCAACTCTCTAGCTCACTGCTGAGGTCACTTCTGCTACTCTAAAGGCCTCTTTGGCCACGTGGTATTCAGGAGGATGTATGCTCAGCCCTCTTGAGAGTCCTTGACTGGTGGGGTGGCAAGGAGATTATCCACTTTCACAGCAGATTTTGCCTGAAGTGACTCACACTGCGGTCTTGGGAGTCTGGGTCTATTTTGGGAAGGCTCTCAATCCCCTCTGGTTATCACTGCTCACAGCAGCACTAGTTATCTTAGAGCAAGCCTGGGGCAGAGTGTGAAGGGAGGAAGGGCCATCTAGTTACTGTTGAGCAGGAAGAGGGAGCTATGACAGTCCCAAGTGAGGAGGGAGGAGCTAGCCAGGCCAGGAGAAGTTCTGAAAAACTGACAGGTTCACCCCTCTTCTTGGACCTCTGATAGCCCCTAAAGAGCCCATGCTGGGGACCTTTGCATGAGGGAGGCTCTGGATCCTTCAACATGGCATAGGACTACAATAGGAAGCTTGGCTTCTCATTGTTTGCCATCAGTGGTAACCTTTACCCCAATGTGTAAAATGTGGCTCATTGTTGAAACAGCCTTGGAAACCAGGATAAAGGGAGTGACATTAACCAAAACACATAAATAAGGTGGAAGGGGCCACCTTCCCATTTAAGTTCAAAGAATAATCGGGAAAATCTGTCTTTGTGCCATCAGAAGGCTGCTTTGTGGGTATTGGGGTCTGCCATACACTCACTAGACTGAACCAGCCGGGGAGATGACATCTCTTTCTAAAACCTTAGTGAAGAGCTGAGGCCACCTGTACAGGCTCATCTCATGGGTCGCAAGAAGCTAGGGAATGACCTCCCATCTCTCTGAAAGCTGAGAGGAAGAAGGGAAGAGGGTCCCAACCCTATCTAACTGCCTACAGACTCATAGCTGAGAGGTATCACATGATGGTTTCCTGGCATGGAATGGAAGTAGCCTACCACTTCTGTCATGGGTGACAGCTGTAGGGAAGGAAGGGAAGGGTAGCACTGAATTCTATTTGGTGACCTCTGCTGGCTGTCATTGGAGTTTTCACTGAGTTCTTCATGGAGAAACCCAATGGGCTGACCATTTGACTTCTAGACCTCTAGGATGGAGCTGCCTTTGAGTTTGCCCTTTCTCTTGCAGAAACTAGGCCAGAAAACTGTTGAGAGGAGCTCTATCTACCAACAAGCACTGTTCCATAGAGGATGATCCATGTAGCAAGGACAAGAGAGGAATATAGACACAGGGAAGGGAAGGAGACTTGGATTCCGCACTCTATGGTCAGAGACAGATGGTCCCCTAGGCCCTGTACAGCACCCCAGAGTGGCCCCTGGTGCATCAGTACCCTGGGGAGAAGGTACAGCTACAGATATTGTAGGTGCCTACTTAGGAGGCCTTGCTGGAGTTGACTGTGTGCCGGTCTACCTGCAGGGGTCTCTGGGGTCCTAGGACATGAGGGACCTAAAGTCTCTTGCTCAGGACAGACAGGTGTCTGTGCTGTGTCTGGGCCTCCTGGTGCCATTGCAATGCCCCTCATCTTCCCTTGATATGGTCTGTCCCCACAGGGGCTGACTCACATAGACTTCCACCGGGGTGTATGGGCCAGGAGAGGGGCTGCCCTCCACCTTCCTGTGTCAGGCTCAACCCCCTACCACTGAAACAACCACACAGCATCCTATAGGTGTGGAGGGAGGATGAGGGTCCTGCCATCCACAGCTCTGATCTCTCTGGAGGCCCTGGATAGTGCAGCTGAATAGACTAGCACTTAAAGCACCAGGTACTGACATCACAACAGGAGTTTCATATCAGATCTTGGAGGAAGCTTCTACACATCCCTGGGGCCAGACCTTTCCTCCTTTAGTTCCTAAGAAAATAGAAATAATTTTCTTACTGGAAGGTAAAATGTGACACACACACACACACACACACACACACACACACACACACACACACCACTCAAGACAAGGAAGCCTACATGCCTCTGATGGAAAGCCTGTCCACTTTCTCTGCAATTAAGCTCTTTCATGATTTTTCAATTTATTTGTGTCCTTCATAATGATTTGTTGTCCTGATGGGATTTTTCTGGAACTTCTTTCAATTTCATGTACATATTTCTGTACATAAATATGAATAAGTCACACACGCCTCGTGCTTGATCCCTCTTACACCTCACAGGTGGTAGCTCCAGGCCCTTTCTGGTTTTCCTGTGTGACAAACTCCAGAGGATTGCTGGATGCATTGCAGCTTCTGCTCTGCAGGGTCTCACATGAAACTTTCACTCTCTCCTGACAAGCCAACCCTGACAGCATATTAAGAGGTGTGTACTTAAACATGAACTCCTAAAGGCCCCACATAAACATGTTCAATAAGAAAAAAGAATGCTCTCAGAGACATGCAGGCCCACGGCTGGGCAGCCACCACTTGTACTTCTAGGAGGAACTACCATGAATCTTTAAATTACGTGAACAATTAATCAAAGTGACTTTAAGACACAGCCATAGATCTTCCAGAAAATCTAATAAAAATGGTGAGATAAAACACATGAAGTCCAACTGTATACTTTCACCTTGATTGATCCTGATTAATAACCATAATGTAGAATCCTTGGGCCTTCCTGGTAGGGCTCTCTGTGTTTGTGGCTGGCGGACTTGTGTCCTCAGTGGCTCGGAGGGTGCGATGCTCACTTGCAGACCGTTTATTCTTCACCTCATTGGAGTACAGGTGATATTACTCCACTTACAGTGAAGCATGGTTTCCCCAAGACCCAAGAAACACAGGGAGCTTGGCTCTATGTGGGGGCAGAAGGTTGAAGGCAATGTGGATGTTCCGCCCCACCCCTCTGTAGCAGATCTGCTCCTCAGTACCTGAGGTCGAACATACAAGGAGGTAAATTCAAAGACCCACTGGGAACTCCAAAGCTTCACCATTATGGGGCAGGAGGAAAACCATGGAGTAGAGCTGTGAGCTGGAAACCTTGCTTTGTTTCAGCGATAAGGGCTTCCATAAGTCCAAGTCTCGGTGCTGGAGTGGGTGCCTGCACTTGGTACACAAGTGCCTCTAAATAGTGCTTCTCCCGTTTAGTTCTAAGGGTGCCTACTGTGGCCAGTGCACAGGCACAGAGGTCCTGACCCCAGAGAAGGTGTGCGTTCCCATCCTTTCCCAGCTCTCTACCTGCCCCAGCCAAGGCTTGTGTAGGTGACAAGGACAGGGACACCAGGAGTGGGTACTAGGATGTCCTGAACCTTCATCTTGACCTCACATGGGGTGACATTTCTAAGAGGAAATACAGTGTAGTAAGGGAAGATCCAGGTACCAGGAGGAAGGGGAACAGAATGTGGCCAAGGAAGCCACATTTACTCCTGCCACTTCCACACACAGCAAGGCTGCATGCTGCTGCTTAAAGTTATAGGGTTCAAAAGCTGGTGGCTTGTGGCTTCAGGTATAACTTAGGACAGAGACTGTCAAACTTAGCCAGACCTCATGGTACATGTCTGTTATCCTTACACTCCAGAGGCTGAGACAGGGGGATGTCCAGTTAGGAGCCTATCTGAACTGCACAGCAAGACTCACAGTCTCAAAACACTAGATAAATGCCACAAAAATATTTCTGGAGGGAGTAGAGGGAGAGAGGATAGGCTGGAAGTAAGGATGGAAGTAAATGAGAGCGAGAGGTGGGGAAAGGTAGAAAGGGACCAGGGGTGGGAAGGGAGCAGGGATGGTGTGGAGGAGGAACTGAAGGAGAGGAAAGGGGGAAGGAGGAAGCAGGAAGACTGGGGGGCATGAAAGACTGGGAGGGGAGGAGGGACTGAGGAGTTCTGGAGTCCAGCTTCCTCTGAGCAGCCTGCTCTTTCCACTTGTCTCTGGCCCTTTGATCACTGACTACTATTTAATGTTTTTTTTTAAATTATTGATTTTTTTAAATTAATGTAATGGTTATAGGTAACAAAATAATAGGTCACAGAAATACTTTGTCATTTATTGGCTACTGTTTTAGATTCTGTTTTTGTGACTGAGTCCCTCTATTCTGCCCAACTCTGTGCCCTGTCTCCCTCACCTTACAGGAGGCAAAGTTAAACCTAGGAATGCCATGACACCTAAAAGAAAATATTACAGCAAGAAGACACACAGAGTCCTAAAGGAAACATGACCCAAATCTCAAAGGACTGAGGCAAATGGGCCCTCAGGTACACCTTCTTCTGATGACCCAGCAATGAACTCCCTTGTGAGGAAGCCAGAGGTGGGGGATGGAGGGCACAGAGCTGGCCAGGCTTGCGGGCTGGAGACCACTGTCCACTCTCATGGGCTGCATTCAGTTTGCATCAGATGTATTTGTCCTCAGGGCAGAACCCAATAAAACCCAGGGAAAGTCAATCAATAGCGAATTATGGCACCAACTTGGAAATGCCTTTCCCGAATCTCCCATCAGCAGGGTTGGAGAGGGCTCAATCGCTGCACTGGCTGACAGAATGATAAGCGGCAGTAATTTGCCTTAAAAACCTTAATGAGTGGATCATCGCATGGAGGAAAGGAAAGCAGACCGGGGTCCCACGGGTCCGCGCCACGCTCGGCTGTGCAGTAAGCAGACAGCCACAGTGACATCGCAGCCTGGGCTCCCCAGATGCAAACCCTCGCCCCTCGCTTCCAGAGGTAATGAGGAGGTAATGAGGCTTGGCCTTGGCGCAGGCCCTTCCTCCCACCAGCTCCCCCGAGGCCCAGGCCTCAGCAAGAGAAAAGTGGGGAAGTCAGGCCTCGCCAAGCCATCCCTTCCCTGGCGGAAGAAGGTTCCAAGATGCCCTCCGTGACACTAGCAGACACCTCCTCGACACTGGTAGACGCGGCCAGGCTGTTCGGTGTTTAATTTGGTTTGATGGAACTGTGACCACTGGGGCCAGCACCTCCCTCCAGCTCTGCGCTCCTCCTAGTCTCTTCCTTCGTTTGCCTGAACCGAGGTCTCAGTGGTAAAACCCCGGAAAGGTGGGCAGTGAGGCTGTTTGGAGAGCATCAGCTTAATTTGAGTTGAAAGGTCTTTGTTGTAAGTCGGCGGAGGGAGGGGCCTGGGGACTTCAGCGAGTGTTTTGCTGGCAAGCTTGTTGAGATATGACTGCCTTTGTTGTGGTAATCTGAAATTAATTTGCACTTGAACCCAGCTTTCTTCTGGGCTCAATTTAAACACTGTTATAATTATGCACCCTGCATGAAATTGAGAACAGACCAGGATACACAAAGCTGAATATATGAATTCCCCAGGTAGGAGGTGCCTCCCCCTCCTCTTATCTCACAAGGTAATAAAACAAAATGTTCTGGGGGCCCACGCTTAAGAGAGAGGTACTTGCCTGAGGGGGACACAGTTAATCAGCCATCTACACGCTGTACTGGGCGCGTTCACAGTGGGTCAGTCGCTTCCTTTCAAAGTGATGTTAAACTTCCGCTAATACTAGTTGATTTGTAGCGAGCTTGTCATTGTTTTAAGTGAAAATGGTGTGTTTCCTTGCATATCACCGATCCTCATCTGAGGGGCTTCTTCCTGAGCCTCCATTTTCTCAGGTTCCTTTCAGCTGTGAGACACCACCCCCTCCCCACACCCGCAGCTGATTTTCCCAGCACCTTTCAGGATCAGCTTCTTATCAACATTCTTGTAGCTTTAACCCAGATTAGTATTTTTGGTGAGGGATCTCATTAGCTCCTTCAAGCCCATCTGCTTGTGACTGACTTTGGCATTGTAATGCAAGGAGGGTGAAGCCCCCAATTCCTCTTCAAATCAACCCTTCAGCTTAAAAGGAGCTCACTCCTCCCTAAGAAAACCCTTCTAAAACTCAGGAGTAAGTGTGAGCTCTGCCTATCAAAAGAAATGCCAGAGTGGGCAGGGCAGAGGGGGGAAGGCTGTGGGAGCCAGGCCAGAAGACCTGTGAATTTATGCCAGCTGGTCACTGGCTCACCCCAGCAACTCCACTGCAACTTCCCATTGTCCCACATCACTCACCAAGCCATGGTTCCTTAAACCATCATGGCTCTTTAAACTATCGTCTGTATTGTCTGTGGCATAGAAGGACTTGAACTCCACTTTTGCATAAACAGAGAATGCATGGTGTCCCTTGCGAGCCAGGGACAGAGATCTGAGGAAGAAATCTGACCACGCGAAGGCATGAGCTTAGCAAGGAAGGTTCCAGAGGCTGCTCAGGGTTTGTTAATGACAATATCAGATGCTGCCCATACTTAGAAGTAAAATCCTCAAGAATAAAAGCATTTAGATGCTTGAAAAATAAAGTATCCCCCCTCTTAAAAAGGATCTTTAATCTGTCACTCAGAGAGGAATGTAAGCAGTAGATGTATTTGACTGTACTCACTGGGAACAAATTTATTTTGGAGAAGTCCATGAGTACGCCATGCAATGGTTTTTAGGGAGCAATATGCTTTGGTGGGATGCTTTGTCATCCCAGGGTTCTGTGTGGATTCATGGTTTGGGGGAAATGAAGAAGTCCCTACTCTAAGGCTACAGTGGCAACAGGGCTGCGTTATTTACTCTTTCCCCACACGTAGGGGTGGGGAGGACACATATATGTCAGCTTTATGCCCTGTAATCACTTTGCTCAGGACATTATTTCAAACAAACTTCTTGAGCCAAGCTTCAGATTTCACTGGCTGTTCCAGAAGGACAGGCTTACCTAGTCAGCCCTGGTGTCCAGGGAGGTAGCTAGCTAGCTAGTGGCCAAGGTGCCTCAGGCAGGTGTGTGCTGGCACTCCATGAGGGAGAGAGTTGTCCTGTGGAGACATGAGCGCACCACACAACCCTGGCACATCTTATGGCACTATACAGGTGACCTGAGCCCCCATAATGATGCTGAGGAGGGTTAGACCTGATCGTATAGGGGACCGGAGGGTGGCATTGCAGTAGACAGCAGCAAGCCTAAGTTCTATAGGGAGCATGTGTGTCCCTGTGCCCGGGAAGGGCCCTAAGATCAACAAACTACGAACACCTAAGACATGCAGTGCCCCAGGTGCCATGAAGAATGTGAGGGAGGGCCAAGTGGCTGCTGGTGCCCAGGAGTTTTTGTTTCACTGTCTAAGGTCTCTCTCTTTCTCCCTCCCCCCTCCTCCTGTCTAGCCCTCTGCTCACCTCTTTCCTCTTCTCCACCCCTCCTCCCCTCCTCCTCTGGGCCTTATCTCTGAGCACTCAATCATGCTGTGTGCATCCCCATTGCTCCTTGACAAACAGCCAGGGCCAAACAACCTTCCACACACAAAGCAGGGAACAGCCCCTCCCAGGATGGCACCCTGATCTCATTATTGATTATCTGCTTCCTTAGGTTTTGTTTCCGGAAAGTTTGATATGGGGCAACAGAGGTGACAAAAGATTGGCAGGGCCTGGGAGCTAAGTGGCCAGGGTTAGATCAGCAGCAGATGGAAGGGTGTCGGGCAAAAGCCACAGACACATCTTGACTTCATCTCTGGCGCCCTTATCTCAAATCTGTTTGAGCTCTCCCGGGCAATTTACTATCCTTGTCCTTGATTTTATCTGCTAAATGTTCCCCTGTGAAGAACTACTTTTTGAATGATGAATCAGCACCTCCCCCCCCCCCCCTTTTTAAAGAGAGCAGAAAGCTTCAGTGTGAATATAGCTGCCCTAGATGCCTAAGGAGCCTGCCCAGGTAATGCTTTCCTGGGAAGACCCTTGTCCTGTCGGTTCATCTCAGCTGCTGTAGCTGACTTAGTGTGCACAGGGAGGAACCTGTGTGGAGCTCACCTCATACACTCAATCCTGCAAGGGCACAAGGTTCTGAGACACCACCTGGGAAAGAAGCCTGCAGTTATCTCTTCCTCTTGAAGTCTGGTGGCCTCTGCTGATGGGCGTTTGATACTCCATGGAGGCTAGGCTTGCTATGTAGCCTGTTCTGCTGGAGTTATTCAGTCCAGGGGCTCCTGACCAGCATGCTGCTCAAGTACAGTTTGTCTTTCTCAAGGATCTCCATGCCCTCCTATTTCCTCATTCCTGATCTCCTGTGGCACTTAATCTTGCCCACTTGACCAGATTTAGGATCAGCTAAGAAACCCACCTCTGGGCAGGTCTGTAAGAGTATTTTTTGGAAGGATTAACTGAGGCAGCTAGAGCTTCCAAAGAATGGACATCTTTGAGTAGAGGTGATGTAGATATAAGGAAACCTGAGGAAAAAACATTTGCTTTGACCTGCTTGCTTTCTTTTCCTGCTGGCATATGTATCTACTAGGACACTGCTGCTGCTGCTGCTGCTGCTCCTGTCCTTCACTGACACTAGAACTCAGTTTCTTTGACATTCCAGGAATTCTCTCAGATTTCCTAGCTAGGTCAGAACTGCTAAGGCTTCTATCCTTGTGTTCTGAGCAGCTCCAGTACCCATTGCTGGATCCAAAAGCTGTAAAACATTTTAAAATACCGTCTTTGTAACATGTATCTATTCTATCAATTGTCTGATTCTCTAGCAGACCCCAGCTAACACACAGTCCTAATTAAGACAGCTCAGGTGAGGTGGACATGGCGTTGTGTAAGTGAGCTACCTTTAGTGATGACCTCTGAACAGTCTTAGCCGTGACTTAGGTTGTCTTGGTGCTGACATTATCCACACATGTTCCATTCCTCTGAGGTCACGGAAGAATGGACAAACCTTAACACCTCTTCAGTGTTAGCCATCAGCACCAGCCTTAAGGTCATCAGGGGCAGGAGCACAGACCTCACAGGCCTTCTGTCTTCTCTTCAGACACACCGGAGGTTAGAACATGCATGTGCAGAAGGTGATTTGGGGTATGGGTGTTGCAGCTAGGAAGTGGTTTGGGGTAATGATGTTGTGGTATCTGCAGGTTCTTCTTCTTGCTGGACAAGGTCACATAAATTTGCTTGCAGGACCCTTGCAGGTACAGTGTGGAATGCATCTCATGACCTTGAATGAGGATCAGTGATATGTACAAGTGTCTGTTCAACTTGGGGAGTGCAGCTGAGAGAGGATCTCTTATTCTCAGAGCTTGAACCTCCACCATCTAATTTTCACCATGAGGAGGTTTACAGTGAAGTCCCTGCATTTTGTGAATGGCAGCATGTTCCAACCAGGCCTCTAGGGCCCTAAGTAGGAGGTTCAGCCTTAGCTCCTCATCTTCTCCTCAACATCCCCAAAACCACTGTGGGGAGCCTGTTGGACCTATGGCCGAGTTGAGACTTTGAGTCTTCCTACTTCCCCACTCTACTGCATATACACAGGCACCTATTCCCGCTCTTGTGAGTCTGTTCTCCAGGGCAGTCACAGGACTCTAAGGACATGGCATGACAAGTCCTTCTTTGGCTCTTAGCCACCCTCCCATGTATTACAGGACCTGAAATAAAAATTCTTACAGACCTTCAGTGTTCTTCAAAGCTGTTAATGCCTTGTCACTGGCCCTTTTACTGGACCCTTTCAGCATCTGCTTGTCCAAGGACCTTCTGGACTGGTTGAAAAGCCCTCTCAAAACCAGGGGTCATATCCCTCAGCTGCTTAGAGAAACACCTTCCCTGCTTCTACCCAGCAATACTTTATCTGATTATACAATGTAATCCCAGGGGATCAGCTGATTTTCCCAGGACTGCCCCTTTCCTCTACAAAGTAGGAGATAATCTCTTCTAGGGCATCTCTGGTATACAGTCATGGAGAGACTAACACACATCAGGGTGTGTAATGTGTACCTTCCCTTGGAAAAAAAAGGAGCAGCAGGGAATTCACCAAGTCCAGGACTGTGTTCCTGACCATGATAACCTGAGATGATGCTCTTCTCTTTGCCCCTCGGGCTCCCAGTCTACATTAGGAACACCAGAAAGTTGAAGGGCATTGTGCTTGGTGAGAAGCCTTCACCAATGTTTTGAGGGCTGACCAACCGAAATCTCTGTACAGTAAAATCCTCTAAGAAGTATGAAACAGCTTCCAGCAGAGGCCTAAGAAGTGTGGCCTAACAAGCCAACCCAACTGCCCTGAGCTTGGCATCAGCATCACATGCAGTCACTGCTGCTTGCTGCCTGCCTCCTGACTTCGCTTCTTCTGGGGAGGGGTCGGGGCTAACAGGTGTCTTCTGTAAAAGCAATGCATTCTTAGCCTAAGTGTGGTATCACTGACAGGGGTAGAGGGCACAGGAAGGAGACTCCAGACAAAATCACTCATGCTATTCTTCCTTTGGGGGATTTCACTCAAAGAGCCCGGTACATCCCAGAACTGCATAGCTTTCACTTGGACTCAATTTCTCACTTTGAGAAAACTTTTCTTTTCTGAGGAGACCATGTGACTGACCTTCTTGCCACCTTTGCACTTTCAGTGATCATCTTGAGTAAAGACTTCTGCATCTGGTCATGCCATGTGCCTCCAGGTCCCTCCAGAGCCGGCTGCCCTTCCCAGGGACTCCAGCTGAGAATGAGCTCAGTTCTTGGTATTCTTAACCAGTCGCTGGCAATTCATTAGTATTTAAATTTATGCTAATTTCATCAAGGTGTGAAAAGATCTTTTTCTTGCATATACATGAAAGAACCATATTACTATTCAACTAGCTTTCCCCCACCTCTTTTTTTTAACCCAAGAAAAGCTTGTCTTCACCTAACAAAAGACAAAGCAGAAATAAAAAAGCACAATGCAGAGAGAGTGGAAAGTGAGTTTTTAATCTCACACCTGTAAGTGTGCTTCACTCTGTGGAGACCAATAATCACTGGAGAAAGGACCCTTTAACGAGTGTGAGTAGCGAGAGGAGGAGCACCTGGAATCCCAGCCCTTTGAAGAGCACCCTAAAATGCCATTTGCTTGTTACCACGACATGATAAGATGCAGCACGGCTGCTACCCACATGTTCAGCCTGAGCACCTCAGTGTGTCCTCAATACTGGCCCAACACCTACAACTACATTCTCAGCACAACAGCAGCATGAAGCATAGCACAGAAGCAAGAACAAGCTCTGACCTCGGCCACTCTGAACAGCCTTGCCCCCTGAGACCCCACCACTTCCCCTGACTAAGGAATCCCAGTCCACATTGTTTCCAACCCCCTCCTCCAGTACTCAGAGAGGCCATCATTAGGCCTCATCTTCCACCCTCCTAGTCATGCAGTTCAGTAATGTTAGGTTGGCCTGTGTGTCTGTCTGATGGCAGATTGCCCTGCTGTTGTATAGATTTACTGTCATTGTGTATGCTGCCCACATTTGACAGAGGCCACATGAAGTGCAGTGACAGGGCTGGGGTTAAGTATTCCTGCCTCTTGGATGTAGCTCACCGGATTCCCTGGCCGGCAGGACAAGCTGATACCTCACCACACTGATACCGATGACAGGTGGATCTTAGTGTCACTGTCCTGGCAGTCAGCCTCACCTTACCACGATAAGGCAGTCACTCCCACCTCTTCCTGTAGACTCTACAGGATCTTTTTCTTTTGATGGGGAAGGGGAAAAAAAATCTAGGATTCAATCCCCAAGCCTAATTGATTTTAATCCTTTGGGTGATAAACATACCAGCTGCCCCCTTTTAAAATTAATTTTTTGTATGTATAAGTGTTTTGCCTGTATATATGCACTGTGTGTGCACAAATGTCTGAGGTCAGAAAAGGGTGGGTGTCAGATCCCCTGAAACTGGAGTTAGGAGTGGTTGTGAGCCATCACATTGGTGCTCAGGATGGAAACCCAGTTCTCTGCAAAGGCAGTAAGTGCTCTCAATTGCTGAGTTATTTCTCCAGCTAATTTCAATGGAGAAAAACTTTTTCTGAAAAAGAGCTTTCAATTTTGTGGTGTAAAAGCCAAACTTTCTTTTTATTTTTGCTTTTATGTTTGATTGTTTGTTTGTTCGCTTGTTTTCAACATTAGTTTTTAATTTTTCAGTTCGTTTTAGTCCAGACTGACCTGGAACTTGAGTGACCTTTGCCTCAGTCATCCAGGGTATTGGGATTATACATGTGATTTTTATTAATTGTTTCAGTTAGTACACAAAACCATGACACTCAGCATAAGCCTTTCATACACATGTCTTTCTCATATTCTCTTCTCCACTGTGTGTTCCCCAACCCCTGAGCCCTCCACCCCCAACAGCTCCTTTCTGCTTGTCAAAATCTGCACTAGGTCTACATTCTGCTATGAGAGAAATACACCATCTATTTGTCTTTCTTTCCTGTACCTACTCTCCTCTATTACTCTCCTCCCTCTCTTTGATCACCTTCCTCCTCTCTCAGGGATCCCTTTCATTTCATGTCCTGTTTGTATAATTCAGAGTCTGCATATGAGAGAGAGAAAAAAAAAGAAATGTTTGTCTTTTTGAGTCAGGCTTATTTCTCCTAGCACAATAATCCATCCATTCTTATGCAAATGTGATTTCATTCTTCTTTATGGCTGTGTAGAATTCCATCCTGTCTATGTGCCACTTTTTCTTCATTCATTCATCCATTCATGTGCATTCAGCCTGGTACCCAGGAGTGGTAAGGCTGGGTCATATGATGGTCTAGTTTTAGTGTGAAAGTAATGTGTTATTGTTCACTTAGTACAATCCAGAGTCATCTGGGGATGGAGTCTTAATGAGGAACTGTGTAGGTTAGGTTGGCTTGTGTGCAAGTGTGTGTGGTTTTCTTGACTGGCTTAATTGAGGTGTGAAGACTGTGGTGCCCCAAATGTGGGCAGCTCTGTGTCCTGGGGTGGAGAGAGCTACCTGAGCACTAGCCTGCATATGTTACCTCATTGTTCCCCTGTTCTTGACATTCTTCCTCTGTTTGCTTTAGACTCCTGACTCCTTCACCTATCCACAAACATGACCTATATTTGAAATTATGAGCCAAATGAGCCCTTTCTTTCCCTTAAGTTACTTTTGTGGGGGCAGTCTATCACAAGAGGAAAAAAAGCAGAGACAACACCTTCCTTCACTAGAAAGATATTTCAAGTAAGAATATTAAGATTACAATGAAACGAGGCCCGTGCTTCTATGGCCTTGAGTGGCCTTGCTCCCTCCTTTCTCCATGTAAACCTGGGAGACTACAAACTTGAGTTCTCCTGTGACCTGATGACCTAGAGCTTTTCCTTATCCCTGCCATTCTATTCAGAGCACACCAGGGGCTCTCATTTAGGGCCCTTAGCAATACTCTGAGATATACATCCAGAAGCCACCAACACCACATGAATAGTCACGGTGTTAATCCCAATTAGTTAATTAGTCTCAAGTGTCAACTTGATGAGGTCTAGAATCACTGGGAAGATAGGTTTCTTGGCAGCCTTGTGAAGGATTATCCTGATTATCGTAATTTAGGCAGGAGACCTGCCCACTGTGGGTGGGAGCATTTCCTGGGAATTGTGGAGGTTTTGAAAAGGAGAAACTGAACTGCTGTCTGACTGTGGATACGATGTGACCGCCTGCCTCAGGCTTCCTCCTGCAGGACTGTTCCACCTCTGAGGAGTCTACTTTTCAACTGTGAGCCAGAGTGAGCCCTTTTTTCCTTAAAATATTTTTATCACACTAACAAAAGAAGTAACTAAATTAGATAATTAATCTGTACTCTTTTGCAAAGCCCACACCAATGCTGGGGTGTGTCTTCTTCTTCCCTGATACCCCTCTTTTTAGTAACCCCCAAGTTCAAATCTACATTAAAATCTATTCCTAGTAAACTCCTCCTGATTGCCATTAGCCCTGTTGAAAGAACTTTTCTGGACAACATTTGTTGTCCTTTGTTTTCTTGGTGACAGCCATTCTGACTGAGGTAATACAGAATCTCAAATTACTTTTAATTGTACTTCTCTAATGGCTAAGAATGTTGAACAATGTTGAACAATGAAGAACAATTTGAATGTTCTTCAAATACTTATTGCCTTCTCCTGTCTCTTCTTCTAAGAACTGTCTAATGGACTGTGCAACTTGATGTTTGCCTGTTTAGCTTTTTCAGTTTTAATGGATCACAGATATTAGTCTCCTGTTAGAAGCATACTTGACAATTCTTTTTTCCACATGGAAAGATGGTATGAGTGTGATTAAAGGCCATTTCAGGAATTGTCTGGAAAGCTAAGCATTGAACCTTTCAGATGTATATAGTTGATAAACAAATACTTGCTATTTTGTAGGATGCCCCTTCACTCTGTTGCCTATTTCTTTTGCTGTGGGGAAGCTTTATGCCATGCTAGTGGTTGGGTTTGGGGATTACTTCCTAGACTTAGGAAGTTACTGTTCTGTTGTTAGAAGCAGGGTCTTGGTGGGACAGCCTGGAACACAACACATAGTTTAGGCTCCAGGTGAACTTACTATAATCCTACTATCTCTGTGTGCCTTAGCCACAATACCTAGCTTGATAACACACACAGGAATGAGAAAGAGAGGGAGAAAAAACAACTTCCTTTAGAATTTTATTTAAAGTAAACATTGTTTGACAACCCAGAGCTCAGAACCTCATTGGAAAGATTGAAAATCAGATAAAGTTCCACTGTGATGCTCTTAAATGTATCTTGTATGTCCATTAGAGATGAATAATTGGAAGGTTGAATCAAAAACCAATTAAGCCAAGGCAGGACTCCAGGACTTCTGACTCTGGCAAGCCTCAGGAGGATGCTGCAAAAGAGGCCCCATGGGGGTCAAGGAGACTCTACTACCTCAGTGTCTTTAGTGCTGAGATTATAGGCACTTATCCCATGTACGGCTGGGCCAGAAGTTTCATATTCCCTGTTCATCAATGTGGACCTCAACAATGAGTAATTTCTCCTTAGTGGAGAAGGAAGCTTGATATGAGGTTTCTACCCGTAGGAGACTCTACTGGACCTGCCCTGATCAAGAACATGGATTCTGTGTAAAACCTGTAAAAGGTGATGCTTCTTAGGGCAGGATCATAGGGGTCTTGCAAGAATGTTCTATTGTTGAGCCTTACTGTCATTTATGGAACGAGTGGTATTCCTCTTCTGGAGCAGTCCAAAAACAAAACTTCACATTTTCTGTGTATCTTCGTAAATATTTTCTCTACAATTTTAAATGATTTTGCACAGTACCTAGGAGTATACAGTCTGGCCTACTATAGTGGAAAGAGGGGATGAGATAGAAGAGAGGAGGGCAAAAGAGAGAGAGAGAGATTGTCTCCGTTTACTGATTGTCTCATTATTAAAATCATGGTTTCCAACCATCTTTGTTTGAATGCTCCAATCAGGTCTGAAAGGAAAGCCAGGAAAATAATGTTTGATGCATGTTAATCCCAAAGCACTCCATTACCTCCCCCATTCCTGGGCCTTGCTGCACACAGTGTGGCCTTGGATTGTTGCAGTTTCTAATTCAGGCAATGAGCTCAATGTCAAAGTGTTGGGTCCTTTGTCTTTAACAATAAGCACTTAGCTCATCTAAATGAATAGAAATTGCTTTAGTGAATTACAAAAACCAAGGTCTTTTCAATGTAGCAACAATGACATTAATTATTTTTGACATTGTCTTATTTTTGCAAATAGATTGACTTGGAATTTCACTTAAAATGTAATAAACTCATTGACTGTTTAAACTAGATAAATGTAAAAACATTATTAGTAAATCAAAATGTCAGCTGGTGGTGACGAAAACCCTATTCTGACAATAATATTATACACAACGTGGGCACATTTTTCATTTTTGTGTGGGTCTAAGGTGACCTGAGAACGGTAGCCTGAGCTCCTGATTGCCAGTCCATCAAGTGTTACAGTGGGCACACACTGTCCTTCCTTGGGGCACCTGCTCACCACCAGAAAAGTTTATCAGCCTTAGCAAACAGGACACCCATTTACTTACACAGAAAGAGAATCTCACATTCAGAGCCTGCTGTGCTGTGTGTGTGTGTGTGCACGTGCGTGTGTGTGTGTGTGTGTGTGTGTGTGTGTGTGTGTGTGTGCGCGCACGCAGGATAGAAATCCTCACCCCAGAACCCAGCCCGTCCTGCTGGTGACCAGCAAGAGCTGAATGCTTTTCCTAAATCTTTGTAATCCAATAAGCTTTTGTGTTTAGCAGCTTGTTTTGAAACTTGTCCCACAACCCAGCCTGTGTCTCACAAGGTCCCTTGCAGGCAGGTGAGTGCCTGAGGGCCTGATCATTATTCAAGGCGAGAGGACTGCTCAGCCCCAACCAGAGTGTAATTTGTAATTAACTGTCATTTACTTCTGTCTGCATTGACTTGTTGTTCAAAAGACAACGGAACTGGGCTGGTGACCGATCTCCCTTTGTTGTGGATATAATGTCTCTCAGATCTGCTTGTTTTCATAATGTTTAAAAACCGGGGGCTTACTCTCTTGAAACTGGGAGAAGAAGGGAAATTCATTGAAATAAATCCAACACAAATAATTTGTTATGCCATGACACATCGCACATTCCATTTGATGAGGCCAGCACAGGCTGGGCCAGCTCCTTGCCATGACTGAGGACAGCCTTCTCTGGAACACAGGCTCTAAAGCACAGTCTTCAAACACCACCCATTCTGTGGCTGTGGACTCTAATTTATGCTGGCTTTTCAGCTTAATTATTTGCTTGTCACACTTTTCATTAGGAGAAAAATAAACAGAATGGGTGGAGAGGCCTGGATGGGAAGTCTGTGTTCCCGAGATTGGCAAGTCATTCCAACTTTAACTCCTTGAAAATTAACAAAGCTTTGAGACTGTTTCAACAGAAAAGACAGAGAAAGTATTCAAAGATTTGAAAAGAAATCATTAGATGTTCTTGCAAATAGATCCCCTTAAAAAGTCATTTTTTTTTTTTTTGTCTCTCTATTTGGAAGATTATGAGAGTATGGAAGGGGACAATAGTGTCTCTCAGTTGTCTGAGTTTCACTGGAAGATCTCAGATTTCTTTGAGGATTGTGTGTGTAGCACATATGACTGTGCTACACACTGAGAACATGGAGATGAGCTTGGCAGAGCTTCTGGGTATTGGAATAAAACATCTCGTCAATCAAGCTGGTCTCTCAGAACAAGACAAGTGATTTTGAAAGCAGAGGCAGCATGGGCTTGACAGGGGTGAGTGTGAGGACCACAAGCCCCAAAGACATTCATACTAGGTGGCTACGAGGGCAGATCTCACCTCTGTACCTTCTGTGTGCTTCAGGACTGCGGACAGGGTCCTCATGGACAAGGGGTGGGTCCCATGAGATTTATATGCTGCTGCCCACAAACAGAACCCAGATTCACAACTTCCTTCAGGTTCCTTCCTAAAGGTAACTGGGAATGGTGGTCAGACACTTTGGGTCAGAATACACTTGCTCCAGTGTACCAGAAAATTCCCAAGTGTACAAGTCTGATTGTAAACACTCTCTTCGCCCTGTATCTTCCCAGGTCCACCTTTAAGTCTCCAAGTCTATCTGAAAATACCCATGCACCTATGGAGGCCACTTCCTCCAGTGAATGCCCAACCTCATCTCTAAAGTGCCAAAGGCCTCCTGAAACCCCCAAATCTACCTTTAGTTTCCAAGTTTTTTTGTCACTGCCTAAGTCTGCCTGTAGATACCCAAGTTTCCTGTAATACCCAAGTTGTGTGTGTACATCCACATGTATGTGTGTGTGTGTGTGTGTATATATATATATATATATATATATATATACATATATATAATTAAATGTATGTCTGCATGTTCATATGTGTATATGCATATTCAAATTTATACACAGGTAAATGCCAAAGTCCACATGTAAATGGACAATCAACATATTAGTCCCTAGTTCTATGTCCACATTGAAGTCCACAAGTTCCTGTGAAAATCTCAAGCCATGAAGTAATCTGCTGCTCTTTCTTGTTATTCTCTCTGTCTCTCCCCCTCCCTTTGGTTTGCATCCAAGGCACACAGAAGTAAGAGGTGACAGTTGATACAGATAGGCCAGTTTAATTACTTGTCAGCTTATGTGTGGTCTCTGCCAGCTGATGCAGAAGCTTGGCTTTCTTTTAGCAGCTTAAAACCTGCCCAACTGCTAGGGCTTTAGCAGGAGCCCCCAGCTCAGGCTAGTGCTCAGATAAAATGCGAACTAGATGAGTCATCTGTCTGATTCCTTTGCCAACACTGTGATCCCCCAGTTTCCCCAGACTCCCTGCAGATTTTACGTGATAGGCGATTGTGTAGACACTCTGACATATAGGGAGACATGGATACACTCTAATTTCATTTTGTGATTTCTCTGAGACCACACCAAAACACTCCTTATGCTGTCTCTGCTTGGAAAACACACACTGCTTTCACAGGAAGGAAGACTTACAGTCAGGAGATCATTAATACTGTAAATAACATACGAAGATTTCCATTGTGCTCATTTAAGCCCCTCCCAGATTTAAAGATTTGAATACACCTGTGGTGAAAACTTGTTGTCCTGCCTCCTCTTGTGTTCCAGCCTCTGTGCTTCAATGCCTGGTCAACTATCTTGCCACTCTGTTTTAAGTCTTGCTCATTATGTTTGCCTTTTGTGCTCCTAGCCTTTGTGGATTCCAGGTGAGTGAGGGTTCAGTGCCCAGTTATTTTAACCATGTGGCAGGTTGCAAGCTATACCCTGGACTTGCCCTTATAGTCCTACAGAATGTTCTGACTTTTTGGTGTGTGTGTGTGTGTGTGTGTGTGTGTGTGTGTGTGTGTATGTGTGTGTGTGAGTGTGTGTGTATTTGCAGAGCATGGGGGTGTATATCCTTTATTACGGGTAGTTTAATAGGTATATGCAGTTGTGTGTTTGTGTGTGTGTGTACATCTGCATGTAAGTATATATAAATTAAATGTATGTCCAAATGTGCATATATGTGTATGCATATTCAAATTTATGCTTGAAGTTTTTATCTTGAGATGAAAAGTTTTCCTTGTACTGAAGCCTATAATTGGGTGCTGTAATTCCCAATTGTTCAGTTTATACTGTGAAAAGCCAAACAAGTGAGTGGCACTGCCCAGGCCAGGTGGTGCTGGCACACGTCTTTAATTCCAGCACTCTGGGTAGAGGCAGACAGAGGCAGGCATATCTCTGTGAATTCAAGGCGAGACTGGTGTACAGAGTGAGCTCCAAGAAGACCAGGGTTGTTACACAGAGAAACCTTGTCTTGAAAAACAAAAATGAAAAACCCGAAACCAAAACAACAAAACAAAACAAAAGATTAGAGAGGAACAAGAGCCAACCCCCTCAGAGACCCCCAACCAAGCCCTTCCTCTTTGATATGCTCTGGGGTTTTCCTGATGCTAAAAGAAGGGCTGAACTATTGTTGGTCATTGAAGGCTCCTTGCAGTTTCTTTTAAAAGTAAAACTCTCTCAGAAAGGCTTCCTTTGGTGAGGCCAGGGGCTAATGTAGATTTTCTGACTGGGGTTCAGCTCTGGGACTCAGGCATGTCATCTGCTGGCTGGACAAAAGTGACATTTCCAGTTTTGATGTCTTGCAAAGATATATTTCAAGCTCTCCATCCTGAGAAACTGGATTCAGCTTAACTATGAGATTGAATAAGGGAGATCTACATGAAAGGAGAGGGAAATGTCACTTTCTACAAGACTAAATCAAGAAACAACATTCTGAGCTACACTCTGCTACAGACACACGGCCTCCAAGGCCAGGCCGTGAGGGTTACTCAGGATGGCCTCCAAGATGCCCAGGCCAGGCTGTGAGGGTTACACGGGAGGTTTGCCTCTGAAAGAAATGCTCACAGTTAACTCAATGACTAGAAAGGAGCTAATATGATTTGATGGCAGAGAAGGTAGCAGGATTTGCTTGATCTTCATTGACTCTTGGCTCCCCGTCACCACAGTTTGGTTCTAAGGACATTCTTTGCAGTGCTCATAAACTAGCTAAACTCTCCAACCCAACACCCTCAACATGCAGTGTTCGAAGTGCTGGGAGCCTTTGCTGTGATGGGCTTGCTTGGAGCTCCAGTTTACCTTTACTGTGGAATGATCCCTCCTATATCTCTTTGCTTCCTTAGAACCTCCAATATATGACAGCATTAGGAAATCTAATAATAAAAATAAAGGAATGCAGGAATCAGCAGCTGAGGAGAGATCTCCAGGAGGACAAGTGTGTCCAGTGTCTGGAAAGAGGACACTCCTCTTCTCAGACTGCATTTGACATTGCTGAAGGTTTTGTCTTGATTACTTTCAATAAAACCCAAAGTAAGGATGACTGTCTTGGCTCACTAAGCAACAAGGTTCTATCACTAATTACAATCCTTTATTACGGGTAGTTTAATAGGTTTATGATTGGTCATAAAACAATTCAGTATGGGAATACATAAAAGGAACAGCTTATACAGCTGTGGCATCTTAATATCCAGCCATTGTAATCATTTTATGATCTCCTATGATGGTGTCTTTTATTAAAATATGCACATATGCCTTTACATGGGCTATATCGCCGCCAAAACTGGGAGGCAAAGTGAAAATCACATAAATACACACTAAAATGCCTAATGAGGCATCGTGGAAACTTCCATTGTCAGAAGTATGTCGACCAGATCACACGTGTGCAGTCTCATTACGGGTAATTATAATAAAATTATAAGTGCTGCAATAATTCTAACCTTGAAGGCACAATAAAGGATGGTTATATTTGCCTTCCTAGCCTGCACATCTGAGGCATTTTCTTCATTAATTATATTTCACGTTAGAATAATTATGTTGTGTAAGATGGAAATTCCGAGGCATGCGCTGGGTCCCAGCACTCTGTTCTCTCTCTTGTGAGTTTAATTATAAACACTACCTAAAGTTACACTCTGACAGACGCCATGTGTAGTCTGCAGGGGTGGAAGGAGGGGGCTTGTTGTTGGTGTTAATTTTGGTTTGCAACCCAATTAGTTAAGTCAATACATAGGAAGAATGAGCTTTGGGGCCCTGTGCCCAGTTCAGCCTCCTTACCCTGCCCCCACCCACCAGAGTACACAGCCTCCCACAGTCTTTTGAAGGCCGGGTGCTCACTAAGCCTGGCTGACATATATTCCTATTGTTCCATCAACACTCAGGAAACCTGTTTGTACAGTCACGACCTAAATATTTGCTTTTATTTTTCTGGCACACTGATCATCTTGTGTTGGGCTTAAGGGGAAAATCTCTGACTTGACTGTGAATTGTGATCTTGGAGAGCAAATTATTTGGGAATTCAAATCAATCTACTGGAATTGAAAGTTCATTAACTGTATTTTATGTGCACTCATGAATGCATGTGCCTGTGCTCATGAGCATGTGTGTGTGTGTGTGTGTGTGTGTGTGCATGCTCCTGTGTGAATGAGCACTCCTCCCCCCCCACACACACCTGCTTCTATCTAGGAAGACCAAGGCTTCTGCAGCGCCCACTCATCATGGTCCAGCTTCACGCTCACTGTCAGGACGGTAGCTTAGGGAAGTTGAGAGTCACTTTAGAAAGTGAGGTTCTGAAACAGTGGGGGCAATTTCATGAATGTAAACTAAGGAGGCAAAGTTCCTTAAGCAATCCACTCTTCAGTGGATCCCTTTAATAACTTTCAAATAAAATGGAAACTTAACCCAGAGGTGGGTAAAAAGAGAAAGCCCAGCTGAGGTTCTCTGGGGAATCACTTTGGTGAATAGACCCAAATGGCTTGTAATTAGCATATAAATTGTTTGCATGTAAATGGCAATCCTAAAGGTATTTGAAAAGTTTATTTCAGCTAGGGCCCCCTGCCACCTTGTTTACAGTAACTTCACACTGGGCTGGACAGGATTTGCAGCTGGAGAACACCCTCCCTCTATGTCACAGCTTTTTAGCCCTCATCCCACTTTATTGCAAATTACAAGCCTGCAACATAGCAATTAATGAAGTTTTTACAGTATTCAGTCACATCACACCATGGAAGCTGTAATCCAAACACCAGTACTTGATTATTATAATTTAATTAAATGCAATGCCATGTTTTCAAATTCCACAGGGCTAGAATCAATAGGTAGTTCAAAGTTTATTTCAAAATACAAGCACTGGAGAACCCTGCCCTAAGCTACCCATGGCTGCTTTCCCCTTTGTGGAGAGTGCCGCAAGGGTCAAGGAAGAGCAAGTCCTGAGGAAGCAAGTCTTCAGGTAAAACAATTGAAAGTTGTATGGTAGGCAGGCATTTCTTCCATTCTTCCCTGGAGCCTGCAAACATGGAGCCCCAGGCTGTCTTTTCACCAGGACTTCCTTGGGCACTCCCATTGGAGGGCAGTGGCCCATCCTCCTTGGGGACAATGGCCGACTCCTTCAGCTGCAGCAATGGAAGTCCTTTCCCTGTTGCAGACCCCTCTGGAGTCAGTGTGCTTTGTGAAATGCCCCTCATCCTTGGTGAGAATAATTGGGGCTCCCTGGGGACACAGTGGGACGCAGTGGTGTGAGGCTGGGTCCTCCTTCCCCTTCCATATAATTAGCCAGTTTGAAATGCACGTTAAACTGAGGAGAAACAAATGGAAACTGTTGTCAAAGCCTTCTGTGGGCTCCCTCTACCCCCCCTTCCCCCCCCCCCCCCCCAGGGCTCAGCACCGAAAAGCCACTCCTTTCCAGAGTTCCCACTGGGCGGGCTGGTGCTCTGTCCTCCAGGTCTTCCTGACCCTTCTAAGCACCAGGTCACAGGAGGCAGCTCCTCCATTATCCAGGTACGTCACCTCAGCAGCCCCTGCTCTCCATGCTCGGACCCATCATTCACTCAGCCATTTTTCCACAAATGTAGATAGATCTCTGGGTTTTAAAACATCTTTCAGATCAATTTTTTTTTTCCCTTTTTTTGAGACAAGGTTTCATGTAGCCAGGCTGGACCCAGACTTGTTACATGCTCAGGATGATATTGAACATCTAATTGCCCTGCCTCCTACTATCTACCAGGTACTGGGATGATAAACTTTTCACCACTTGGGTTGTGTGACAGAAGGCACAGAACCCGGGGCTTCAAGCATTCTAGGTACATACTCTGCCAACTGAGCTTTAACGCCCCCCACCTTCCTCACCCCAGCCAAATACATTGCTGTGAGTGGGGATTATTTCTTTTCTTTTTCAATCTTTAAAAAATTTATTTATTTATTTATTTATTTATTTATTTATTTATTTATTTATTTATTTATTTATGTGCATTGGTTCTTGCTCACATGCATCTCTGTGTGAGGATGACAGATCGTCTGGGACTAGAAGTATATATAGTTGTGGGCTGCCATGTGTGTGCTGAGAATGGGCTCTCTGGAAGAGTGGCCAATGCTCTTAACCCCTGAGCCATCTTCTCTAGCCCCTAGGGGAAGATTTCTAATAATAGAAGTATGATGTCACGAATTTGATGGAATTTTAATTTTGGTGGTCACTACCAAAACTCTCCCCAAGAAGGGGTCAAATGTCCAGTGCTGGTTGGGTTGCTGTCAATCTGACAGAAGCTAGGGTCATGCAGGAAGAGAGAACTTCAGCTGAGAAAATGCCTCCATCAGATTGGCCTGTGTGCAAGCCTGTGTGCATTTTCTTAATTAAGATTGACTTGGATGGTCCATATCAGTGTGAGCCTATGAAAGCTGACACCCCCAGCAGGTGGTCCTGGGTGCTATTAAAAAAAAAAGCAGGATTATAGTTTAAATGAACTTGTCTCATCTGGGCTGACAATACTCCCTCCAAGAGCCAAATACCAAAAGCACAACACCTGGCATGAGAAGCCCTCTTCTGAGTTGTTGGCCACAGTTGTTCAAGAGACTCCACAGACTATGGCAAGTTGTCCTTGGTTGCCTCCAGAGGTGTGAAGTTAGACTTTGTTACTGAAGAAGATGCCATGCACCTCAGAAACTCGGTCCAGAGACTCCTGAGTTGATTCTGACCTGAATGTCTCTGCCTCTTTCCTGAGGACTGGCTTTCACAAACAGTCAAAACTGTGACACAGCCCAGTCGCAGAGGGAGCACTTACAGAACATTCTTTCACTCAAGGCTCAGGGAGCATAGCAGGAAAGGGGCAGAAAGATTGTAAGAGTCGCAGACTGTGCTTCCTATAAATCCCAGGAAGCTACACCATGAAGTCTCATTAACATGACCGTCCAAATGTGAGCTGAAAGAACACAATGCCAACTTGCATGTCAAAGTAGATGGGAAAAGCCCCAGAGGCCGCAACCCTACAGGAAGAAGTACAGGCAACTTAGGAATGCCGAGAGCAGGAGAAATAGTCTTCCCAGGGAAGAGCACACCAGTTGGTTACATGATATCAAATAGTCATACATGAAAACATATGTAGGAGGAACACTATACAGACGAAGCAGTTTACATTTAGGAACACACAGAGAGAGAAGAGTGGAGTCAAATCCTGGGTTTTCATTCTTTAGTTGTGAGTGAAACTAAACTTACTAATTGTGTGTTTACGTCCTTCTTCTGTGAAGTCTGAGTCCACAACTGTCATTTTTTCCTACTCCTAGAAAACTCTGTGTTTCCCAATTTCTAAAACTGTTAGTAACTAGTAACTCCAGAAAGCATTCATTCCCTTGTCCATGGGTTAGTTAAATGGAGAAGTGAAGAAAACTGGTATTGGGTTTGGCAGAGTTACCCAAGCAAAATATGCCAAGTATGGCCTGACTGAGCTGAGCGGCGGGGTGAGCTTCACATGGGAGACTCCCATCTTTCTCACGTGGTCTGTGGTGTGAGTATCCTGCTTCCAATGGCTTCTGTGAGACAAGCACATACATTCATTAGGTCCACATAGGACCTTCCCAGAGATGATAATGGAATTAAGTCCTTTGAGGGAATGTCAATTGCTTTGGAATGTGCCTTGGATGCTACCCTTCTGTGACAGGGATCCAGTGAATGAGTGGGAAGAAGTGAGGAAGGCCAACATCTGCCAGGGTCATCTGTCCTTTATGTCAGTGAAATGGGCAAGTGATGTACCTTGCTGTGTTCATGCAGAAGCTGCACTGGGCTAGAGGCTGCCTGGCAGAGCAGGTGGAGACATGTTTCATGGAAGGCAGCAGTCCCATCCCTGCCCTCCAGAGTCAAGGGAGTCCCAGCAGTACCAAGGTCTTCCTCAATTCCTTCTCTTTCCTCATTAGAGACTTTGCTGCCCTGGGTACTGAGCATTTGCCACCTGGGGAGCAGAAGCTAGTACTGTCCTACATGATGATCCCTGAGTTGTCCTTCAGGCAAGGACCTGAGTCCTTCTTGCTGTTGACTCTCATGTTCTCCCACTCTACCCCAATCTGTTCTCATTTAACAAGGGAGTGACAGGTAAGCCCAAGTTCTTCCCAGCACCTCACACACACACCATCCCATTTCATCTTCCCAAGAGCCAGCTGGACCTTCTGGGTAGCTCCTCCCTCATCATGCCTGTTAACAGTGCTCTTAGGAACTGGGCAACGCACAAGTGTTCAAGCTTCTCTCACTTTCATATTAAAATGGCTTTAAATTTTTTAATTACATTTTAAATATTAATATTTTAAATATATGTGTAAACACGCATTAAGACTCTCAAACAGAAAACTCTCAGAACCACTAAGTCTGGACTGAAGTGAGTGAATGTAATCAAGAAGGCCTGTCCTGGCCTGATCTCCGTGACTCCTGAGGTAGATGGAGGAGGCTGGGGCCTACTGAATCAATCGGTCCAGATGCGCTTGGCTTGCAAAGGCATCCAGACTTGGACTTGGTAGCTCCAGGAGCTACACTGTGGCTATAGGACCAGTAGAACAAACTCTTGAGGATGAACCCTTGACTCTTTAACCCAGGACCCTCTCCTTGGCAGAATGGGAGATAGTTTATTGACCTTTGTTTGTCCAGGTAAGTTTTTCTCACTGGAAAAGGAGTGAACAAGTTGAAGGAAAAAGAAATTAACAGGTAAAGTGAAAGGTACATCATGAAGGTGTTCTAATGGGTTGAAAAGAGCTTGATTTAAAAGAGTTAGACTGCTTTGTCAGAGACTCAGAATGTGGAGAAGAAACACACCATCCAAGAGACATTCCCTCTGGGAAGCTTCACCCAGGGCTCAGGCTAACTCCTATGTCCTTCCGCATTTACTACATACTTTCTGAAACAAGCACGCAGAACCTTTGGAGCACATCTCCCAGGGGCAGTTAGTGTGGGTTCTAAAAACAAGGAATATAGCTGGACCTTGACACATCAAACTTTTCCTTGTATCCAACTCTAAATCACAGGAATACGTTATCACACTTTTGTGGGACCTTCTTACATGATAAATTCAGTCATTGTTAGTTAAATCTACTACTTTGAGGTTAAGACTAATGATGTGTCAGCTTCATGGCCTTGTCTTTTTTGGGAACTCCTTGATATTTAGAGCAGTGTGGAAGAGAGAGAAACTACATGAGAAGTCCCCATGGAGTCACACACACACACACACACACATACACACACACACACACATGCTGAACATAGATAAACATGTTCTTTATGCTGGGTCCCCAGGAGAGGACAAGGACAACACTGTGGGTTAGTGAAAAAAATAGGGAGCTTCCACTGGGGCATTCCATGGCTCTGGAGACTCTTGGGAGCTCTTCCAAGTGCAGTCCCTGGCTCTCACTGTCTCCTTCTCCCGTCTTTCTACCTCTTAAGGACAGAGGCAAATAATGCACCTTTGACTTTAACCTTCTCTTTCAAACTTGCTTTTCTGACCTCAAACCTAAATCAGCTTAATCTTTTACTGGCTTGAGCCACTCTTGACCTTAACTGATCCCCAATCCAAGAACTTCCCCTAACACACGCCTCATTTAGCCTCATTTAATTCAACTGCCATCTGGCCTGATGTCTATTTATCACCTACTGATGACAGCTCAAAACCCTAAAAGAATTTTAGGAGTGTGACTCAGACCATACGGCAGAAGGGAGATTACAAGTAGAAAGTTGAAGCTGGGTCTCCTGAGTTTACCCAGGAGAGAGGAGAGGGCCTTGTCCCTCCCTCCAACCCTTCTAAGGAAGCAAAGTGAACCAGCCTGCTATGTGTTCCCTTCCAGGGAAAACTTTCAGCCTCTGAGCAGTGTCAGGTTTCAATGGCTGTCCTGTACATGCCAGGACTGAAACCAAGGAGCTTTCTGATAGAACTCAAGTCCAAGGTTAGGCATTTCCCATCGTCCTTCTTAACGGTCAGTCCCATGCAGAAAAGCTAGCTTTACTGACCACTGTTTCCCTAGAATATCAGCTCACAGTCACCATCAATACATATTTAAGTGAGTACATTTAAAATATATATAGTATGCTTAACATCATATGCATTACATGCATTACACATGTATACATAACTCAGTCATGAGGACTGTATTTGTAACCATTTTCCATGCCTAGATCACTGACTACATGACTCAGTTAGGCTGCTTTTGGTCCAGGTGGGATCCTTTGTGGAGCATCTATGATGATGCTCTGGAAGACAGCTATGAAATAATGGAAACCATCACAGAAAAACACAACTAGCCAATGTTCAAAGAATTACACGTGGGGTGTTCTATCCCAGCTGAGAGATTTATAACACAACCCTGAACCTAAGGCTCAGAGAACACCATGAAGAAGTGGGCAAGAAGATAGTAAAGGTAGGAGGATCAGAACATCTGCTGTGAGACAGTGTTTTCTGTGGACCACAGGAAAGCTGTACCCAGGAACTCTCAACACTATGTTTACCTAAATAAGAACTAACAATGAAAGCGCCAGCTCACATGCCAAGGTAGATGGGGGAAATCTCACAAAGGCCCAACCCTAGATAAAGAGATGCAGGCAATCAGTGGCTGCTGCTTAAGGGTGAATCCATCTACTCCAGGAATGAGCTACCTGACAAGTCACCTAATCCCAGGTGGTCAGCTCTAAATACAGAAATGTTTGTGTGTATGTGTGTGTTTAACAGTACTGACTAAAGGGTAAGAAGCAATAAATTTGATGAGGAGTAGGAGAGTGTGGGAGGGGTTAGAGGGAAGGAGGGGGAGGAAGGGAGGGGTGAAATGATATAAATGTAGTGCTCATTCATGAGATTCTCAAAAAGTTCATTTTAAGAAAAAAGTATGGAAGGTTCAGCGTGGACCTGCTGTTTCTGTGTAATGCTGGTGGGACCCCTTCTGAGCTGCAGCATGGAGTACACACTGCTGCCATATCCCTGCAACTCACGGCCCCTCCTCTGTGGGGTTCATCAATATCATGTCTCCTTGTTGACCTGACTATGTTGAACAGAAGGTAGAGCAATTGTTTCAAGTGCCTTTGAGAACTGCTTTCAGAATCAAGAAGACCAGAGCCTGCTTGGATCACTGTGTGCTAGCCAGCATGCTGAGACCTGCAACAGCACTCTGCCCATATTACAGCCTGCCTGTGGAAGGCAGTGCACTCATTAGACTGAATGTAGGGACAACATCCATGCCACAAAACTGAGCATAGAATAATGAGCTGAGTCAGCTTCTGGTGCAAATGGTTGTGACTTCTAGAAGAAGGACTCTGAATCTGCACCCTGCCACACAGACCTGCTCTGCTCATGATGATCCATCGTCATCTTCTCAGTGATTGGACTTCGTAGGTTTTAAAGTCACTCACTTGGTTTTACCAGTTCATCTTTCTTTCCCACGTCCCATCCAGGAAAGAGGGCACACCCACGATGGCTTTCAAAGCACTGTTTCCCTTTCCTTAGCATCCGTCCAGTAGGGATCTGTGGCTTAAATAGAGGATTTGAAAAGCCTCACCTTTAGCTACTCTCCACTTCCCACCCATGGCTCTGCATCTTGACTTCCCGTCTGCCTGACACCGCTCTCATACCTTCTTTCCGACCCCTATCCCCAGGAAGGCACTTGATGCTACTTCCTCCCAGCAATGCCTTTTATCCTTGTGATCTCAGACTCCATCTTACCTTCCTGGTACCTCTCTTCACAGTGAACATGATCCAGCCTCCTCAGGCAGCTGTGTCCTGCTACCTTCCTGCACCATCATGCAGAGTGGACATGATTCATCCTTACACCTCATGCAGCCCTGCACCACCAATTTCCTGGGATTGTTCTCCACAGTGGACCTGGTCCATTGTGTTGATGATTACAGATTCTCTGGTGCCAAAGAGACGAACAAGCTGTCTCTTAGATTCTAAGAAATGAACACACTATTGTGCTTAAATGGTGTTGCACTTGAGTCCTGTTGGGTCTGTTTTAAGCTTATTGAAAGTTCTGGAAGAATCTGTGCTGTCTCTTTGAAATGGCTGCTTTGCAGGTAAGAATACACTAGTGTTTGAACTCGGGAGAAAGGCATCTTGGCTAGGGTCTTTGTTGCAAAAAAGGAAAATCTCTTACAGTTTAGTGTAAGCACATTTTGAAATCTTGTCTACTAAGACAAGGAATTCAGTGGCTCTTTGTGGCACTGTGGGAGAGAAATGACATCCTGGCCCTCTGCTCTCTCCAACAGTGTCCAAGAAGATTCTTCCACAAAGCTCTCCAAAGTGAAATCCTTGCGATGGGGACACTGTCCAAACACTGCCACCTTAAAACGGTACATACTCCAGCTGCTCCACCTCTCCAGCTGGTGTCTGTACAGACTGAGGAGCAAAGACTTGGCACACTTAACTACATTGTGCTTCTGTGTTGCTATGTTAAATCTGTATGAAATATCATGGATTATAGCTCCTTTTTCTTTTATACTGGTGTATTTGAATACCGTCAAATTTATACATCTTGAAAGTTCACATCCTGACTGACCATAAATTCTTTGCCAAACCATCACTGTTGGTCACAGGACATGCTATTTCCATGTAAATGATTCTTGATATCCCAAGGCTCCTGACTGGCCTTGCCATTCCCACAGTCACTCACTTGGGTTTCTCAACCTGACTTTCTGAACACTGGGGAATACTGCTCTTGTTTGGGAAGGAAGACTTTGGAGGAGATACTTTGAAATAATAATAAGAAAAGGCTTTGGAAGAGGCCGGCGACTGTCTGGGTCAGCCTAGGCGGGAGCTTGTCAGAAGGGGCTGATGAATGGCGGACTCCTGAGGCCTCCCGTTTGTTTAGTGTTCTTGCTCTGCTACAGCTGCACACAAAACCAGCATTGAAGTGTCTGCCAGGAAACATAACATAACCTGGCCCAGTGCAGCTCACAGGGCACTGCCCCGAGAAGGCCAGATTGTTCCTCAGGGCCAGGCTCTGACCGGAGATTCCCAAGCCGTGAAGTAGAGCGAGGCGTGCAGAATGCTTTCCAGTACATTACCCAGGGTCTGGCCAACCTGACCCCAAGAATGACAGATGGGAATGCAGGAGCCTCTCCGAGCTGTGAAGCAGGTTCCTTCCTCATCCTGAAGCTGGAAGGAGTTTGGTCTAGGACTTCAGACTCCCATGCTGTGGTCTGAAAGCCTGTGGGCACACCACCAAAGAAGACCCACTTTTACCTTCTGCCCCAGGTTGGAGATTCAGTTTCTATTTTCCTAACCAAGGTGCTGCTGTCTTAGAGTGCTCACCACACCCATACAAAAGCCACTAAGCACTCTCAGACACACCCAGCTCACTGAGGCCTCTGCCTCCTCCATGTGTTACCCCTCAAACAATGTTTTATTTATGTTTTTACATTATGTGTGTGCACATCTATATATGTCACATGTCTGCAGATACCCACAGGTGCCAGAAGAGGGTATCAGAGCCTCTGGTGCTAGAGTTACAGACAATTATGAGCTGCTGATGTAGGGGTTAGGATCCAAACTGAGGTCTTCTGGAAGAGCAGTACACACTCTTTTTAACTGAACCACCTGGTTATATTCTTCTGCTAATAGTTTGAAAATGTTCTTTCCACTTCTTAAAGTAATGATTGAGGCAAATGAAGATACAGGCACATAATTATTTATGTCTAATTTTGAACAGAAGCACTATAGAAAATGGGTATACAACTAGCCTGTAAGGGAAAGGTACATAGGTATAGATTTTAGCACAGTTTTCTCTATGAACATTTTGTTGTTGTTAGCTTGTGGAACCAACTAGTTTAATCTAGGTTACTTACAGTAGCATGGATGAGGGGTATTTACAAGGAAAGAAGGGAAATTATGAGCACCTATACCACTCAAGAAAATATTTTCTTTCCCTAGCGATTGTTAATTGATTACATGTCCTCAAGGAGGGTCAGAACCCTCCTTGTAAGATCCTTTCACCTCCCTGAGAAAAGGTTAATGGGCTCAATCTTTTTTTTTTTTAATTTTAATTTTTTTCTTTACAGTTTATCCATTATATATCCCAATTAAAGCCCCCTCCCTCAACTTCCCCAGTCCCACCCTCCCTCTTCTCCCTTCTCCCTCCCCTAGTCTACTGAAAGGGGGAATTCTCCACTATTGCCATCTGCCTACTGCTTGTTAAGTCTCATCAGGACTGCCTGGATCCTCTTCCTCTGGGAACTGGCAAGGCCGTATCATCAGGGGCAAGTGGTTAAAGAACAAGCAACTGAGTTTGTGATAGAGGCAGCTCCAGTTCCCCTTAGTCAGATATGCACATGGAAACTGAGCTGCCAATTGGCCACACCTGAGCAGGGGGTCTAGGTCCTCTCCATGCATGGTCCTCCATTGGTGCATCAGTTTCTACAGGACCCCCTGGGCTCAGGTCTTTTAGTTTTGTTGGCCCAATCTTTAGTAGATCTCATTGATGCTGTTGAGAGTTCAACAAGACAAAGGCTATGTCATGCTAAAAATAAGTGTTCCTCAACAATTTTCCTTCTAGCATGGTTGGGCACATACATCCTTTTAACACATTTATTATAAACAGATGGAGGAAAATTACATTCATTTCAACTTTTCTTAGCATTTATAATATAAGACTATGTACCTAGTGCGGTAAAAATAAGTTGAAGAACTTAACATTTACCAAGAGTAGTGAAGTGAATCCAAATTTGAATAAAATTCTTTTTAAAAAAATTGTGAAAATTACTTTTGGAAAGTAAGAATGGAATGCATATCAATTGTCTCTTTCCACTCCTAAGCATCCACCAAGAAAAGCAGAAATCTAATTTTAAATCTTTGGCTTCATTCCCCCTTATATACGTATCACAAAATGGATGCTTGCACTCACATCCCAGTATTTGGAAATTACAGTGGATTTGAAACTGAAAGACTGTCATGGCCTAAAAGACTAGTTCTTAAAAAAATCTATTGAAGATAGATTTATATCTATCTATCTATATCTATCTATCTATCTATCTATCTATCTATCTATCTATCTATCTATCTACACACACACATACACACACACACACACACACACACACACACACACACACATATATTCTAGAATTACTTCCCCCTAAACTAAAGCCCCGTGCCCACCAAACAGCAAGCTGTGGGCCCTCCACCCAAGCACACTCATTTCATTTTCAGTTTCTATGGGTCTTAGGACTTTGCACATTCTGAAAGCTGGGTCATACTCCATTCTTCTGTATCTGGTTTCTGCCCTTAGTCACTGTCCTCAAGATCTCCCAAGCTGTAGCACAGAACATTCCTCCATCTGTTTGCAACTGAGTAATATTCCATCGTTTGCACATTTTGTTCATCCACTCATCTGTCATTAAATACTTGACAGACTTCTGGCTGAGTTAGTCAGCACTGTGACAAAATACTGGGAACAAAATTAATTTGGAAGAGAAAGGACTTATTTTGGCTTCTGGCTTCCGAAGCCTCAGTCCATGGTCAGTTGGTGCTACTTCTCTTTGTCCAAGGCAAGGCTAATAAACATCATGGTTCTATCACTTCACACAAAAGTGCATATCAAAAGCTGGATCATCCATCTCTAAGAAACAATGAGGAGTCAGCCTGCTCTCTGAGCATATTACTTATAAATATTCTTAACTAAATGTCTCATATTATTATTGGTAATTTCTTGCTTTTTGTGGTTTCTTTGAGTGACTGAGTATGTTTTGCTTGCTTGCTTGTTTTTTTTTTGAGACAGGGTTTCCCTACACAGCCCTGGCTGTCCTGGAACTACCTATGTAGGCCAGATTGGCCTTGAATATACAGAATTCTGCCTACCTCTGCCTCCTGGGTTCTGGGATTATAGTTATGCAGCACCCTGACGGTGCTGTGTAGGAGGCTTTGTACTGTTGCCAATGAGGAGGCCAGGTAGGGTGACAAAGAGGCAGAGCCTCTGGTGTATCCAGGATTCAGACCCTTCCCTAATCCACTGACATGACTGACAAAAGCACTGCTCCTGGAGGTATTATAATACCTCTTCAAAAAGATGCTGAAGACCTTCCTCACCCAACATATCTTCACACATGGCATCCACAGAAGTGCCAAGCCCATCATTGTGTGCTTGCATTCAACTGTGGTGATTCTATCTATGTCAGGTTAGTTGAAGTCCTTTGAGTTGACAACCTAATCAACTTACAATAAGGTTAATGCCAAAAAGAAACTAGGAAAATGGGTAGGTCTCTGTAAAACTGATGAAGAGGTTAGACCAAGTAAATGGGTGGTCCTGTAGTAGTTAAGAACCATGGCAAAGAATCTTGGGCCAAGAATGTGATCAAAGACAACTTCAAATTCAGGAAATGAACAAATAAAGGATTTGGAAAAAAAAAGTTGACCCCTCTGGCTCCCTCTATCCTTCCTCCCACTCTTCCACAACACTACTCAAGCTCAGCCCATTGCTTGTCCTTGGGTCTCTGCATCTGTCTCCATCAGCCACAAGACAAAGCCTCTCAGAAGACAATTATGTTAGACTCATGTCTGTAAGCATAGCAGAGTATCATTAATAGTAACAGTGGTTGGCCCTCTCCCATGGGGTGTGTCTCCAGCTGGGCCAGAGTAACCTAACCTGGGCCAATGGGGACTCATAGAGACTGAACCACCAATGAAAGAGCATTCATGAGCTGGGCCTAGATCTCCTACATGTATGTAACAGATGTGCAGCTTGGTCATCATGTGGGTCCCCTAACAATAAGAGTAGAGGCTGTCTCTGACTCCGTTACTTGCTGCTGGGTCACTTTCCTCTAGCTGGGCTGCTAGTCACTCTCTAGTAGGAGAGGATGTGCTTAGTTCTGCTGTGACTTGAGGTGTCAGGGTGGGTTGGTACCAACTGGCATCCTCCCATTCCTTCTCTGGGAGGAAGGAGAGGGGTGAATGGGAAAAGCAGTGTGTGTGTGTGTGTGTGTGTGTGTGTGTGTGTGTGTGTGTATGTGTGTGTGAGACTTGGAAGTAAAGAGGGAGCTAATTTTGCTGGTTATGTGATGGGCACATTTATTTGGTTTGAAATGTGATCCAAAGACACTGTTCGCCAACCATCAGGCATGGAGATGCTTGATGCTTGAACAATGGATAATTAATGGTTTCTCTCTTCATTTGTACAGGATATTTGACTCTGGTGACCTCATGCTGGTGAGAGTTGCAATTCATGATGGTTGTCCCAGGACAGAGTGCACGTTGCCTGAACCACAGATGCCCCACTTTCTCCTTCAGAAGTCACCCGTTCTTCATTTCAGGGACCACATGACATAGAAACGCTTCTTTCCAGTGGCTGTTGCAAGGTCTCTGCTCATAAAGAGCCTTTGCTTGCCTACCTCCCTCTCTGTGAGGCAGAATCAAGTCATAAATATCTATCCCTTGACAAGAAAGATATCAGATGAGCCAAGTAGTCCCACTTCCTGTCTCTGTCCATATGTTCCTGTTATTTATGTACAGAGAATTGCATTTACTCAAGCACTCTGGGTGCTGATGGAAGTTTCCTTCATGTGGTAGTGCTGTGGCCCTCCTGTTCATCACCCATAGATAACACATGGCTTTGTGTGTGTTTTCAAAAAATTCCAGTGACCTTGTAGATAAAGAGGTCAGAGCTCATAGTGCCATCTGCCCACCAGGAACTTGTTCCCATGTGGTTCATGCATTTTCCTGAGATGATTGTATGGTACACTGCATTATTTTGACTAGATAATACATTTTTAAAGGCAGGCCACTAACGCCCTATATAGAACTCAGTTCCTCTTGAAAAACACTGCACATATTACATTCCCATGTGGACTGACCCTCAGCTCACAGGCTTGCTTCATGGTCTTCAGTGTGATGGCAACAAGGAGTCAGGGCAGCTCTTATGATCAGTGGTCACTCTTAAAAATCTAGTGTCAGACACCGGAAAGCAGCTGACCTTGTCTGCTCTGTGCCTACAGCTGCCTCAGGTTAATTCAAATTCTGTCTCTGTCATTATTGATACCAGCACACCAAATGGCAAAGATACATATGACCCTAAATTTGGGGATAAAGTAATTAATGAATAAGATTAGGGCATGAAGCTGGAATATAGCTCACTGGTGTTTGCTTGAAGAGAAGCAACCGCCTGGGTTGTCTCAGGGGGTGGGGGAGAGAGGGGGTGAGTAACTACTTTTCAGCTAACAGAGCATAATGTAGAGATTTTCTGGACTATTAATGTCTTCCCATTTATATATTCATCCAGTCTAATAATTACATTCTGTTAACTACCTACTTATTCCATGGCCAGTTAACACAAATGCTTTTATTTTACTCAGTAGCTTAGAAACTAATTCTGTCAATTAGAAAATAAAGTAACTTAATCCCCAGGCTATTTTTGTTTCTCCAAATAAAGGTTGGGTGTTCTACTTAATAGTGTAGGCTACTTAATAGTGTAAAATGAAAGAAAGTGGCTATTTCTTTTCAAATGGAGCTTCTCAAAGGTTACGTAATGACTGTTAGTGGTGCTTATCTTAGTCTGACAATGTGGTATTACTTCAATTCAGTGTCTTTGGTGAGTTGGACCAAAATTGAATATAGATCAGATCTTGAACTTGGCTGTGGAACAAATTGCTCTGATTGTATGGGATTACATGGTGCATGGATTTTAAATTAAGTACTTTCTTGCCCTATTAAATAATGTTGAGAAGCTGCTGTGGAGAATAGGTTTCATTTCTTGACTATTTTTCATACATATTTTTCCTTTATTAATCAATAGCCTTTTATGTAGGTTGATAGCAGCCCAGGAATGCATCACTCTGAGGAGTTTATTTAGGTCATGTGAAATTTCAGAGGATTTCCCTTGCCCCCAACTCGTGTGTCTCATAATACTATACTTACTGGTCTTTTTGAGAAGTCAAACTGTCTTTTTACTGGTCCTCAGCAGCTACTTTGAGGACATGTTCTTATTTCCTGTTTGTTTTCTCCTGGAATCCAATTTCAAGCCACTTTCTGATTGTCGCTGGTCTTATAGTATTAGATCTAAGGAGTGTGAGGTTCTGAGAACTAATGGGGAGGTGTAAGGATGGAGGCCGCCAGGGATCTCCATCCATGCTTAGAGGAGGACACCCTCAGCTTCAGGCCCTGAGGCATGTGAGTACAGAATCCCTCACAATCACGGGATATGGCAAGCACCCTGTGCGCATATCTTAGTCATATTTAAACCCTGCAGATATTTGGAACACATTTTCATTCTGTTTGTGTGTGCATTCAATGAATAAGAGTGTCAGTTCATGTTTTTCTTTCTCCCAAGTGACCATTGGGATGCTATTTTGGTATCTAGGCATGTGTAGGTCCTCAGGTGCCTGTCAAAATGACTGTGTCTCTAGCTGTTTCCTGCTGCTATGGCAGGGCTCTCAAGACAAAGAAAAGAGATTCACCTGGCTTATAGTCTGAGACAGAAGTACTAGGTCATGGCAATGACATCTGTCTGGCTTCTGTCAAGAGCTGACCTGTCCTGATGCAGATTCTGTTCTGCTCAGAGTAAAAAGTGGACAAGGAGGTAGTCATGACAAACCCTTCTACAGTGACCTAGTTGGTCCTAGAGAATGAGTTCACTCAGGTAAGAAAATCTTGAGTCCATTCTGGAGGACCCTGGCCACTTGGCTTTGTCCAGCTACAAAAAAAAAGTAGAGAAAGAAAGAAAGAAAGAAAGAAAGAAAGAAAGAAAGAAAGAAAGAAAGAAAGAAAGAAAGAAAGATAGATACTGAGTTTTAGAGCTTACCAGCTTCCTGCCATCACCCTGTGGGAAACCCCGTGGACCATCTAACTCTTTTCAGAACACGTTCCTTTCCCTCAGCTCAGACCAGTGTTGCTCCTAATGGTAGAGCTTCCTTCACAGCAAGACAGTAGACAGGTTTTGCTGAGAGGCCCTTGGTTAAATGTCCTGTGAACCTTTGAGTTTCCCTCTTAGCCCTGTCAATAGCCCAGGCAGAACTATTTGAACATCCAGGCTCAGAAACTTGAGATGTCAGCAGGTGCGTGGTCCAGAGTAAACAAATATGGCTCAATGTCCCTTCTCACTGTCCTCCCTGAGGCACTAGGATGCTGTGAGTATTAGTCATGGCTGGTGGGAGATCTGTCGGCTTGCCGCCGTGCCATGCCCTCAGGTGGACAGAGGGCTAGGTGCAGGTTGTCTGGGCAGCAACAGGGACCAGCTATGTCAGCAAGATGACAGAAGGCGAGCCTATGCCTGGTAGGGCCCTACTCTCTCCAGGGTCGACCATCCTGTACAGAGTAGCTCTGCCTGGTGAAAGACACCATGAGCTCCATGACACCATGACACTATGACATGACAGGTCCTCATTGTGCTGTGTATGTTTTTGAGTTGTGACAGGAACTTAGTATGTGTAATATTGCTATAGCACATGGAAAGCATGCAGGCATGTAGCCGAGTGATGCTAAGCATCTCATTTTGCTTAGGTATTAAGGGCTTTGTAGCTTGTGTCACACACACAAACACCTCTGAAAAACTATTTGAATTTATTCACTTTACATGCTGATCAGAGCCCCCTCCCTTGTTTTCTCCCAATCCTACCCTCTCATCTCTTTCCCTAGTCTACAGAAAGGGGGAGCCCTTCTCCTCTACCTCTGATCCCAGACTATCAAGACTCATTAGGACTGTCTGGATGCACTTCCTCTGTGGCCTGGCAAGGCCTCCATGCCAGTGGGAAGTGATCAAGGAGCAAGCAACAGAGTAAATATCAGAGACAGTCCCTGGTTCCTTTACTAGGGTACCCACATGGAGACTGAGTTTCGTATAGGCTCATCTGAACAGGGAGTCTAGGTCCTTGGTTTATGCATCAGTCTCCGCAGGCCCCCCTGAGCCCAAACATTTTGGCTTTGTCGGTCTCCTTGTGGAGTTCCTGTCCCCTCCAGGTCCTTTTGTCTTATCACTCCTCCATAAGACTCCCTGGGCTCTGGCCAAAGTTGGCTATTACGTCTCAGCATCTGCTTCAATCCCCTGGCAGGTGGAGTCTTTCAGAGGACATCTATGGTAGGCTCCTGTCCTGTTCTCTCTCTTCAACCACTTCTGCTGTCTATTCTATTTGCCTTTCTAAATGAGAACTAAGCATCCTCTCTAGGGTCTTCCTTGTTACTTAGCTTCTTTAGGTCTCTGGATTATAGTATGGTTATCCTGTACTATATGGCTAATATCTAGTTATAAGTGATTATATTCCATGTGTGTCTTTCTGGATCTGGGTTGCCCTACTGCATCCATTTGCTTGCAAATTTCATGATGTCCTTATTTTTCATAGCTGAATAATATTCCATTGTGTAGATGTAACACCCTGGAACAGCAGATGCTCCCTGGCCACTGCAAGGCAGGAAACTAACCTCCTCCCTCCAGGTCATTGCTCTGAGAGGTCTGCCTATTTTTCAGACTCCTTTGTAGCTCACTTTCAGTGGATTCTTCTCACACTGTTCCCTGCTTCTGCCCACATTGCCATCTTGTCTCAGCCCCTTTTTGGGAGATCATAGTTGGCTGCCATCTTCCTTTCTTGGATGGCTCTTGTTTTAATAGTAAGAACAGACATAGCACGGATCCGCTTGACTTCTCCTTCGGCCTCCTCTTGCTGTACACACAGCCCACACTACATGGAAGTGGTTAACCATGGATGTGAAGACACCATGAGTGAACTCTGTAGACATTCCCATGTGGATAAGGTCTCAGGCAGAAAATGTTAAACATACATGAAGCAAGAATAAAGAGGACTTTGGTGGAATGTGAAAAATATTTAGGAGAAACTGTGTTATCTTAAATTACATAAAAGGAAAACAGTAAAATGTTTTATATTCTTGTATTGGGTCTGTATGTATATATATATATATCTTCAAATAAATTTGTTAGTAATTACAATTTTCTTCCTCATGTATCCATTTAGAAGATTTTATTATTTATGTGTGTACCTGTGCTTATGTGGGTGTGAGCATGGGCACCTGCACAAGGAAGGAGAGAGTTTAAGAGCCCCTGCGCAGAAATTACAGGAGGCTGTGGGCTGTCTGACATGGGTGTGGGAAGCACGCTCAGGTCTTCTGCAAGAATGGCACATCTCCAGACCCTTCCAAACTTCAACGACTAAGATTTTGCTTGGTTTGACCTCTGTTTCAAGTGATTTCCCCCATATTCTTTATAGTTATTGTATTATTTACTTTTCTCACCATGTGGTAAAATATCTCAGCATAGGAGCTGAAGGAGAGATGGATTTGTTCTGGCTCACAGGCAGCAGGAGCTTGAGGCAGCTAGTCACATGACAACAGCCACCAGGAAGCAGAGAGAGCAGGATGGAGGCAGCTGGTCACGTGGCCACTGTCACCTGGAAGCAGAGAAGCATAGAGGGAGAGCTGGATGGCATTGCTCCAGTACCTCTTTTATCTTTACCCAGTCTGGGTTGCTCACAGGTACAGTGGGTTTTCCAACCACAGTGAATCTCGAAAATCTCTTACAAACACATGACCAGCGTCTTGCCTCAGGGATTTTAGATCCTATCAAATCAACAAGCAGTGTTAGCCACAAAAGCTGTTAAACAGAATCTTGATTTGTACAAATGTATTCAAAAGTTTGAAAAAAACTACCACTAAAAATTCATAGCACTTGAAATTAAGAGTCAAAGTGTCTCTCTGCTCTTTCTGTCCTGTGTGGGTGCTCTCTTGTGTTCTCATAGCATGTGGATATACATCAACATGTCTCATTTATTTGTTCTCTGTAGTGTCTGGGGAGGGGCCCCTCAAGGGATCCTGGTGCTGTGATAAAGCTGTTGATTATCCAATGAGCATTTTATGTGTTAGTAAAAATGATAGGTGAGGAGGTTGTGACTTGTGTATGGGTGTAGATGGTCTTGCTTCTCTGTTTTTCCATGATGTTCATTCAGGAGCATACCTGTCTGCAGGCAAGCAGCAGGGTGACCCTGGGACATTCAGCCATCTGGAAGTCCCCCACTGTAATTTCACTCTCTCAGCTCCATGGACTCCAGAAAAGGAGTCTTGACAGTGTTGTGCACCTTGATGGTGACTGCCGATTATCAATTAGACAGAACCTTCTGGAGACCAGAGAGACTTGAGACCCTGGGCAGACAGGTGGCAAGAGTGACAGGATTGGGCATTTCTCACATCAGTAAGCAGGTTGGAGGGTCTGAGTCTTTGCTTGGGTAGAAGCATCTGACAGAGTGATAACATCAGCTTTAGATGATCCAAGTTTGAGAAGTCCAGATGCTGTTCAGATGAAATGTTCACTGTTCGCCGTTCATGAGACAGGGACGTGGCCATGGGCAAACTTCCCAGCTCCAGCTCAGTGTGAAGCCTCATTTTTCCTGATGAACCTGCACATACCAGGCTGATGACTAGTACATGAGCTCGGCTGCAGCAGGTCCTGTGTACAGCACAGAACAGCAACCCCAAAAAGGCAAGTGCCGGACTAACACAAAACTTTGTGTTTGAATATCATATGTGCTTGCACTCATGAACTTGGTAGGTCAGCGTAGACTTGACAGAACAATATATATATATATATATATATATATATATATATATATATATATATATTATTAAATATTATTAAAGATATATATTTAAGAGGGGACTGGTGAGACATCTTAGCAGGTAAGAGGGCCTCTTACAGAGAACCTGTGTTCTGTCCCTAGCATCCAAGTCAGATGGATTTCAACCACAGGTAACTCCAGCTCCAGATAATCCAATGTCCTCAATGGCCTATTTAGGCACCTGTATTCAGATGGCACACACATGTGCACACCTAAACACAAATAAAATATGAGTATGTTTTAAAAAATAAGAGAAGCTGAGTGTTGATGAATGTCTTCACTCTTCTCAAGGCTCGTATTCTGGGGTGAAACCATGCCTCCACTCATCTGCTGAATGGACAGGCATCTCAGGAGTTGCAGCTGCCACTGGAGATGTGGCTCTGGTCTCCTCAGCATCATTGTCTAGCCACAGGAATGGTGCTGAGGCTATGTGAAAAGCTTCAGCCAGAGTCTGTCATTCTTCTAAGAAATCGTGAGCCAGGGTAGTTTGAGCACAAGAATATTCCTTGCGTGCACACACCCATGCACAGGCCTGCCTGCAGGAGTGTGTATGTTCATGTATGTGCACATGAATACATTTGAAGTGTGTATCAAGACCAGATGATAATATTACTTGACCTTCCTCAGGCGTCCCCTTGCTTTAATTAAGACAAGGTCACTCACTTGGACATGGGTCTCACCACTTTGGCTGGGCTGGCCAAGGAGTTCCTGAAATCTGAGTGCCTCCACCACCTCAGTGTTGGGACTGAAGGCACCGCCCCCCATTTATGTGTATGCTGTTGATCAAACTCAGCCCTCCCCTCCAGTTGTGCCATAAGCACTTTAGGAACTGAGTCTTCTCCATGGCCTAAGACTGCTCGAGAGCGACTGACTGTCTTCCATCAGGCACACTAGCACTGAGGAGTGCTCTCACCTCTGAGGATGTGCCCAAGATCTTCTCTTCGGATCCTTACCCAAGTGACAGTATGCGAAATGAAATACACTAGTCACTAAAGAAAAATAATGCCGAAATGTTAGTGAAATTTCACTAGTTCGTTCTCAAGCAGCTAACTTACTGTAACAAGCTGAGTTCAGACCCAGAAAGCACAGGTGATGGCTCTTTGCATACGTCATAGCAGTGATGGCACCATGGGCTGGTTGATTATGTGTGTGTGTGTGTGTGTGTGTGTGTGTGTGTGTGTGTGTCTGTTTTGCTCTGGGAATTCTGTCCAGCTGTGGCTCTGAGGGCACATTCGTCCTGAATGAAACTGGCTGGAATTAGTTTTCTGAAGTCTATGCTGCATGCTTATATGGGATGGAGGGTACCCAGAGACGGAGCACTGCTGTCTCAAGAGTCAGCGCCGGTAGCTGTGTAATCCACGAGTCAGCTGGTTGTTGAGGTCTTCTAGGAAGCTTCATAATGGAAGCCAGTTATCAAAGAGACCAAGGTAGATTTAGAAGTGGGAGACAGACAAGGGGTAAGTTAAGTCAGTTCACAATGTCAGCTTTTTAATAAGTGGTGACTATGTAAGGAAGTGTCCATCACACACAATAGGACAAGGATCAGTGTTGCAGACAGACACTGGGAGGTTCCTGCAGGATGAAGAACCTAAGGTCAAGAAATTCTGCCCCCCTTTCCTGTAGCTCACATCCAGTTACCATCTGTAGTCTCCATAACTCCATATAATCCACCAAAAGACAAGTGTTTCCCTGTATTCTCTATGCTGTGCTAGCAAATTAATTCACCCCAGAGAGTGTTTTACAGAAACTGCAACTTACAGCTGATGGCTCAGAAGTTCCAGTACTGCCACGTTTGTCACAGAAAGCATGCTCTGAGAGTGCAGTGGAGGAAACTGAGTCTGAGCTTTCTCAGAGCCACTGGTATATTGTTCTGTGCTTGTTATTTAATTGACCCCCATGCCCTGCAGCAGCAGCAGGGGGTGGGCCATGCTGCTGGTGCTAATGACCTCATGCTAAGTCCTTCACACCAATCTCATTTAACTTTAAATCAGCTCCCTATGTAGAGTCTGTCTTTAACTCTGTTTCACTAATGAACAACATCTAGTTAGGGGAAGGAACACTTTCTCTAGTGTGTCTAGCCATGCACCCTGCATAGGATCTTCTGCTTCCTGTTGTTCACCCTGCCCTGGAGCTGGTTATCTCTGACACATGTACCAAGGCCCTAGAACTTAGCAGAAACCACTTTCAGGGTTCTTGGGATGAAAGCAAAACATATAGACTATGTAATCACTTTAAAAACCTTTTTAAAATTTTTTTATTAATTACACTTTATTCACTTTGTAACCCCCTGTAGCCCCCTTCCTCCTTCCCTCCCAATCTCTTCCTTCCTCTCCCTTCTCCACACATGCCCCTCCCCAAATCCACTGATAGGGGAGGTATTCTTTTCCTTCCTTCTGATCCTAGTCTATTAGGTCTCATCAGGAGTAGTTGCATTGTCTTCCTCTGTGGCCTGGTAAGGCTGCTTCCTCCTCAGAGGGAGGTAATCAAAGAGCAGGCCAATCAGTTCATGTCAGAGGTTGTTCCTGTTCCCATTACTATGAAACCCATTTGGACACTGAACTGCCTGATATTGGCTACATCTGTGCAGGAGATCTAGGTCATCTCCATGCATGGGACTTGGTTGGAGTATCAGTCTCAGGAAAGACAGCTGTATTCAGGTTTTTTGGTTCTGTTGCTCTCCTTGTGGAGCTCCTGTCCTCTCCAGATATTAATATTTCCTACTTATTTCATAAGATTTCCTGCACTCTGCCCAAAGGTTGGCCATAAGTCTCAACATCTGCTTTGATAACATGCAGGGTAGAGCCTTTCAGAGGCCCTCTGTGTCAGGCTCCTAACTTTTTCCCTGTTTTCTCTTTCTTCTGATGTCCAGCCTCTTTGCCTTTCTGGGTGGGGATTGAGCATTTTAGCCAGCGTCCTCCCTCTTGATTAGTTTCTTTAGGTGTACAGATTTTAGTAGGTTCATCCTATATTATATGTCTATATGAGTTAGTATATACCTTGTGTGTCTTTCTGCTCACTCAGGATGATCTTTTCCAGTTCCCACCATTTACTTGTAAATTTCATGATTTCATTGTTTTTTATTGCTGTGTAATATTTCATTATGTAGATGTACCACTATTTCTGTATCCATTCCTAGGTTGTTTCCAGCTTCTGGCTATTACAAATAAAGCTGCTACAAACATGGTTGAACAAATGTCCATATAGTGTACTTGAACCTCTTTTGGATATATGCCTCGGAGTGGGATAGCTGGATCTTGAGGAAGCACTATTCCTAGTTGTCTGAGAAAGCGCCAGATTGATTTCCTAAATCGGTTAGAAGAAAAAGTGGGGAAGAGCCGTGAACTCAGGCTTTTGTCTCCAGTTGGCACAGGAGACAACTTCCTGAACAGAACACCAACAGCACAGGCTCTATGAGCAATAATCAATAAATGGGACCTCATGAAACTGAAAAGCTTCTGTAAGGCAAAGGACATTGTCATCAGAACAAAAGGACAGCCTACAGACTGGGAAAGGATTTTCACCAACCCTATAGCTGACAGAGGGCTGATATCCAGAATATATGAAAAAATAAAAAAGTTAAAAAGCAACAAATCAAGTAATCCAATTAAAAAATGGGGTACAGAGCTAAACAGAATTCTAGACAGAGGAATATCGAATGGCAGAGAAACACTTAAAGAAATGCTCAACATCATTAGCCATTAAGGGAAATGCAAATCAAAATGACCCTGAGATTTCACCTTATACCCATCAAAATGCCCAAGTTCAAAAACTCAGATGACAACCCATGCTGGAGAGGATGTGGAGAAAAGGGAACCCTCCTCTGTTGCTGGTGGGAATGTAAACTTGTAAAAAACAACAACAACAACAACAACAACAACAAAAACCCACACACACACACACAAAAACCTTTTTATATAAATATGTTTAGTTTTCTTTCTTTCCTTTATTTATTTATTTTTATCTTTGACCAATTTCCCCTTCCCTCTCTCCTTCCTGCTCTCCATCTCCCCTCTGCCTCCCCCCCATCCACTCCTCCTCTGTTTCTCTTCTAAAAGGTCAGGTCTCCCATGGATGTGAAACAGCGATGGCAGACGCACTAAGGCTAGGTAACTCCTCTCGTATTGAGGCTAGACAAGGCAACCCGTAGGAGGAAAGGGCTCTCAAAAGTAACCACAGGGTCAGAGACAGCCCCCATTTCCACTGTTAGGAATCCCACAAAAACACCAAACTACCCAACTGTAGCATATATGCAAAGAGCCTCGGTAAGTCCTATGCAGGCTCCCTGATTGTCGGTTCAGTTTCTGTGAGCTCCTCACAGCCCATGTTGCTTGATTCTGTGGGTCTTCTGGTGGTGACCTTGGTTCTTCCGGCTCCTACAATTCTTCCTCCTGTCTTCCACAGGATTCCCGGCCAAATAGTAGACAGAGCTCGGGAACTATGTAATTTTTTAAAATCTATGAAGAAAATATTAGAAGGTAAGCAGATGCTTGTAGCTGATTCAAGCACACATGGGCAGGATCTGCAGGACATTGGTTGTCAGGGACTGAAGAATGGCATCTTTGGTGATTCTTGGCTAGACTGTTCTCCTCGAATTCATGTCCTGTGGAAAGAGTACCACTTCCCACTAGGGCTCAGAGACTTATTCCTTAGTAATCCACAGCAAAGGATTGTGGGTGCCAGTTACCTGCCCGCTATGGCACTTCATTGTAGACTTGGACAACACAGGGCAAAGAGTTAAATGCTGACCTCATTCTGGAACTGAGCAGGTTAAGAATATGTCTTGGTTAATTTCTGATTTGAGTCACACCTATCATGGTCCGTAGCATGCAGGCTGAACAACTCCAATGATCTGGTCTGGGCTTGCTGACCAGCTGCTTCATTTCTCATGGACTTTGGGACCACTGAAGTAAGTCCCTTGGCTGCATAAGCCATCACCAAGCAGGGCCCAGGTGTGTTGTCCACATGACACCATGACACTGCAGAGGAATGGTGGAAATGTCAGCTTCTTCAACAAATACTGCTGGGAATGTCAGACACTTACAACAGAAAATAAAATAGGAACTACATCTTACCCCTATATAAAACCCAGATAAGACCCCGAAGGACAGGAAACAAACCCCGAAATGAACAGTGAGCCATCAGTAAACCAAAAACCTTCCACACAACAGAGGAAGCACATTAAAGTGTTTTTTTTTTCGGGGGGGGGGGAGGCAGGTGTTTATTTCCCTCACTGTAGGATGGTTCACAAACACAGAAGAAAGGCTTTGGCATTGTGGGGGAGGTCACCGAGATCCTCTTATAATAAGGTGGTCTCAAAAATACAGGGTTAGCATCCAAAATACATGAAGAATTTATGTAACTAATAACAAAATATGAACAAAAATTGTTAAACTTGCCAGTACAGTGGTGCATGCCTTTAATCTCAGCACTTAGATACCAGAGGCCGGAGAATCTCTGTGAGTTCAAGTCCAGACAGAGCTACATCTTGAGATTCTGCCTCTGTAAAAGGATGGCTGAGCTTTTTCTTGTTGATTTCACACATAATTTACCTCAGCCTATGTGTAAAGAGATAGATGATGATAGACAGATGATTGATTGACAGACAGTAGATAGACATAGATGATAGACACATGGTCGATAAATAGATAATGGATAGATGATAAATAATAGATGATGGATAAACAGATGATAGACAATAGAGCCATATTTAGGAGCATCTACAAAGTGAGCCTTTGCTATTCAGGATGAGCTAAACAGTATTTATTCAAATACACACATGAAGAAGAGGAATTTAATTTGGTCTCATGTAAGTTATAAAGTATTGGCTAATTCAAACAATGTCTATGAAAATCTTGCTGGCCATTGAATTTATTTTCTCTTTGCACACAAACCTTACCTGACTGATTCCCTAGGTCAATAGCCAAACACGTTTTTTTGTCAGGGAATCAGGTCTAGTCCTCCAAAAGAAACTAAATGATGCCAGTTAAAAAAATGGTGAAAGATTTTTTAAAAGGAAAGTTTCTGGAAGCTTCTTCTATGTTAATGAGCTCTGTATACAGCCTCTGCCTCATCACTGGCATCAGATCCTCGGCAGGCCTCTGACGCTGAACAGAGGGCTTCAAGTGAGAGGATGTTCTCATTTGTACCACACAGGGCCCCAGCTTGTCAGAAATCCAAAGCATTTGCATACTTGGATGTGATACACGGGCTCTCGGAGGAGCAACAGAAACAAAACAAAGCATGGGAACAGAAAACATTGTGTCTGACCTGTCGGGACCCAGTTCTGATTCTCAGGACAGCCGTGTCTGAGGCCTGGTGGGCTAGATGTGTGTCAGGGACACCGGGGGTCTCAGGGAGCTCTGGATGTTGCACTGAGAGGAAGAATAGCACAGCAGGAGGGATAACACAGAGGGAGGAGGGCGCGGACACATCACTCCTGAGTTGCTCCATTAGAAAAACAAATCTGCTACTTAGAGTCTTTCAAATGCGCTCAGTAGACTCCTGTTATATGTTCGATGCGCATCCCATCTGTCTTTCTAAACGAGGATTGATAATCTTACCCCATGTCCGCTCTCTTGATTATCTTTTTTAGGTGTATAGATTTCATTATGTTTATCATATCTTATAGGTCTATATAAGTGAGTATATACCGTGTTTGTCTTTCTCCTTCTGGGATATTTCACTCAGGATGATCTTTTCTAGATCCCATCATTTGCCTGCAAATTTCATGATTTCCTCTCTTTTGATTGCTGAGTAGTATTCCATTGTGTAAAAATACCACAATTTCTGTACCCATTCCTCTGTTGATGCACATCTGGGTTGTTTCCAGGTTCTGGCTATTACAAATAAAGCTGCTATAAACATGGTTGAGCAAATATCCCTTTTGTGTACTTGAGCAAACTTTGGGTATATACCTAGCAGTGGTATAGCTGGGTCTTGAGGAAGCACTATTCCTAATTGTCTTAGAAAGCGCCAGATAGATTTCCAGAGTGGTTGTATCAGTTTACATTCCCACCAGCAGTGGAGGACAGTTCCCCTTTCTCCACAACCTCTCCAGCATGTGTTGTCCCTTGAGTTTTTCATCTTGGCCATTCTGATGGGTGTAAGGTGATATCTCAGGGTCGTTTTGATTTGCATTTCCCTGATGGCTAATGAGGATGAGCATTTCTTTAAGTGTTTCTCTGCCATTCGATATTCCTCTGTTGAGAATTCTCTATTTAGCTCTGCTCCCCATTTTTTAATTGGATTACTTGGTTTGCTGTTTTTCAGCTTCTTTAGTTCTTTGTATATACTCGATATTAGTACTCATGACCAAACCTTTGGCAGAGTACAGGGAATCATAAGAAAGAAGGGGAGTTAGTCCGATGAGGAAAGGATAGAAGCTCCACAAGGACCAAATATATCTGGGCACAGAGTCTTTTCTGAGACTGACATGCAACCAAGGACCATGTATGAATGTAACCTAGAACCTCTGCTCAGATGTAGCCTGTGGTAGCTCAGTAACCAATTGGTTTCCCATAGTGAGGGGAACAAGGACTATTTCTAACAGGAACTCAATGAGTGGCTCTTTGGCCTCCCCACCCCCCCAAGGGAGGAGCAGTCCTGTTAGGCCACAGAGGAGGGCTTTGCAGCCAGTCCTGAAGATACCTGATAAAACAGGATCGGATGAATGGGGAGGAGGTCCCCCCTATTAGTGGACTTGGCAAGGGGCACGGTGGAGATGGGGGAGGAAGGGAGGGACTGGGAGGGAATGAGGGATCGGGACACGGCTGGGATACAGAGTTAATAAAATGTAACTGATAAGAAAAAAATAAAATTCAAAAAAGAAAAACGAATCTGCAGATTGGAGACTCAGATTCTACTTTCTTGTTGCTAATTTTCTTCATAAAGAGCATAGATAGCCACTGGAAAACAGTGGGTCATGCCATTATTATTTATTTGTTTCCCTCTAGATTTCTCTAACAGGGTTTTTGCTGTTCTTATTTATATTGTGAGAAAGAAACCAGGTAAATGTGAAATTTAACTATCTCTTCAAGCTTTGTTTCTGTTGCTATGATAAATACACTGACAAACAGCAACTCTGAGGAGGAAGTACTTATTACAATTGAAGGTCACAGTCCACAATTTCAGGAATGTCAAGGCAGGATCTCCAGCAGCCAGTGACATCACAGTAACAATCAAGGGTAGAGGAGTAGGCACACCCTTTCTTGTTTGCTGTTTATGCTCTGTCAGCTCTCTTGAGCTGCAGGCCATGGAATATTGCTGGCCACTATCATGGTGAGAGTGTCCCTCCTCAACTGATAGCCAAGGCAACCCCTCAAAGACACACACACACATGTCAACCTGACAATTCAACCATCACATTGCCAGAACTCACACTCCTTTTCTTATTACACACCCAAAATAATCAGTTTGGTAGAAACAAGAAATTAAGGTGAAATTAAAGACAGAGGTTACAGACCCATTCTGTATGGGTCTCTGAGTCACTTGGAGGCTACAGGGAATAAGGAGTACAGAAGGGATGCTGAACACAACTTTCTTTATCAAGTCCTTGTGCAGGAGACCATCTGGTGGCATCAGGCTTTCATTTCTCTAGAGTAGTGGATTCTCAACTCACAGGGGTAGCATGTCAGATAACTTGAATATCAGATATTTCTATTATGGCTCATAACAGTAATAAATTAGAGCAATGAACTAGAAACAGAATAATTTTATGGTTGGGGGTCACCTCAGCATGAATGGAATTAAAGGGCTGCAGCATTAGGAAGACTGAGGACTGCTGCCCCAGAGCATAGTTTGAGTCCTGCAGGACCCTACTGTTCACCATTGACATACACAGGAGGCGGACGTGTGGCAGACCAGGGCAACTGCTCAGCCAGCAGGACAGGAGTATGCAGTGCAGCGCCCGCTCGGTGCCAGAGCTATAGGAGGATCATGACATTGGCCTCATGCCAGATGCTGGGAGGCTCTGGAAGGGCCAAAGGCCTTCATAAGGCAATGTATTAGGCAGTGAGCACCAGGGCGGGGCTGTGCATGTGGAAGCATTCCTTCTGCAGCTCACAGCCTCCAAGCCACCCCTGGTTGGTGTTGGTGCACTCCACTGGAAGCAAGCCATGTTGTCTGAGCAATCATCCCAGTGAGTTTGCAGCATTCTTATAACAGAGAGGGGAGGCCCAGTTGCGAGCACCATGCTTTCGGAGAGCAGAACGGTGTTCTAGAAACTGTCGTTTTCTATTTTGCTTTTAGAAAACTTTAGACTTGCTAAAAAGAAAAAAAAAAGTCTAAAATGCCATTTGGAAGAATGACATGAGGTAAAGCTCAAGTATACAAAAGACCCAGGACTGAAGAACAGGATATAACGCAAAGAATGGGATGTTCAGTTCAGTGTTACCCTCAAAGCAAGAAGGGGAAAGTTCACAGTGCAAAATATGGATGCAGCATGGAAGAAGAGTTTGGAATATAACAGTATACTTAAGGGAATTGAAGACTTGGGAAGCAGTAGGTGGGATGAGAAGGGCAAAGTCATGTGTGGAGTCATATGACTGTAGGAAACACAGCACATCACTGAGGCATAGGGAGCAGTACTAGCAATGCAGTGACTTATAAGCTATTAAGAAAAGTTTCTTGGGATGTAGAAAGTACATCTTTAAAGAATTTTTTTTTGTTGTTGTTGTTACAAGAATAGTGTGTCTAGGCCTAACAGTAATCTGTCCAATTCTTTTTTTTTTTTTAACTTTTATTAATTACACTTTATTCATTTTGTATCCCCCATAAGCCCCTTCTCCTCCCCTCCCGGTCCCACCTTCCCCCCCCCTTTCTGCATGCATGCCCCTCCCCAAGTCCACTGATAGGGGAGGTCCTCCTCTCCTTTTTTCTGATCTTAGTCTATCAGTTCTCATCAGAAGTGGCTGCATTGTCAGGGTTCTAGGTTATCTCCACGGATAGTCCTTGATTGGAGTATGAGTCTCTGGGAAGTTCCCTATGTTCAAATTATCTTGTTCTGTTGCTCTTCTTGTGGAGTTCCTGTCCTCTCCAGCTCTTACTATTTCCCACTTCTTACATAAAATTCCATTCACTCTGCCCGTCATTTGGCCATCAGGCTCAGCATCTGCTTTGACAGTCTGCACGGCAGAGGCTTTCAGAGGCCCTCTGTGGCAGGTTCCTAGGTTGTTTCCTGTTTTCTTTTTCTTCTGATGTCCATCTTCTTTGCCTTTCAGGATGGAGATTGAACATTTTAGTTAGGGTCCTCTCTTTTGCTTAGTTTGTTTAGATGTACAGATTTTAGTCGGTTTATTCTATGTTGTATGTTTATATGAGTGAGTATATACCATGTGTGTCTTTTTGCTTCTGGGACAACTCACTCAGGATGATCCTTTCCAGGTCCCACCATTTACCTGAAAATTTCATTTCCTTATTTTTCATTGCTGAGTAATACTCCATTGTATAGATGTACCACAGTTTCTGCATCCATTCTTCAGTTGAGGGGCATCTGGGCTGTTTCCAGCTTCTGGCTATTACAAATAAAGCTGCTACAAACATGGTTGAGCAAATGTCCTTTTTGTGTACTTGAGTCTCTTTTGGGTATATGCCTAGGAGTGGTATGGCTGGATCTTGAGGAAGAGCTATTCCTAGTTGTCTGAGAAAGCGCCAGATTGATTTCCAGAGTGGTTGTACCAGTTTGCATTCCCACCAGCAGTGGACAAGGGTTCCCCTTTCTCCACAACCTCTCCAGCATGTGTTGTCACTTGAGTTTTTGATCTTGGCCACCAAAACCATACAATGGAAAAAATATAGCATCTTCAACAAATGGTGCTGGTCCAACGGGATGTCGACATGTAGAAAAATGAAAATAGACCCATACTTATCATCCTGCACAAAACTGAAGTCCAAGTGGATCAAAGACCTCAACATAAAACCAGACACATTAAATCGGCTAGAAAAAAAAAGCGAGGAATACCCTAGAACACATTGGTACAGGAGAAAACTTCCTGAACAGAACAACAGCACAGGCTCTAAGAGCAACAATCAATAAATGGGACCTCATGAAACTGAAAAGCTTCTGTAAAGCAAAGGAGACCGTCATCAAAACAAAGCGACTGCCTACGGATTGGGAAAGAATCTTCACTAACCCTTTATCTGACAGAGGACTAAAGTATATACAAAGAACTAAAGAAGCTGAAAAGCAGCAAACCAAGTAATCCACTTAAAAAATGGGGAACAGAGCTAAACAGAGAATTTTCTGTAGAGGAATATTGAATGGCAGAGAAGCACTTAAAGAAATGCTCAACCTCATTAGCCATTAGGGAAATGCAAATCAAAACAACCCTGAGATTTCACTTTACACCCATCAGAGGACAATTCTTAGCAGAGTATTGTTTATAGTGTCAGGGTTTGGCACTCTCTGATAGGATGGGTCTTTCGTTGGGCCAGGCATTAGTTGGACATTCCCTCAATCTCTGCTCTATCTGCTCTGTCTTTATCTTAATGTTTTTATTTACCCCAGCTATTCTCATCTCTGTTTTATTTGTCTCCTAATTCACTAGTAAATGTGTAACAAGTCCCCATCTTCAATGTTACTATAGAGGATTTTTCTTCAGTTTAAAATCTTCCAGGAAATGAAATCCACTTAGAAAAACAGCTGTGCCACTTAAGAAGAGGGTCAATTCTTCATGAGTATGTATATTTAATTGTATTTTCTTCCTGTCACTGTCCCAGAATATTCTAGTGGGCTCTAGTATCCATGCCAAGATAAAACTGGAGGCAGTGTGTATTGATGCATGCTGGCCTTTCTGGAAGTAAACAAAACCAACAGGCATGGATTAATGTTTAGTTATTTAGTGATCTTACTGATCGTATGCCCATACTTCTGTCCAGTGTGCATTCTCCAGGGCCTTGCTATAAAGTAAATGTTAACATCCCCCAGACTCATATGCTGAACCCCTAGTTCCCAGTGTGATGGAGAAGGTGTCTAGGAGACAGCTGAACTCTGAGATGCAGAGGAAAGAGTCTTGGTGATGATGCTCATGACCCAGAAGATCAGGAAGAAACCAGAGCCTTCCACAGCCAAGAACATGCCATACCCGACCATAGGCTTCTGGCCCCAGACTGTAATAAAGGCATGTTTGTTGTATAATCCACATAGTCCACAGAAACCTGACCTGATGGAGACAGGTCTTCCTGTGAAAACACAGCTGATAGCTTCAATAAAAACCACTCCAGATTATGGCTACTTGACCATGACTGCAAGGTTTGCAGCACTGTTCCTCCGTCCATCTGCCAGTACCTCTTGTTTCCCTTTATTTATTTTCTAAATTTTAACATGTGAGTAAAATCAATTTTTGTGTGAGTCAGTTTTCTTAACTTCTCTATCTTCGGCAGTGAGGATCAACGTGGTGCTTGCGAGTGTCCTGATGTGTGTCTCAGCAGCCTGTTCTGCCTGATATCAGAGACAGAAACTTAGCTTTCACAGGCTTCTGGGGGTGATCAATACCAGGGCACACACTAGCGATAAGTCAGCAGTTTCTTTGCTTTGTTGACATTGCCACTTAATTTGCCAAAAGACTGCTGGACACTGTAAACTTCTCTCCTTGACCCCTGTAAGCACGAGGAATTTAAAATGTGTGACTTAAACGATAGGGGAGCCAGTTTCCACAAAAATCAATGGTTGGTCTGATTTCTGTCACAGAAATATAAATTCCTGGATTAGGAGAAGCCATGTATTTTTGAGGCTCATGGTAATTGTTCATATATATTATTAAATTATGTTTAGTTTATTTATTGTGTATGTGAATGTGGAGATTAGAAGAGACATTTTAAGAACCACTTTTATCCTTCTATAATAAAGGTCCCAGAGAACAAGCAAAGGTCGGCAGCCTTGGCAGCAAACATCCTTTCCAGTAAGCCATTTCTCTGGCCCTGCTCATAGATTTTATATGGATGACAGTTGCTTCATGTGATATTTTATTAGATAAGTTTAAATAAATTAACCATTTTTGGGTAAAAAATTAATATTTATAACAAAATGGGAATGGTTTTCTTATAGTTACAGAAACAGTATAAAAGTCATTAATAAATAATATGCTTTGCAGTTCTTGTAATTGGAGGACACCAGCTGCTGAGTACAGTGGAATGCTTCCTGTGAACGTGCTCCTGACAGCAGCTGTACTGAGTAACAGAGTCTGCTCATATTTTGACCCACTACCTTGCCCAGTTTTCCTCAAAGTGAGCATGTTCATGTGCTCTGCAGTCAAAGCACATGAGAACTGGGGTTCTCTAAGCAGTTTGTGGCTAGACATCAGAAATAACTTCACATTTCTACAGCAAGGTGTGACTTTCCATTGGCTGATGGCCTTCCACGTCTGCTTATATCTGTAAATGCCAGCTTTTGCCAGCTGCAATTGTACATATCTGTCTCTTATAAACTCACCGGTCGGTCTTCCAATGGCCCTTCTTTGTAATTCTATTTTTTTATCTAGGCATGTACATTCCAAGTGCTTTGTATGCATTTAAATTTGTTTATGCTATGCATGGCAAAAGTTACAAATGGTGATTAAGTCAGATTCAGAATATTTTCCATTTATGAAACATAAGTTTTTAAATTTAATTAATTACACTTTATTCACTTTGTATCCCCCCCGTAAGCTCCTCCCTCCTCCCCTCCCAGTCCCACCATCCCTTCCCCTTCTTCACACATGCCCCTCCCCAAGTCCACTGATAGGGAAGGTCCTCCTCTTCTTCCTTCTGAACTTAGTCTATCAGATCACATCAGAAGTGGCTGCATTGTCATCTTCTGTGGCCTGGTAAGGCTGCTCCCCCCTCAGGGGGAGGTGATCAAAGAGCAGGCCAATCAGATTATGTCAGAGGCAGTCCCTCTTCCCATTACTATGTAACACACTTGGACATATAACATAGGATAAACCTACTAAAATCTGTGCATCTAAAGAAACTAATCAAGAGAGAGGACCCTGACTAAAACGCTAAATCCCCATCCCGAAAGCAAAGAGGATGGACATCAGAAGAAGAAAACAGGAAACAACCTAGGAACCTGCCACAGAGGGCCTCTGAAAGGCTCTGCCCTGCAGACTATCAAAGCAGACACCGAGACTTATGGCCAACTGTTGGGCAGAGTACATGGAATCTTATGTAAGCACTGGGAAATAGTAAGATCTGGAGAGGACAGGAACCCCACAAGGAGAGCAACAGAACCAGAAAATTTGAACACAGGGGTCTTCCCAGAGACTCATACTCCAACCAAGTACCAGGCATGGAGATAACCTAGAACCCTTGCACAGATGTAGCCCATGGCAGTTTAGTCCCTAAGTGGGTTACATAGAAACATAGGTTTTAAACATACTATTTAAACCATTAAATAGTTGACAGTGGAATTCAAACAACAAAATAATGACAAATCATTAAAATATTCTTGAAAAATTATTCAGATTCTCTGTTTTGGGTGTCTGCATATAACCTAGAGACTGAAATGTCACTTCCTGTGTGGGCGACAGAATCAAGTAAGCTCATGGAATCGTAGTACTAATGATAACGCATGCATATTAAAAAGCTTAATCAAAATTAGATGTATTTTGTTGTTTTGTTTTGTCTTGTTTTGGGTTTTGAATAACAATTATGTTAACATCCTAAAACATTTCGGGATTACTGTCTTGTGAGTTAAAATAATATTTATTCTGTCAGTAGTTATGATACATTTTTAATCAAATACAAGATAAGCTTTTTGCTCTTTATCTTTTCTTTTTTTTTTTTTTTGAGTTTTTGCCCTTATTTTTAAAATATTAATTGTTTTGTTGGCTACTTTATTTATAATTTCATACATGTATATAGAGAATTGTGATTATTCTTTCTCTTCACCCTCTCATATCTCCCTCCCATGCCTGTTAATTCTGCCAGCTCCCCTCCTGCCAGTCCTTTTTCAGATTCATGGCTTTTGATTTTATTTTGTGACCTGTTTGGTGTACGTGGGCCACCTGTGTGGCTATTGGATTGGAATTATACATTAGAGCCTTGTGGGCTCAGTAGGGCAAACTCAACTGAAGACAATGACTTCCCAGGTCTTAAATCTATCAGCAGCAATAGTCCAGCAGTGTGGGGAGACCCGTGACCCCTCCATCCACCTGTGGCTGTTGTCTTGCTCTTGCACAGCCAGTGTAGGTACCGCAGTTGCTGTGATTTTCTAATTACAAGGGCTGTGTCTTACCAAGAAAAGTTAATTTACTGCCTTTCTCCTTATTTTTTTGGCTTTCACATCTTTTCCTTTGCCCCTCCAACAATGTTCCCTAAGTCTTAAAGAAATGATGTAAATGGCCTTCTTGGGACTGAACATGTACTGTCACCAATAGAATCTTCTGAAGCTATGTCTTTGCAGTTATCATTGCTCACCGATTAAGGCTGAGAGGAGGCATAAAAATGAACACTTAGAAGGCAGTTTGATGTTATATCAATTTAACTTATTCAGTCCTCTGACCCCAGGCCTATGATCTCCCCGACCATGGGTTTTTGACCAGGTTCAATGCCAGACTTGGATTCTCTCTTGTGGAAGAGGTCTCAAACTCAACCAGAGAACAGTTGGTTATACCCCAAAATCGATGCTGCTGTTGCACAAGTGGGCACATCTTGTTTGATAAGTCAGTGTCATAGATCATATAATTCACTGAATCACAAAAGTGTGAAATCACTTATGTGTTTTCTCTCTCAGGAGCCAGCATAACTAAGCACTATCCAGGAAAAACAAGTTGTCAATTCAGTCTCTGTTTTCTCTGTGTCCTGAAAACAATGAGTGTAGTGGGTTTTTTTTTTTGTTTGTTTTTTGTTTTTTGTTTTTTATCAACAGGGTCTTATCCTCTGGTTATAGACAGCAATCAAAAAAAAATTTCAAAATCCTGTATTGTTTGTCTGGGGAGGTTGGGGCCTCTTTTACCAGTGATTCATTAGGAGGTATCCAGTACTTGAATTTTTTAAAAATAACCCAAAGCTTCAAGGAATAGACTTTTTTCAGCAAATGCAGAACATCTCCCTTAAAACTTCACAGATACACATATACATTTGTGTGTGTTCCTCGAGTATAATTCGCGTCTTCATTTAGTTACATGGCAGCAGGCTTTCCCACCGCTCCATCACTCATTCTTCTTTTGTTGAGCCGTCCCGAACTCCTTGTCTCCCTTGCCTCCACTCCATCATGGCTTAAACATTTCTGCCACCACTCCTCCTTTCTGTTCTCATAACTTGCATTCTACTGTTCCCTATTCCTTAAGCCATCACCTTCCCGAAGCCTTCTTTCTGATTTCCTGGCTTCTACATGAATTCCAAGTGGATCATAAAAATTAGGGATTCAAATCTAAGATCCACAAATGAGTGAAAACCCGCTTTCCTCCTGTGTCAGGGCTACACCATTCAATATGATATTTCCTAATCATATGCATTTACTCAAAATTTTAATGATTTTATTTTATTTTACACCTGAATAAATTTTATTGTCTGTATGTCCCATATTTTCATCTCTTGTACCTACCCACTCCACTCCCATTCAATACAATGTTTGGAATTTTAGCTAAAGCAATTAACAGGAGAAAGAGATAAAAGTGATACAAATAGGAAAAGAAGTCAAAATAACTATGTTTTCAGATGAGATGAAGCAATGCATAAGAGACCCTAGAGACTCCACCGGAAAACTCTTAGAACTAATTAGCATTTTCAACAGACTGCAAAATTAACATACAAAAATCAGTACACATTCTACACTTCAATGAAAAACACACCAAGAAAAAAAATCAGATAAATGCTCCCATTTACAACTGCATAAAAAAGTAAAACTCTAAAGTGAACCTAACAAAACAGTTATGGGATCATTAAAATGAAAACTTTAAAATGACAAAAAAGAACGAAGACATATAAATATCCCCTTATGCTCATGGATTGCTAGAACTAATATTGTGAAAATGACTATACTACTGAAAGCATTTCAAAGATTCAGTGCAGTCCCAGTCAAAATCTCCATGTTGTTCTGAGCAGACACAGAAAAACAATCTTAAATTCAAATGAATGCAGAAGATCCTGGATATCAAAACACTCCAGCAAAATAGTAATGCTGAGGACATCACCAGCAACTCAAGTTGTTCGATAAAGCTCTACCAATAAAAACAGCATTGTACTAGTACAAAAACAGACATGTAGGTCAGTGGAATATAGTAGAAGCACCATATTTAATTCTATAGAACTACAGCCTCCTAATATATTTGGAAAATTTTCTGGTGGCATGAAGAAGGAAAAGGGACAGTGAAACATGGAGATATAATGGGGTGGCATTTGGGAGGGGTGGATAGAGGAGAGAGTATGGGAAAGAAACTGTCCTAGTCAGGGTTTCATATCAATCACTAAGAAAATGCCCTACAGGCTTACCTACAACCCAATCTTATGGAGGCATTTTCTTAATTAAGGTTCCCTCCTCTCAGATAATGCTGTTTTCTGTCATGCAGACATAAAATTAGCCAACAAAGTCACTAACACTAAAGACACTTGAGGAAGATGGACCTACTACTATAGAAGTATCCCAAAATATGAATGTGTTCTTGCATATTTTAATAATTTTATGTCATGTCCACCCTTATTTCTCTACAACATTCCCTGTACCCTTCTAACATATCTACTTTCCAACTTTATGTCCTATTTGAGCAGCAATGATTTACCAAGCCAAATTAATGGTGTCCTTATGGGCATGGATATAGGAACGTTTGTGGGAGCATGAAAAAACCTGCCCATAATGACAGCTTCAAAGAAGAATGAGTCCTCCCTCCGGTAGCTATCCACTGCCAGCACATCCTCAGGCAGGGCTGGAGCTGGAATTTTGTCTGGTCTGATCTTGTGCAGGTAACAGGTGTCAGCTACTGTGAGTTCATGAGTACGATAGACACAACAAACATGTCCTAGCCAGAAGACACCATCACACAGTTCTCACCCCATCCTCTGAAATTCTTTCTGTCTTCTGTGATGCTCTATGAACCTTGGCAAGGTATGCATACACGTGTGTGTGTGTGTGTGTGTGTGTGTGTGTCTGTCCCTGTGTATATGTGTCTGTATTTGTCTGAATATGTGTGTGTATGAGTGTCTCTGTGTGTTTTTGTCTGTGTGTACATATGTGATGTTGACCCTCTGCCATGCCTAGTCAAACATCTGGATTCTCTGCCATAGCATCTTTGGCTACCAACAGCTAGAATGAAGCACTGCCCTGGAACCTGTTGTACATTGTAAAAACTTCTGTAAAACAGAAAGAAACTGGAAAACATTAGTACTTGTTTTCACTGGGGGCTTTATTAGTGAGTAGCTGTTGTTGGGGTTCAACCTCCTGTACTAGAAGGAGAGAAGAAAACAAAATTCTATACCAGCAAAGACATGAAAACAAGCCAGATACTGTAACAAAAATCATTAAGAGAATTACCAAACTACCCATTACAATAGAAAAAGAAAGTGGTAAAGATATCATACAAAAAACCCCAATAAAACTGAAATTAGTAAATATGAAAGCAATAGTAAACAATGAAATACAAGGAGTGACAAAAAAGACAATAAAAAAGAGAACAATGTTATATAAAGGGAAAATAAGAAAAAGAAGAAATGTATGGGGGGGCAAATAGGCAAAATATATAAATTACAAAATAAAGAATAATCCTATAATAATAATAATCCTATAAAAATAATGTCATGGAGAATGAGAAACATAAGAGTATTTTAAAATGAAATGAAAACATTATGAAGCATGTGTAAAAATCCTCCCATAAAATAAAAAGCAAAATTAGAGAAGCCATTCTTTAATGTTATTTTTGGGATATTGCACGTCTTGGTAACAAAGCTCATGGGTCACACTGTAGCTGGCTTTACTCTGAGCTTCATCTTCCTGGCATCCAGCTTGAGAGCTTTGGCTTTTGGTTACTTTTTAAAAGTTTGGAAGAGTTCAGCATGAACCTGTCTGGTTCATTCACTTTTCTTCATTGGGAGAATTAACATTGCTTCTATTTCTCTGCTTATCAGAGATATGGTTATTTTATTTATTTATTTAATTTTGCTTTGTTTTCAGCAAGCAATAGACTATCAAGCTCTTATCCTTTTCTTTTGGGTTTTATGCCACTTTTGATCGCTGTATTACAAACTGTTCACTGGCAATCCTTTAGGTTTCAGTGCTGTCTGTTTAATGTATCATTTCAGTTTTTAGTTTGATACTCTATTCATGACATCAACTTGAGTTTTGTTTTTGGTTAAAAGGATGTTTTCTGTTTGCTTTTTTTTTTTTTTTTTTTTTGAGACAGGGTTTCTGTGTAGCTTTGGCTGTCCTGAGCTGCATCTGTAAACCAGGGGGGCCTCAAAGTCACAGAGATCTGCCTCCCTCTGGCTTCCAGAGTACTGGCGTAAGGGACGTATTTTTAAGAAATTTGCCTGGATTCTCTGCCTGTTTTTCTAAGATGGTAAATTGGAAATTTAATGGTGTCTCATCATTCATTTAATGATTTACACTGAATGACCCTTACATGGCTCTGGGATGATCCTGTTTTCATGCAGGTTTTTCCATTACACTTTCATTCCCAAGTCTTTCTCTGCCTAGTGCTAAGGTCTAAGGTCCTGTGAAGTAGAAGTTTCTGGTTTCTTTGAAGACTCAGTTGTGCTATGTGATGTTTTGCTAAAAGCTGTCATGTGAAAGGGCATGGATGTTTTGCTGCAAGCTATCTCTTGTGCAAGGGGCATGATCATGGCCCAGCTGAAAACATCCATGAGTAGACTCTGAGTAAAGGAGATATACAGAAGTCCATGGACAGTGAGAAAATGCTTTTTGGATCAACAGCACTTCACCTGTCTTTGTTCTTCAACATTTCGCTTCCCAAAGAGAAACATTTCAGAGAACTTCTCAGGGAAATCTGAGTTTTGCAGCTTTCACCAACTCCTTCAGATTCAGTGGAGTCTTACTGTTTGTGCTGAATTGTGCCGATTCGTATTGCTGCTTGTTGTTGGCATTCTGCCTGGACTGCTGGTATCCAGTCGATGAAGAGTGGACTTTCCCCAAAGAGCTGCTTCTAAAAACATCTACAACCCCCTTTTCCAATAACCTCCTTTCTCCCCAACCTCTGGTCAGTGGGTTGGAAGGGAGGTAGATGCATTTAAGAACCCTAAATAAAATAGGTTTGTTGAAAAATCTATGTCTACTGTCCTGGGCCCTAGCACAAAAATGTATTTGGCCTAATGCCTTCATTGGTCAACCTCATACAAACTCTATACCCACCTTCTGCTTTAAATTTTAGTTTATTGAATAATGCATGAAGATTTTATTTCTTCTAATTTGAGGTTTCCTATGATTCATATCTACTGTTTAGATAGCTCTCTAAATATATATCATCAGTGTGCCTCCTCCTTTATGTTTACCATTCTTGTTTTGTGTTTGACATATGAAACTAGTCTTAATCTATCTAGGCTACCTGCTGTCAAGAGTCACCACAGTTTTATTTTTATTTAAAAAATTAAAACACAATCAAATAATTTCCCTCTTCACTTTCTCTCTCCACCTCTTCCCCATGCACCTCCTTGCTTGCTTTCTCAAATTCACAGTATATTTTTAATTGTTGTCACACACATGTGTGTGTTTCTTAGTATATAAACAGTACCTGCTCAGTTCATATAATGTTACTTGTATATGCATAATAACAAGGGCTGAGCACGTGGTGTTGAGTAACCAATCGGGGGCCTCTTTCCTGGGGAAGACTATATTTCTCCTGCTCTCAGCATTTCTTGATTACCTGAAGTTCTTTTTCTATCACTGGGGACCAGTGCAGTTCCCACCTCCATGTTAGCATGTCTATTGGTAAATTAGTTCAGGTCTTTGGCAGCCGTGTTGATGATACTCCATGTGTCTTGGCATAGCATTTATCTTTTAGTCCTTATGGCTGTACATTTCAAAATCTCAAGCTCAGAAGAACAAAGTCTTGATCTCCAGAAGCCTTTTTCAATGAGGCTGAAAAGTCTCATGGTCTGTGATACCCTTGTTTTAAGATGACCTGGATAGAATAAGGTAACATGGGCCACCGAAGGGAATAGGACACAGAAACTTGAAAGTGAGCATGCAAAGCACCGGCTGCCACTTCACTTATTTTCCCGCTCTCTTTGTTATAATGCACCAGGTAAACCATGACTCATATATGTATTGCCAACAGGTAGAAATCAGCATTCAATGGAACAGATTGGCAATATCTTTCCACTGTCATGTATTGATTTAGTTTAATCAGTTTTATGTAAAAGTTCATAGAATACAATGTCGTATTGATATAAAATAACTTGCATTGAGCATAAGTGACTACATTTTAGCATAATATAAACAAAGCTGTTGTGTTAGATCCTTATCAAGATAACAGTAACTCCCCATGAAACCCCCAAATTTTCTTCTCTAAGAATGGAAGTGTGAATAGATGCATACTGTCTTGGTTCAGACACTTGATAGACAATATTAGGTTAATATAATCAGCCTTGTTTTACTAAGTATGCAGTATTGCTATCCAGTTCAGGTATGTATTAATTATGTAATTCAGAATTTCCATGCCTCAATGTAGCAACTGAGCTACTCTGTTACCACGTGACTTTCTGACACTTGGGTATGTGGTTTCCAGAACTCTAATGTGGAAGATTTCTTAAGACCAAAACTAGGTTGGTTGGTAATCATCTATGGAAACTTACAACAGAAGCTGAAATTGGTACAGCCGTGGAGCTGTACACACCACAGGTGTGCCTCAATTCACATAAAAGCATATGGGTGCCACCTATATTGAGACATATGGATTATGGATGTTTTTAAATCATGGTGGACGATTTCAGTCTGGTCTCTGACCGGCCTTTCTATCTTAATGCCTGCCCAGAACACTCTTCAGAGTTCCTCTAATAATTTCTAATAGACATTAGAAGAAAACCCAAGGTTTTTATCGGGGCTGTTTAACACATTCAAACCCTATTTCGAAAATATGTTGTGATTGACAAGTAAATGACTTGCAATGCTCTTTGTATTAATTTGAAAATGAATCAAATAAAAGCTTCAATATGAACAAAATTGATTTTCTCTGTTGACTCTATTGGCAGCAAGTTTTCTAAATTAGGACTTGGTAGAAATTTCATATTATTATGTTTCATGCTTTTAATAAATAGTATTGTTTTACAGCCCCAGAAAGTTATAAGAACTGAATGTTCAGATTTTCATTGAAATTGCTTAACTATGGTGCTATGGTGAGGTCTTTGTGACCACATCCTCAAGTGGTGCAAAGGCAATGTAAAACTCAGGCTTTGCTCTTGGGAAGAATGTGTGACCAGTGCTGAAACCAACTGAAGAATATAGTAGTTTCAAGAATGTATCCCCATATCAGCACATGAACACTAATAAGAATAGGATAGAAACCCTACAGCACCTGTCAGGGTGTGTTCAAACAGTATCTGATGGTGTATATTTAAACAGGACCTGTCAGGATGTGTTCAAGCAGGACCTGTCGAGGTATATTCAAGCAGGACTTATACGGAGTATATTCAAGCAGGACCTGTTTGAGTATGTTCAAGCAGGACCTGTAGGAGGTACATTCAAGCAGCGACTGTAGTAGCTATATTTAAGTAGGACTTGTAAGGGGTTATATTCAAGCAGGACCTGTAGGGAATATATTCAGGAAGAAAGTCTGAAACTAGAACATCCAGAGCATTGTTTCTGCACAAGTACCTGGAGGGTGGGATGGGGATGATGCTGTTATTAAAGGAAACACTGAGTCAGGAATGAAGGGAAGGTTGAGGTGCCTGAGATAGCAATTGGGGTAACAGCACAATGCTTTGCAGCACTGAGATGGACTGAGTTGGATGTCTACTGTTTGTGAAGTACTCTCTCCATAGACTGCCTGATGCCCCAGAAGTCCTGAGCATCCTCATTTAAAGATGAGTAAGCAGCAGTTTCTCAAGGCAGCACACTTGGTTCACACAGAAGACAGAAGACATCAGATCCCTTGGAACTTGTTTTAGGCACTTGTTAGCAAACTTGTGGGTTCTGGGAACAAACTTGGGTCCTCTGCAAGAGTAGAAAGTGCTCTTAACCACTGAGCCAGCTCTTCTTGTCCTAAATAGTTTTCTTTAAGAAGCCTAGATTTTTTTAAATGTTCTTTGTACTAAAATTTCTTAACTGTGGGGACATGGTTCTTCAATTTTGTGGGTTTTTGTAATGACAAAGAACTTGAACAGCAAGGGCTAAGAATGTGGACAGTGCATCTGAACATTCATAGAAGGGTCAGAGTGTGTGTTGTGCTGTCAGATTCCTCCTCCAGCAAAGCAGACTGAAGTGGTAATAGCTGTCATTTCCCAAATTCATGTGCCAGTGGGTGAGAGGTTCCAGGCTCATAGAGCACAAGATCTGACTGATCCCAAAGACTAGCCTCATGCTAAATCCTTCTACTGGTAGCTATGCTTTGATCCAGGTGTTAATGCCAACTCTCTGTGTTACTCAGGCTCTTGTACAGGCTGTGTGATGTGTACCTTTGTGGCCCCTGTGTCCTGACATTGTCCTGATAGCATGTTTCTTCTTGTGACATGTTCCTTTCTGGTGTATGTGTTCTGACATGGACCTGGGGGAGGTTTATCCCTTTATGGCTCCTGTGCCCTGACATAGACTTTGTGGCATAACACTCTACTCTATCTGGATTCTGACACTGACTTAATAGCACACTTAGTTTGGGCCTTGTGGAATATGATTCTCCTGGTATATTCCTCTGTTGTTCTTGGGTTCTGGTATGGGCCTCATGGCTGAAACATGTGCCATACGCGCACAAGATGATGATCATTACCACCTTGAAGTGCTGCAGTGAGAAACAGTCATTAGGTGGTGATGAAAGTCAATTCCTGGGCTGGTCTTTCTATGGACAAGTGAGGAAATCCGACCTTTCTTGGTCACTACCTTTCTGGCTCAATCTCTAGACTGAGTGGGCCTGGCTCTAGTTGTTTTGTTCATCTATGTGAACACATAACTGACAAGAGATAAATTAATGAAGGAGAGGTTTATTTAGGCTTGTGATCTGAGGACAGTCCAGCATGGCAAGGAAGGTCTAGCAAAGACTTCAGAGTGGAGCATGTGGCTGGAACTACTAATCCTAGGACAGGAAGTGGGGCCAGGCTATAAGACCTGCCTACTTAAACCACTTCCTCCATGCTCCCTACCTCCCAAAGCTTTCGACACCTCCTGAGGTAGAACCCCTGGATGGAGGTAATGTTGACTAGCCCATGAGCCTTTGGAGACAGGTCCCTTTCAGAGGTGCCATAGATGGGCTTTTCTTGCATGCCTAGGGCTTGGCAATAAGTAAGCCCCTCATTAAATATGTAGTATGAACAAAAAAGACATTGGTACACTTGTGCTTTTTGGGAGCAGCAGTAAAGTATCATGGGAAAATGACTGCAAAGAAGCTTCCTAAGTGTTTACATGTTTCAGATGTCCATAAAGCTATTTTTGACACAAAATATTGACTGCCTGTTGACACTGACCAAAGGCGGTACAGCCAATGCTTAACACATTTTACTCTCTGTATTGCCTGTTGTAGTGCCTTTTGCATAGACTACAGCAGGGGGAATAGAGCTGAACACTTGTTCAAGGTCACAACATCCTGGTACACAAAAAGGCTCTACTTATCGCAAGATTTACACTGAGTTATTTAGGAAATGGGAAGCTAGTCTATCAGGTCTCATCAGGAGTGGGAGGAGAAGGGGTAGGGAGCTACAGGTGGGATACAAAATGAATAAACTGTAATAAACATAAAATATATCTTAAAAAAAGAAATGGAAGCACATATTGAGGACAGATGTGTTAAATAGCAGAGTGGATTGATCAGAAAACCCACACAGGACACATGGTGAACTCCAGAGTTATCCAAAAGCATATGAACCTCACCTCCACACGCTGATTAAGGGAAATCTTCCATAGAGTCACCGACAGGTCTTCTTAGCTAGTGTTCATTTTGCTGATTCCTTTTAAACTCTCCGTCTTTGAACAGGTCAGTATTCTGGATATGTGCTTTGGAGGCATCTTCAGCCTTCATTTCATAGCACAGGCACCTGCTACTCTACATGTGAAAATAAATAGGGAAAGGAGTGCTTAGTTGAACAAAAGTAAGCAGACTCAAGAAGAAGGGAGCAAAAGAGGCAGAAGGTTGTTTTAGGCAGGGCATTGGGGGTCGGGCAGAGAAGCAATTTAAAGAAGCACAGTCTGGTTTTTGTTTTTTGTTTTTTCCTCCCACCATCTTCCATATAACATTGAAGGACATGAAAACAGGATCTTATTTTGGCCTTTATTTAAGTGTTTGAGTTTTTCTTCAGGTGGATAACATCCTCCTTCCTTAGTACTCCCTGCCTGGAGGGCAAAACTTTACATATCCGGACACACCCTCCTTAGAGGCTGGCCTCTCCCAGGACAGCTTGGCCTGACTTGAACCTCCCTCAACCCCTGCACTGAGCATCCCTTTTGGTTCAAGCAAAACTTAACTTCTGTCTTGCTTAAATCCACTTTCTACAAGTTGATATGATGAGTGTGATTCTTATTGTGAGGAAACAGAGACTGTAGACAAAATTTAAATTGATGTATTTTGGGTGAGTATCACATTAGCATGTCAACCAGGGTGAGAACTTCTTCATACATACCTGCTTCTGCCAAAAAGCACCATCCGACACCTTGTATGATGCTGTTTCATATGTCTCCCATCCCTTGTGACTCAGCACTCCTTTGCTACCATGGGGAAAACAGTATCTTGACTTCTCTCTAACATAACTGTTTTCAGCCTTGCCTATCCATGGCATTCATCAGAATCTGCATGCAGGCAGCATGGAGCCCCTAATTAAACACTCCAGGGAATGTTTCATTGGTAAGCCTGTGTCATTTTTTAATAACTACCAAGTTACAAAATAGAGGAATGATGGGTGTTTGGATTTAATCAGAAACCCTGCTAACTGCTCCTTTCCCTCCTCAGTCGATGGTTCTCTGTTCACACACTGGTGGCCAGACAGACTCCTTCCCTTCCTGGCAAGCCACTGTGGCCGACACGTGGGGTGGGGGGGGGGTGTCAGCTTTTAATTGTAACTGTCTTGCAGAGCGGTGTTGTTTTAATATCCTGTATAGATTTTTATGTAATACACTTACTCGCAGGCAGCCCGAAGCAAGAATCAATTCTGTGAAGGGCTCTTCTTTTGTTAAAAGCCAATCTTGTTTTAATGATGCATGAAGAAATATTCTAGCATTGACATTTTTCTGTCAGGTTTCTTTTGAAAAATCAATTAAGATAATACTGCTTTGACCTAGTTATCTAGTTAATGCTTATTAGGGATGTAATATGATTTACTGTCAGCATAATAATTTTTGTATCTTATCCCATTAGCTTGTGCATATTTCAAAGTGTATCATACAATGGTCACTTCTTAAAATGTAATGTAGCAGAATACATTAATTAGACTGACTGGGGTCATTAGACAGGAGCTATTTCATTGACTCCTTCAAATTTGTGTATACTTTCTACTAAGACATACTGTTATTTACCTGTTATTTACCAAAGTATTTCTTCACCAGTGGACTTACTCATTTTGTGAGCAACCATCCTCTACAAATTACAAAAAAGGGTATTTATAGTTAAAATGGTTGGATCTGGGGCTAGTCATTATGTGTGAAATTTAAGCAAATTAAGACTTAAACAAAGTGAGGGCAGTAGACTGGGCAGTGAACATCTGGGATGTAGCAGACATGCTGTGGAAATCACAAAATATGCAAAACCCAGTACTCTTTAAAAAACGATTCCCGTCTCCTTTGTTGCCTTTGTGTCAGTGACTGTCGGAGGTACTGTCTGAAAGGAAGCCCTTCCAGGGAAGTTATTGATTTCTTCCCATTCGGGATTCGGTGGTAGCTAGAGGCAGGGTGGCCACAACCTCGCTAAGTGGCACCCAAATGAAATCTCTCCCCGCTTGCATGTGGGTGGAGATCGGCGTGTGTGTGTGCTGGGACGCTGGGGTGTGCGAGGATACCGCGCTTTCTTCTTCGTCAGTGCTACTGCTCAGAAGGTCGCACACACTCCTCTTCTCACGGCTTTCAGCTGTTTCCCTGTTTTCCTGTCTCCCTGGCTGGAGCCCTCTGATACAGATGTGCCTGATGTACTGTCACAGTTCTGTGCTGTCTAACCCCACCTTCACCTGCCTGCACCCCCCCTCCTCATCTGTGTCACCAACACCTCACACAACTGTAAACATCCTGGCATGTGTGAAATATCCAGGTCCTCCTATCAGTATAACACATAAAAACCAGGGTGGCAATGAGCAAATAAAGACCTTTCTGCCTTGGCCGAGTCTGTTCACTCTACACATTTCCTCTGTTTATATAATATTCTCTCTCTGAATCATTAGGAAGCACTTTGAGTCAGATGTCTGCTGTCCATCATCACAAATTCACCCAGAGAATGTTTGCATTTAACAAAAATGATGGATTTGTGTGGAAAGCTTAGCAGAGCCACCTCCCTAGCCTGGTAACATTTTAATTAATTAAGAGCGAGAAATCAATGAGCATGAGCTCTGTTTCCTAAAGGGTATTTTCTATTTTTGTGTTTTAAGATGAAAGTTTTTTGTTTCTCATTTTTGATTACTCATAATTAATCTCACTCTCTTTCCCAGTTCCCTCATTTTGTATTCATATTCTCTCTCTCTCTCTCTCTCTCTCTCTCTCTTTCTCTCTCTCTCTCTTTCCCCTTCCTCCCTTCCTCCTTCATGTTAAAGATCTTCAATTACATTTCTCTAGGGGCATTCAGGATATAGAAGGTCACTGGTCATTTTCCATGCAAAGAACATCTGAGTTCTATAGACCTGTACCTGAATGATGCTGAGGCTGGTCTGGCTAATGTGATGGCATCCTGAAAGGCTAAAGGGGAGGGAGCAGGAGCTGTAGTGTGCTGGTCTGGTAAGCAGAGTCCGTGGGCACAAAGGACTGTGGAAGTGAATGGGGCATCTACACACAGACTTAACAGAAAGTCCTTGTCAATAAAGCCAAGGGAGGCAGCCGCTGTGAGCTCTGCCTGCTTGCACATTTGCATACAGGCTCTGGGCCGCCCAGCACTGGGCATGTCACTTTTAAGCACCCAGTTAATTGACTTGACAGGGAGGTGAGCGCCTTTCTGAGAGATGCTACTGCAGACTATGGTTTTAATTATGAGAAGCATTAACTGTGGGTGGCAATTGGGAGCCTGAAATCATTGGCTAATAATCATTGATCAAAAGTGGATTCCAAATAAAGGATATTAGAGTGGTAGACATGAACAGTTCGCTCTGGATTCCACGTTATTATCTCCTGCCTAACTAGGCACTTTCCTGCATGTCTGAACTCTTTTGCCTTTTAACTGTGCCTGCTGTTGCTATGGCGATGGCATAATTTTGTAATGGTCTAAAAATGACACTGGCATAGATACTGACAGATAGGAATTAATTCACTAACAAGTAATTATGTAGCGAAATGTTGACTGCCACGCAGAAGGTGTGCAGTGACACATTTTCTGTTTTTCAGGGCTGGCAGTAACATTAGCGTTGGTCATTAGTGGTAGACGTCTCCGTACAGTGTTGGATACAGACTTATATGCAGACCTATTTAGTTACCTGTGTGACAGCCTTGTTCAGGACACCAGAAACAGCTGTCCCAGCCTGTATGAGCCAAAATAATTAGGCCTGTCATCTTCCCGCTCTGATTTCCCCTTCAACCTGCCCACAAAATGCAAATATTGTCTTTCATTGTCACAGTCACCTTGACATGGATATTGCCTTGGCGCATAACTGGATGAGATGACTCCGAATTTGCATTGTTCATTCTAATAAATTTGCTTCCCCTCCATTGCGTGGCAGGACCCATCAGATAAAGTCTCCCGGAGTGTCATCAATCACCAGTCCTGACAGACGGCTTTTGCCTTCATTTGTTACATACGAGAACATGCTTAATTATTTGTCCTGTAATTAGTTGGGAAAATGTCAGGAAATGTCAGCTCTCTGTTCGCTGTGGAAGGACTCGGCTTGAAAGCAAGGATGACTGAAGTGTCATTAATGCTGCCTAACTAGAGGCAGATCAGCTGGGGAAAAGTGAAAGCCCCTAAAAAAGTAATCATGGCGAGTTACAGAAAATGGGAACCCAGCGCCCACAGTGAGGCGCGTGGCCTATTAGCAAACACTCGTGTGCTCGGTGGCTGATCTCTACAACGAGCTACCGAGCTACTGGAGGACGAGCAGACGGGAGAAGAGACCTCGCGGATTGCTCCCAGGTCCGGCACCCTCTCCTCAGCATTCCCTAAGCCAATCGTGCTCGCTGTGTTACTCTCAGGGCTCCTGATATTTAATTTACAGATTTAAAGCCCATCTTAGCATTCGATCCGCACAGCACAAAGCGAAGGTGGGCTGCTCTGAATTCATCTAGGCGGGGAGGAATGAAAGCAAGCGTCAGAACTGTCAGTCTCTTCTCAGAACTCTGCTAATAAGAGTAAATCTCCATTCGTCACCACTTGGCAACAAAACGCACAAACAAACAGAACGTGGGAAAGAAGCAAGGAGGACGAAAGGCGCACAGTTGTCTGCAGGCTCGAAAGCCTTGGGCGGCTTGGTGCCCTGCCCACACCTGGAACTCCAGGAGGAAAGCATTGTTTCAGCAGCCGGATGTGGGACCTCCCTGGTATTTCCTAGCTAACTAAAAGAGAGATGGATTCTTCTGGAAGAAAGAACGCTCCTCTCACGTGACAGGTGGCTCTGTTTTAAAGCCGACTCCGGCTGGGTTTTTGATCAGGCTTCAGAAACTGCGACACCCTCCCTGTGTGTGCGCCCTGCATCCTGTGGCTGATGTCCCTCCCGTCATGATCCCTAGAATGTGTGTCGTTTGTTAATAAAATGCCACCAGCGGTTCTGTGTTGCCCACCATGTTCATGTGAGGTCCGTGACGCCCATCGTTTCAAGTTTAGAGAATAAGCAAATCATCCCAGGGCTTCAGAGACACCTGATTTGCCCCTGACTGACTTTGCTGATCAGGAAATGGTTAATAGTGTTTTTTGTGAGGAAGACTGCAGTGGTTCTGTGCAAATTATATTTAAAGCCAGGCTGTTTGACTAGCAGACCTCCACTCAGGACGGAGAGCGAGTTCCACATAGCTCCAGGACAGGAGAGCTCATTTTTGCTGTACCTTCTAATAGATCACATTAAAAAAATCAATCTAGTGTTTATCTTTCAAAGTTCAGCAGTTTGTAGAGCCAATTCATGGAAGGCAGGCAGTTCGTGGAGAATGAGGCACACCCAGGTGCTCAGTGAGTACTTGCTGTTGAGATTCCAAATTATTGATGGGGTTGGTCACTTCCCTTAGTGGCAGAACTGTGCTCAGCAAGGCTCTGAGTTTGGTCCTTAGAACTGGAAAAAACATAAGTGATAGAGAGACAGAGACAGAATGAGAGAGAGAGAGAGAGAGGAAGAGATGGGGTAGAAAATAGAACTACAATTACCCCGAGGTGGCTATCCTTCAAAGATTATTCTAATTTAATCTTCGCCCCATGTCTTAGACCAGTGCCCCTTTTCCTGAGGGAGAATCCCCCCCTCCATGTCCCCAGCATGGAGAACCCTTTTATTCTCTTTCCCTTTAAGAACACTTTCTGCTGGGCTTTCAAAGGCATCGTGGGGCCGATGTTGAAAATTCCAGCAATTAGCCACACAGAAGAACAATGTTCCCTTCGAACATTCTAAGACGTCCCTCTATTCTCACAGGTTGAGCATTTTCTAATGAATACCAAAAGACTAGTAATCTCTTCTTTTGTCTATTAAATCTTCTAGCATTTCCACCTAATGAAGTAGAGCTGGGCTGAGTGAGGAACACCTCCAAACCATCTTCTCTCTCAACAGTTGGGTGGAGTCACAAGGGTGCACTACATTGCTCGTGACTTCCACTTGACCACTCCAAGATGGAGCAAATGGAGACAGGCTCTGAAGATGGCACCTCACTGAGAAGCTTCCTCTGTCCTGGAAAAGAGGCAAAGTTCCTTTAGTTTCTGTGAGATTTAACTATCTTTAGGTTCAGCCTTTAACATAGGGTAGACCCACAGTACACCAGGCAGGGAGCAGGGCCCTCACATAGCCTGACAATTTTCTTAGGGGGGTGGGTATGTCTTTGTTAACAAAGCTCTCCTCTGATCAGCACCTCATGCGTTTATACATACCTACAGAGTGCTCCTTGTCATTTTTCCTTAGTCATCAAGAAAGAAAGACAGAAACACAGACAGACATATTCCAGCTTATTAATAGACAGTGTGGAAGATGCATTCATTTATTCTACCAGTCCAAGCATGCATGCTCACCCTTTTCCTTGGTGCAGGCTGTGGATGCGTATACACAGCTGATGTCACACTCCCCGCATGGGTGGGGTCAGCAGGCAGGGACTGGAAGAATGTGGCTGTCTGCCTTGCAGCCTAGCCTGACCATCAGTGCAGGGACACAGGCTGTCCACCCACAGGGCTGCCTGCTGAGTTAGGGGTCAGCGCTGGAAGGCAAGGCTGTGCCTCAGAACCTTCTGCTGGCTCCCCAGCTGCTGCGTCTTACACTCAGGCAGCTGTTCCCAGCAGCTCCAAGAAGAAAAATGTCTTTTAGGGAGCTTTTGATAAAATAAATCACCATCATTTTGGTAAGGCACATTTTATTAGTGACAAAACCCACTTGGTGAATTTCTTTCTCCATATGTATAAATATAGCAAGTTGAGCTGTGAGCAGCAAAGTTTGGAACCACCTCTTCCAGCTCCCTGTGCTCGCCCTCTGCATGTTTTGTTCTTTCGAGAATGAGGGAAGAGTGACTTGCTTGTTTGTTTTGGAGGATCACTATGGGTTCTTCTAAGGAAAGACAAAGAAAGAGGTCAACAAATCACCACTCCAGAGTCCAGGAAAGCCGACCTTTCTCTTGAGTAAAGGCATTTTGAATGCACTCAAAGCGATGCTCCCTGGAGGAGATGTCTGCGGAGCTGCAAGGATGCAGCTCTGAGCCCAGAAGCTTTCTGGGCTCTGGGTTTGCAGGTTCCTAGACCCGGTGCATATTTTATGAAATGATTAATGCCGGAAAGGAGCTCGAATTTTTGCATTTCCATATTTAAGCATACATAATAAATCGAGAATTCTTACAAACAGATAAGACGGGTTTAATAGCATTATGGACAAATAACAACACAATAAGCTGGAAACAATACATTTAAGAGGAAGTGAAACAACGCCTTGAGGTCAGACAATATCTCCCAAAACATTGGGAGAAGGCTGTCAATTGTTTGTATAACGTACGACTGCAAAGCCTCTTAGAACGTTGTTAAGTCTTTATTCAGTAATACATTATCATGCATATTTCATGGCAGGGATTACTAAGGCAGAATTGTGTGTCATTTTTGTTGTATGTCTTTATAATTACACCTTGAAGCCACCACTAGGTTTTTTTTAAACTACATATTCATGAAAAGCGGACTTGTAATTTGATAAAGGGGAGCTTGTGTTCCCGTCTCCATTCAAACGGCATCATGAAGCAGAATAGAAGTAGGCATCTGTGTTCTCCGGCATTAATCTCCTCAAGCACATTCCGGCTGCTGTGATGTGCAGGAGGGAGATAAGTCCTGAACGGGCTGGAGCCGAGCGGGCCAGACAACTCTATTATTGGCTTCATAATTGCTTAATTAAACTTTTGTCAGTAATCATTATGGGGGCAATAGAGCTGTTAGACTGGCTTCTGTTAAGCAAAAATCAATAAACTGTTGGAGTTAATTTCGCTGTATTTTTTGTCCTGCAAATGAAATTCATTGCTCCCGGTTAGTGATCTGTGTGGCTGCCGCCCGGCTGATATGAACAGCCATCACCATTTGAATTGAGGGTATTCAGTAGCACATGAATATGAACAAATGGCAGACATAAATCTCTTGCATGAAGTACACCTCCTACCCCTTTATTATGGAACAATTGACCCATCTAAAATGAATTCTAATGCCAGGAAAGCGTTTAGATTTAAATTACACCATGGTCCTCTGGATCTGAAAGATGGCAGCATAAAAAAGATTAATATGCTAATTATTTTTCTCCTTATTTTTTTTCTCCGACATCCATGGTGGGGTATTGTAAAGCGTGTAAATAAGATGACTGTTTTGTCAAGAAATGGCTCCGAGGCACACTATATCCCATTGCAATTTAATTTGTTTATTCAAAACCTCACTCCAGATTTTAACTGTGTTCGCAATAACACTTTATTTTTCACGTAATGTTTTCCTTTCACAAAGAATTCCTGGAAAAGTAAAGCATGTTTTTGTTTATTGAAATAGATTTAATGGTATTATGAATGATGATGCGCTTAACTGAGACTGTATTTATAAATTCCTGTCAAACTTTTATTTTCTTCTCCCCACCCAAGCTTCTGGCATCGATCGTGGCAGTGCTGTGTCTGTCTCTGCACTGGGCAGGAAGATGGAGGCGGTGCAGGGGCAGGCGAGCTTTCTGTGACACACCAACCCCTGCAACTTTTACACGAGCCCTCGCCCATCCTTTAAATGAAAAATCTAAACAAACCAAAACAAAACACCGAAAGCTCAGCCTCCCCTCACACAGCAGCCCAGTGTGTGAGCACTGTCCCCAGTCCATAGAAAGGCTTTATTCTGTTTCCTCTAGGAAACAGCTTCTGTAGCATCAAAAACCACTAGGACCTGAGGCAGGGAAAGAGGCAAGAGGAGATGTCCAAGTCCACCAGGTCTTTCTGCCATATCTTGGCAGGCTCCCACTGGGCACACATCCCAAAGCTGGCTCAGGGTACTGGGAGAGCATGCAGGATGGCTCCACCTAGATACACCAAGGAATATGATGAAGTTAGGAAAATGCCCGCAGTGATCTCAGGATGGGAAACGGCTCCGCTATGACATTCTTTCTGAGGCTGTAATGTCAGGCTTGATCACAGGAAGAAAATTTCTCTGTCTTTGAAGATGGAAGAAAGAAAGACACTATTCTGAAGGATTTGCTAGGTGTACCTAATAAATGGAAAATGGAAAGACAATAAAAGTTAAGGGAATTTGATTTTAATATTTGTATGACTTGAGGCAATTCTTGACATCGTCACATTGCATGTGTTTATTCCTGACTCCTTACTTTTCTTTGTCTGGGAGAAATGATGAAGAGCCACGCAGTCCCAGTGTCGTTACTGTCCTGTAGTGTCACTAGCTGGTGTAAGCATGGCCAGCGTGTCTGAGGCTTCCCTGAAATGTCAACAGCCACCTGCCACCTGCAAAGTGCTGGAGCACCAACACTCAGGCTGACCTGTGGCCTGAGAACAGGGATTGGGCTGACAGGCTCATTCATACCTTCCTTCCCTTCCAAGGCTCACTTTTTTTTTGGCACTTGCAAATCAGCTTTCCAAGATGGATATGGCTGAAAAGGTGCAACTGAGACTCCTGCCTAGAAAGCCGACTCCTGCCGCCCTCACAAGCCGACATTTTTATCTGTCTCAGTTTGTTCTGAATGGTATTTTTTTCCCCCAGAATAATTTGAAGCTATTCTCTTTTTCATATCACACTTCTGAGAATGTCTGATGTGGGAAAGGAAATATTTCTCGTGTAGTTAGCAAGATGGACGCCATGATTAGAATTATTAATACTTCTGTAGTCTTCAGAATGCAGGGAGGGGGCTGATCAATCCTTTCCTAATAAGAAAAGTGTCTGACATGATATCTGGTCCTACAAGACTGTTAGTCTTGAGTGCTCCAATAATTCTCATCATGGGAGAGAACAGACTCTTAGGAAATAGTGCTTGGGATCATATGTAGATTAGGAGATGCTCAAATGTACATATGGGGATTTTAATTTTCATTATTGCATTCATTATATGATTTAAGTGAGATTACAGAACAACATAGACAGTACCTTGTGATTAAGTAACAGTATTTAAGCATCCTAGAAACCTTTGGGGTAATTCTTTTGTAAAGTTGCAACTCATGCATTTCAGCATGCATTATGTATTGAGTTTTAAAGCTGCATAAAGCTTGGCTAAAGCGCTGACTTTCCTCCAAGAACACCGAGCAATACAAGGGATTAGGAATCTTTTGGCTGGGTTGAAAGGGATGAAGGTGGCAAGGCCGAGGAAAGCCACCGGCAGGGTCCAACTTAAGCAGGCACATCCTGGCAAATGAGGACACTGAGTTTTCAGAGTGCTGTGCTGGTGCTGGTCCCATGGGAGATGCCCACACACATCTGAAAAGCCTCTTCCTCTCCCTTGGAATTTACTGGGAGCTGTGTTCCCTGGATTCCTGAACTCTTGTGGCCTGGCTAAAGCTGCATGTGGAGGTGAGGTGGGAGCCCTGTGCCTCTTCAGAATGAGAAATATCTGAGTTCTGTTTTTAATAAAGCTCGTTATTTGACAGCTCCGAGTGTCCCCAAGCATGGGGCCTTGTTCACTTCCCTCTGATGATACATTTTTCTTCTATGTATTTCACATCCTTGCACAGATGTGAGGGATTTCCAATGATCCTGGTCGTGTTTTATGCCTGCACTGCCTTCACCATTGCCACACTTGTGCCTGGCTTTGGAAGCAGGCACATGCCTCCCTTAGGTGCCCTTCTTTGTTTCCAATCTAATTTGATGACCTGCGTGCATATGGGTACATTTAGTATGGGGAAAGAATATCAGTTTGCAAGTGCTAGCCTGCGTTTATTAAGACTTCATCATGTTCTCGACAACATAAAATATAGGTACATCATTTTGGGGATCTTGCTTTTTCTTTGGGCTAAAGGCAAACATAGAGAGAAAGAAAGGGGGTAGAGGAGAAGGAAAACAATATGCGTAAATGTAAAAGTGTTAATAAACTTGATAGAAATGAGTAGTTTATTAACTTGATGTGTATTACAAACATTCAAATTCAAGAAAATTTGTTCATATAATTTTTGCTATTTTAATTTGTTTTTTTAATCATATGATTTGATTTTGAATGGCATGAGCATCATTGCTTACAGGATGCAATTACTGAAGGAGAATTTGAGAGTCAAATTGGAAGACGGAAAAGTCTCTAATAAAATCAGAGATAGTGGAGGCTCCCTGATATCATGAGCATTGAGCTTCCCCTCTGTATCTGCTCTATGATCTTCTCTAGCTCCTTAAAACCACTGGTTCTTCCATACTGCCTTCAGTGGTCAAGGTACATTCCTATAACCATGGAAGTGACGCCAATGACCCTTAACCTGTGCCTAGTTCCATCATAATCCTGGTGTCCCAGGACGTTGTCCTTTCACTGCCAGGTCCACAGGAGTGATCCCTGTTCACCCCTGCCACCTCCAGCCATGGGCACACTGCTCTCGAATATAGTATTTATTGTCTTCTTTTCTCCTTGTAAAGAAGGCATCGACTTTTTTTTTCTTTTTCTTTTTCTTTTTTTTTTAAACAATAAATACAGAAAATGAGAGAGAAAAGTAATTCTAGACTCTGAAGCAACGACCAGCATTGCCATGCTCAGCCTGTGCTGGTGCAGGGCTCAGTTTGTGGATGTGCTCAGCAGCCTGTGTAGGTACAGGGTTCTATTTGTAGATGTGCTCTGCAGTTTTGGCTCTTTGCACAGAAAAAGCACAACTCTTTGAGCCTGTATCCCTCCTATAAGCTGGACCAGTATGATAGGCTCTTGCATGGCTGTCTAATGTTTACTAAGTAATCAATTTTAAAAGAAAATTGTGTATCCTGTTTTTTCAAAGAAAACAGTGATCTCTAGGCTGTACAATTAGGAAGAAGTGCAGATGTTTTGTGCAGGCAACACAACTGGATGGATGATGCTCCGTTGAAGGCCTGCTTCTGTGGGTGGAGCCCCACCCAGCTTTGGCTTCTGGGGATTCAGCTGCTGCTAATGTCTGGACTGTTTTACACTCAGACAGTGTGAAGTGTCAGAGTTTTTATGCTGGACTGTGCAACCCAGTCAGGACACCCACCACCTATTCAAATCTGCAAACAACAACAAAAGTAAACTCATTATTTTAACCAGCTCTCTACTCTGGTCTGAAAGCTGGTTAAAATAACCCCACTCTTGGCAGGGAGAGGACACCTTCTATGCTTTTCTAAACTCCAAGGGAAAAACTGTCTTAGCGAAGGCACCCAGCATAGTGTCTCCTTGTCTTCCTGATCAAGCTGTCCTGGCCAGTGTGTGTTGCTGCAGAGCCATCCACAAGGCACTCTGCAGAGAAGATCGTTCAGCCAGCCCTTTCTCTTCTTTTGACCTGGAGTGTGGATGTAGAACTGCAGATCGTAGTATTTTAGGCACAGCCAGGGTATTTGAAATGAATCAAAAGATAACTGAATGTGGCCCTTTTTGATTTTCACAAGCTGGGAACCAACTTGGAGAGAAATTGCCACTGAAATGTAGTGTGCTGAAATATTCCTGGACAGCTCCTCAGAGCCCCAAGGCAAGACCTTCCTTCCTAAAAATACAGCACATTTTCTGTTCATTAAAAACCACCTTCAGCCCCATGAGTGGCCTACCTTCTTTCCCTCCCTGGCCGCTCCATCCTCCTACACCTTTACCTCACAGCAGGACAGCAAGGAGAGGAGGCCCCACTCCCCTCCCTGCTAGCAGGCAGACAGTGCCTCCTTCCTCTTTCTCTCCCTGGTCAGCATTCTATATCAACTTCACAAGGGAAAAATGGTTGTAAAGTCAGCCCATTCCATAATGTAATGATAAGAGTTCTATTCTTTCTAACCAGAGTGTGGACACATGTGAATCACTATTCTGTCTGGACTCCAATATGACAAATTTCAAAGCAAAGTATCTCTATTTGGTGAGGACCCAAAGCCAAGCAGAGGCTTCTCCCTTCCAGAAAATAATGATGATTTTACAGAGTGGTGCTGCTGGTTCTGGGCAAGAGCTTTTCTTTATTTAGTAAAAGCCAGATTATTAATGAACTGAAAATAGTTCCAAAAAGATAGGAAAATCTCCTGGAAGAGAAATTATTTGGACCACCCAAAAGACCATCCTAGGCTCTTAGGTTTGTTCTGGCCAGAGAGGGGGCCCTTCCCCCAGCAGAGCCACCTATTCTACCATTTCCAAACAGCACGGAGCTTTGTAAACAATTCCATGGCTTTTTACGACAGCCCTTTCTGGCGGCCCATTGATACCAGTGTTTATTCACGAAAACTCCTGAAGCGTGGCAAGCATGAAAACACGGAATTAAACGTGGAAACTTTAATTTTCATCTCATTAAGGGTGCACAAATTGAATACTAATTATTAAAGGTGAAATAGACTAAAAATGCCCGCTGGAGCTAGACCAATTAAGCTAGCTTAGCCTTGGCTGCATTCATAAAGACAGCAAGGACTCAATGGGTCAGGCTCCACAACTGAACCTCTCCAGCTCCTCTCTTAGCATAGGGGAAAGGTCTGGGTGAGCCACAGATGGGAGACATTGTCCAAGAACCTTGTTTACGAAGCTTCATTGTAATCTGAGTTCAGTTTTCTGTCTTGTCAATTTTGAAATACTTACGATTCTGAACCCTATGTTTCTGAAAAGAGAATTCTTTTCCTCTTTCAAAGAATATAATAAAGTTTTATACATAATGACTTAAAGTGAGGCATTACAGCAGGCACAGCTGACTGTCTTCCTGGACAAAAACTGCATCAACCATCCTTGATGATTCAAGACCCCTCAGTATGATTGGATGACAAGCACAATTTTCTAGGGATTTTTGCATCCAGCGTAGTTACTTGTTCTGGAGTGAAAGAAACCACTGCCTGGCCTTGGTGGCAATGTGGCTACTCAAGCTTTAGGGTGCCACAATGGAGCTGAACCTCTGGTCTGTGGCTGTGACTGCCAGAAGCAGCAAATGCAGTTGCTGTGTGCTCAGTTTTCCAGCCAGCGGCAGCCAGTGGCCTCTGCCGCAGAGGCCTCACACAGTGCCCTCTGCCGAGCCACAGAGGCTCCTCTCCTCCTTCTGGAGAGGGAGCTTTCTTTCCCCGTACTTGCCAGTATCTTGTCATGTTTAAACAGAAAACAAAAGATCAAAAGCACACACGCAGCGTAGTGAACAAGGCCCTCAAGTACAGAGGCTCCGTTCATTATTTTAAGAAAACTGAGCTAATTTCTTTAAAGCGGGGCAGACAGGCGTTGGTTGCCTCCTTCGCCCCATGAGTGGTGCGGTTTTGTGTGACATGCCTGTGCGTGCTGTTTGGAACACAGAGTGCTGAAATGTAGCCACGGTGGTATCTCTGTAAAGGTGATACATGGCATCTGTCTGTCAGACAAATTCCCCCAACAAGTACAGGTATTTATAAAATTATCTCTAAACTTTGGTCTGAGCGGCCTTTTTAGCCAGACGTGGGAAGGCTTGCCGGGCTCATTCACACTGAAATCTCTTAATGATGGTTAATGTCACCCTGTAATCTCCATAGCTCCTCTTTAATTGCAACTTTTTGAAGCCTGTCTGCACCCTTGGAGGATGGCGGATCCCTAAGTCTTAAGACTATTCAGGTGGTCCTGCTTGGCACCTCGGAGCTCACACAAGGGGTTAGATTAGAGCTGAGAGGCCTGAGAGCCCAAGGTTCTCCTTCACCGGAGCACCCGGTCTCCCTTGTTTGCAAAGTTTGATGTGCTGCTACCTGCTACTGAAAGACAGCCTGCAGAGAGTCATGGGTAAGGCTGCTTTCTCAGAAACTGTTGTCTTTAACTCAAATCTGGGGCTATGAAAAGCTATGTATCACACTAAGCTATTCTTTGGAGATATGCCATAATACTTTTTTTTTCTTTTTAAATCCACTGTCTCTTATTATGTAGAGAGAGAATTTGACAGTGAGAGTTTCCATGGATGGAAGAGTTTTGAAAATTTGAAAATAATTTATCTACTTATCTATCTGTATATGTCCATTCCACATCTGGGTTGGTTTGCCTTCTGGGCCACACAAACTGCCGAAATGAGTAACTGTGTCAAGTCTTCTTTACCTTGCTTGCATACTTGAGGATGTACTGAGCAACAATTGTTCGAAATACACTGACCATTACCAAACTGGTCCCAATTCTAAGATCCTCAGTGAATTGACAGAATCATCACCATCCTTTTGCCTGGGATTTCAAAGATTACTGTGTTACACATTAAATAATTTGCTTTTCTGTTTAATTGAAAATGCCTAAAATAGGCTCTGGGAACAAGGGTTACAAACAACAGACCTTTGCATGGTGATGCAAGCTGTATGACCTGCAAGAGTCTTTGATACTGTCTCTCACACAGCTGGAAAATAAAATTTTAACCACAAATGTGAACGAGCAGGAGGCCAGGATTATAGTGGAACCTTTAATGTGTTGAATATTTTATTTGGTTTTTGAAGCAAAACATTGTGTAACTTTTAAAAGTGTGAACATCTTTTTCTCCAAGGACACATGGCTTAAGGGTCCCACTGGTTTGGGAATCATCTTAATTAAAATTATTCATATGAGCTGACACAGTTTCTAATATCTAAGTTCCCATTTTTCTTTCACATTACTCTTAATCATCCCGCTATTCGCTTCTGTCTGTGGGTGCTGTAGCCAGTCAGGTGTGTGAGTGAAGTCACTCCTCCTGGGTTTTCTTGCATCAAGCAGTTTGCTGTGTGCCCACCAGGGATCCACCTTTCTCTCCCGAGGAGGATGCCAGGAGGCAGATGCCAGAAGAGACTGGTGTCAATTAGAGCGTGTCTCAGTGTCTCAAACGCAATGCTCATGGCTGCCCATGCAGTTTGGTTCTCCTGTGAGATGGGAGGCGGCACTCAACCAAGAGCATCTTGGGAGGCAAGGCATCTCCCCTACACTTTCACAAAGCCAAGTGGGATCTCACCCTGGGTAGCTCTGCCTTGCTTCAGGCAGACTTACAGCCACCTTCCAATCATCCATACCCAAGCTGATCCAGCAAGTTCATTCCTATCATACACCCAGCAGGCCTTGTGGGAAGGAGGGGCATGCAGGAGACTTTGGTCCCTGAAGGAATGAGGCGATGCTCACACCCATCCTCAGGCTGATTTTTGTCTCCTTGCCTTTTGTCTTGCTACTGTCTGGACTTCAAAGGGTGCTTTATGTTCGAAGCTCCTCTCCATGGCAAAAGCTAGCGTTAAAAGACTGGGATTACAATAAAAGTGCTGCAGTTAAGTGTCTGAACTCACCCCCACACAGCCTTCTCAGCAGTTCACGACATGCATAAACCTCGCCTGCATTCAGGGCAGCCGGGCCTTTGAGTTCAGCATGGGAAATTCACACCCATTTATTTAAAGACGGGAACAACATGTCTTTTATTTCCTTACCATAAAAGGCTCCAGAGACCTGGGTTTCCTTGGTTGTGACAAATATGTTGCTTCTGAATGCACGGCCAAGACCCCCCCAGCACTGAGGGAGATGGCCCACAGCCTTGTTACCAAACCCTCCGTGTGTTTACTAAGCTTTCGTGCCAGCAGCACTTGGATCGAAACACTTACCTCAAGTCAGAGGAAGATATTTGTTTAGTGATTTATTGAGCCAAATATGGTGGGGACAGGTACTTTGAGCTACGTTAGAGCAGGGCTGAGGCTGCTCAGTGACGTACATGGCAGACTTGCGTAGGTCCTGGCCCCCATTTGTCCATTGCCTGTCTGTTGCCAAGGCTCAGGGTTTCCATTCTAACCCCACAGCCACTAGCACCTATCTCGGCTTTTTAGTGGGAGGTTTAGGTGGGTCTATTTTTTCAGAGGCAGGGCTGATCATTCTAGACTAGGTAGATGTCTACCACACCATCTGCCTTCCCTTATGCCCTGCTCTTAAAATGTCTTCTCCGTGATCTGCGAGTTCTGCTAATGTCCCTGTTACCTAAAATATTAAGTCACTGAAACACTTCTTTTATACACTAATGAGCCCTACAGCGCCTCCTCCGAGAGTGAAATACTTGAACACTTTGCTGTTTTGTTTTGTTTTTTTACCATGCCACGTGCCACACAGGGTCAATGTCTGTGTGGCTTTAAAAAAAAAATCCTGTTTTTAGGGCTTCTTCATTTCTTTTAAGAGAGGGCAAACATAGGGAGTCTGTGCTCTCTAGGATGCTTAAGAGCTCCCGGGGCATGCCCCACCACAGGATTCATGGTATGCACAGGGATGGATGATAGAAAGCACTCCCCAGCCACTGCTCCAGGTACCTGCTCATTCCAGGCCCCCATCACTGCTCACCTGCCAGTCCAGCCACACAAAAGAGTGCTGTGCTCAATCCTGAGCTTGGGTGCTCTGGGCAGGAGCCCCATGACGACCATTCTCAGCTGCTCCTGTCCCCAGTAATTAGCCCTCGATGGCTGCTGCCCCTGGTGGCTTTTCCTGTGAGAGACATTTGACACTGCAGACATCAGAGGGATTTTTCAGGAGACTCTTGTGGCGTCCGAATGGCTCTTAATTAACCACTTAGGTACCCTCCTTCACTCCCCCGCTTGGCCCTTCCCAAATGGTCGGGGTTGCACTGCGGATCTAAACACCGGGGAAGCGTGCTATCAAAAGATCTTGTAAATGAAGGCTTGTGTAAATTATTTTTAATGATTCCCTCCTGGCACGCCATTATGTTTGTAGTTACACACAGGCACTTCAGAGATGGCTCGTCTTCTCGAGGTCAGCTGCAGGACCGCAGTAACTAGCTGCAGTCAGTAAATGGCTTATTAATTAGCGCCATGGTTTTACATTGCTGAGAGCTCTGATGTATGGGGCTGGCATTGTAATTGTGTGGAATCGAAATAATAAGCCATCTCAGGGCTCCTTATGCAAATTGGCATATTATAAAATCATTACCTATCTAAACAGTGAGTTTTAATAAGAATTACAATGATGAATTTTATGATAATTGACACTCAAATTTTAATCTCTTGGATTTTTATCATTTTGGTGGTTAAAGTGTGTTTCTAATTAAATGTTGCTTAAAATGCAAAGGGTTGCTTAACAATTCTGTTCCCTTCCTCTGGTTCACACTGGGTTGCTCTCTTTGGTCATAGAGGACGGGCCTTCGTAGGAGTGTGTACGTGACATTCTGAGACACTTGTACAGAGAGATGTTTAATTGTCTCGGTTTTGTGAGTGTGATTTTGATGAGGATGGATTGTCAACCTCCAGACAAAGAACTCTAAATGGCACTGGCCAGACTCACAGGAGGGGTGAGCCTCACAGAAAGCTGCTGCAGCCTTTCAGTGGTGGATTTGCGGTGTGCAATCGAGTTCTAAATAATTACGGCTTTGATAACAAGCCCTTTGTCTTTCCAGCTTTACCAACAGCAATTTCACCTTAATTCAATATTGTGATCTCTGTCCTCCATCATTCCATAAACAGCTGTTTCAGGAGCTTCCTTCTCATGTGCTGTCCTTTCAGAAACACACTTGGTGCAGTGTTTTCTACCTCCCATGAGGATGAAATCATCTCAAAGGGTAGAACACCCTGACACATGAACTAATGTTACACTGAGATAAGTTAAAAAAAAAAAGAAAAGAAAAAAAAACAGAACAAAATAAAATGAATTTACTTTTAGAAAATTAATCTTGTATCTTCCTGAGAATAAAAGAGATACAGTTGTCTCCTGATTGTTTTTTGAACATGTCAGTGATTAAAGCAAGGTTCTTAGGATGGGAATTCTGCTGATGCCCTGCTGGGAAGCTGAGGGTCTTCCTGATAACCCTAAGGGGAAACACAAGGGCAAGGGCTATGAAGTCTTGGATCTGCAGGTGGAGAGTGCATTGCAAATCTTCTGAGCCACCATAGACCACTGGGCTAAAGCCAAAAAGACCAGGGGAGGAGGGTGTGGCAGGGCCCATCCTTTAAAATGTGGGCCTCTGCTGACTCTCACCTCTTGTCTTGGTCACTCTTTTATTGCTGCTAAGGAACACCATGACCACAGCAACTCCTACAAAGGAAAACATTTAATTGGGGTTGGCTTACAATTACAGAGGTTCTACACCCGGTTCCTCTGGGAGAAGGAGAGAGCCACGGGGCATGGCTTGGGTTTTGAAACTTCAAAGCCCAGCCCTAGTGACACACTTCCTCCAACAAGGCCACACCTCCTAATCCTTTTCATGTAGTGCCACTGCTTGATGATTATGCATTCAAATATATATGACTATGGGGGGAGTGTTATTATTATTCAAAACCACACCTCTTCTGACACAAAATATCCCAGAGGTCTGTCACTCAGCCCTATGCCCACACCTGGCTGCTTGTCTTAACATCTATTCCCAGACATGTCTCAGCCTCAACCTTCTGCTTGCTCCTCCATAGACAGTCAAGGTTCCTAATTGACAATCTACTGGGCAATGTTTATGGCCAAAGGATTACTACCCAGGACAGATCAAGGCTCTTTTTGGTATGTGTCCAACCTCTCTATGCAAATGTCTCAGTCATCTGGCAATCTGCTAGTGGTGAGGCCTTGGGTCTAAGTGACCTCAGTCCTGATTTACTGCAGATATGCACAATGAGACCAGAATCTGGATAGGTAGGCCCATAGTCAGAGCCTCTTCTTAGGAGGAACAGGACCTCAGTTCATGCAGCTCCAACATTTTACAGCCAGTCTCTTACTTCTATGGGTGTCCCTTTTGCAGACAGAAATGGGGAAGGAGTCAGGCCTTGTGGGCACTTCACCTTTCTTCCTTTAACAGAGTGCTGCTCCGCACTCACAGTGCCTGAAGAAATCCTAATTCTTGGGAGTCACAAGAGGTCAAGGAATCCTGGTGTGTTCCTCCTTCCCATACTCCTATTGTTCAAAGAAATAGTCTCTCTGGGACCAAAAAGGGGCCTCTTTCCTTGAGAGGGAATTGTTGCAGAAGAGATGTTCAGAGATGATCCACCCAGAATGAATGAGAGCTGCAGAGTTCCCCCACCAGCTCACTCCCTGAATCCAGGTTCTGGGGCACCTGAAGCCATTCCTGGCCTGAGGTTTTCAGCTATCCTGGACAATGAATACCTTTTGTTCTGACTCCTTTATGTCTCTTCTGTCACCCACAGCCCACAGTCCTGATCTCATGTCCTTGTTCACAACACAAGGACACAGATGTGACCAGGGACTTTGAGTGTCTTACTAGGACAGTGTCATTCCAGACTAGCACTCAGTATATATGTGGTTGTGATATACAAATGGAGCTGACCTGGGTTGGCTTCTCTGCATTTCTAGTGCAGTGGTCCCTAGACCTCATTGCTTTGGTAATTAAGAGGGAAGGTATCTTACACAGTCAAAGAGGACACACTAAGACGACAAAGCTCCTGAAGGTGTGGTTGTGAGACACGGCATGCTGGCACCCATAAATAGCATGCTTTTTACCTCTGATCTCCAGAGGTAAACAGTGGGAAGTAGTTTCTGTTTATTTGTAATTTTTTTTTTTTACAGTGGCTGCCAACCATGATGCTCCTCATTGCCCCATGATCCTCATGCTGTATGGGCACCACACTGGTGCCTGTGGACCTTCCTTCTCACTTTCTGTCAAACTGCTCCATCCCTCCCTTGAATGATGGCCAGCCTCCCAACTCTGCCCCACAAGAATATGTGGTGAAGTCCCCACAGTTCAGGGCAGTTCCCACATAGGGCCAGTTTTGCTGCTCACCTGTCCCTCCACACCTGGCATTATTTATTTGCCCTTAGATTGTCCATGCACCTGCTAGTGATTCTTCTCAGCACCGCGGCCTCCATCCTTACCTATTTTTCATTTATGTTCATATACATCTTTTGATTGTCTTTTTAAATGAAAAATTTCATTTAATATATTTTGGTTGTGTTTGCCCTTTACCCAATTCCTTCCAGATCCTATGCACACAAATTATGTTCCTTCTCTTTAAAAACAAACAACCCTCCCCCAAAGAAAACAATAAAACAAAGAGAAATAATATACCTACAGTGAATAAAAAAAATTAAAATAAAGACCAATAGGACAAAAAGAAATGCACAAACAAATAAAGTCTACGAAAACAACATTGAGCTTGCTGTCTCCACTGTGTTAGAATTTACTCACCTTTCCTTTCTCAGGCCTGTCTTCCTGGATCTCCAGACCAGGGCGATCCTCTGTACTAGATTCTTTGTACCTCTGCTCCCATTGTTTCATTCTTCTTAAAGTCTGTCCTATCCTTTAATTTCTGTTTAAAACTTTGACCAACTTTCTCCTTATTAAAGAAAACATATACTATTTGTTTTGAGTCTGGCTTATTTCAGTTAGCACAATGATCCACAGTTTGAGAACTGACCAGAAGTAGCACAAGAGAAGGACCCATTTCAGCTCACAGCCTGAAGGGGACAGTCCCTCATGGATAGGAGGGGACAGCTACAGACATGCACATCAGCTGGTCACCTTGTATCTGCAGCCAGGAAGAAGGAAGATGAACCCTACTGTGAAGATTGCTTTCTCCTTTTTAATCAGTTTGGGACCTCAGACCTTGGAATGGGACCATCACAGTGAGTGTGGGTCTTCCCTAATCTAGACCTTCTCAGAAATCTGTCTCCTGCAATCTTAGATCCTGGTGGGTTGTGATAACTGTCATACCAGTTTTCCCTGTAAACTCTGCCACAGTGCTCAGCCATCTTCAGAGTACAAAATGTCCCTTGAGTTTCTTCATTTTCAGCCCTGTCAATCAATCTGGTTCTCCAGAGAGCAATGATACATGGCCTATATATACATATATACATACATATATATGTGTACATATATAAGTATATATATGTATAAACATACACACACACACACATATATATACACACACACAGCGTATTGGCACTATGTGCATGGTACAAGTACCTAAGAAAGGCCAACCGCCAGGAAAAAGGCATGAAAATACATAGCATCACATGATAAAGCAGAGGAAGCCTTCTTCTTCCCACCACATCTCATCTGTCCATCTGTGACAGAGCAAACAGTTTCCAACAGCACCCTCCTCAATTTCATTGGGTTCTCTCAGGGTTAACCAAGGATGCATCTAGAAAAGCTCTTAAGCTTGTCCTCCCTCTTTTTTTTGGCACATGTATCAATTCTATGAGACACTGCAGGTCTTTTCCTTCCCTCTGACCCCGATGGTTATCATAACCCAATAGCATAATGTTTTCATGGCATGAGTGAAATGAGACTATGGCCTCTAATTCATCATCTTCCCGTCATACCTCCAAACTCTGTCTTCTCCATCCCAGGACACCTTCAAGAGTGCAGAGCAAATCCCTACGTAAGCTGTTGGCCAGCTGCCTAGACGTCCGGCTCAAGAGGCCATTGTGCTGTTTCTGCAGCCTTGTCAGCTGGATGCCATCATAGCAGAGCATAACACTGGTTTCTGGTCCCTGGGGCTTGCCCTGGACCCTCAACTCCTAATGTCCCTAACAGGTGTCTCTGAATAACTAAGGTGAAAAATGCAGGTGAGTGAAAGGTTGAGGATATCAAAATGTAAAGCAGCTCACCGAGTTATCACCAAAGGAGTTTTCCAAAGCCAGATGACTGGAACTTGCCACAGAAGACCAAGTCGATAGAATGATAAATAAATTTCTCAGGAACATGCAAGACACCATAATTATTTTTTGCACCATAATTTATTTTTTGAGTCAACTAAAAAGAACCCCGTAGTTCAGGCATATGAGGAGAGCAGGCTGAAGCTGAGGGTCCTGCTCAGAGCCTACAGCAAGAGAGAGATGAACACAGTGAGACTCAAGCTCAGGTGGTGGGAGCTAGTCAGCTTCACCTGATGGCTGGTCATGGGTCACCTCACACACCTTCCTGGAGACAGTTGTCTTCCTCTCCCTGCCCCACTCCCTTTTGTCTTCCTTCCTTTATAAGGGCCAGTCAAAGAAATGGGATGAAGGAAATGGGCACCATCAGCAAAGTTCTAGAGTTCTTACTGTTACTGATTTTTCCCCAATCTGTCTGAGTAGTTGCCTGCTAGAGCTCAGCCTGTGGGAGCATAGGTCACATGCTAGGCCATGGGTCCTGGTCTAGGTCAAGGGTGACCTTCTGGGCCAGTGCCATCACCGTTCCTTTCCTGCTCTTGAGTGGAACAGTGTACCCCAAGGCAAAGTCTCCTGAGCACTGCACAGCTGGGGGTAAGAAAGCACAGTGGACTCTGGCAGTATGGAGACACCTGGAAGGGTAGGTCCCAGGGGCCAGCCTTCCTGGAACTATTGGAGGCCTCTGTTCTTTGAGAACCCTCACAGATTGGTTAGGACCATTCCAATGACACTTCTCACTCCTTTCAGTGCAACACTGTTTCATCTTTGAAACAGGGACTCCCTGAAGACCCTCTGTGGTGGCTAGTGCCTGCCCCAGCAGCTTGGTGAACCAACAATGGTACTGCATGCCATGCCTCTGCAGCTTTACTGCCTTTCCTGCCTTCCTTGCCTGCTCCCAAAATGGGAACAGGCCTCATCGTCACACAGCATGTCTCTCCATCATCTGTTAGCCAGACTTGCTCTCCTTTGACCTTCCTGTGTCACAGCACTCACCAAGCTGGTGACATGGGATTGCCCTAAGGTCTTGGCACCTGCATGAAAATGTTGGGAGATGAAGTACATTCCCTTGGGCCCTCTTCTTTCTCAAATGGGAATGTCCTGTGTACCAGTTACTACCGAGAAGCACAGAAATAGTGACAAACCCTGGAAGGACTGTATAGAATGCAGGGCCTGGGCATTAGACTACAAGATACTTGGGGGTCTTTCCATCAGGGTGAGATCACTGCTGGTGAACACTCTAATTGTGAGTAGAGAAGTCTGCATCTGCCCTGAGGAAAACACAGGTATGGTTGAACTGTATGCTCCTTCATCATCAGAGAAGCCAAAATCACCAGGGCATCTGCCAAGTATGTAATCAGAGCTAAAGGCCTGAGCTGGATCTTGATTTTGTAGATGGCCTGACACTGAGGCCACAGGGAGGAATATACCCAAGTCTCCATCCTACTTTTACCAGTCCCAAAGATTTTCCTCTAGCTTGTAGGCCACAGCCAGCTACCAGCTTTCTAAGAGCTGGTCTCTGTGTGGGGGCATGGGGACATGGATGCCAGGCTGATTCATAGTTCAAGGTCAGGATGATGGTCATTGGCAGCCTCATTGTGTGTCTAGAGATTGACAAGGACTGGGGCCACTTCCATGAGGGCCAAGGTCTCGCCACAAGGAGTCCTGTTTGTGTGAATAAATTGGTGAGGTGAACTTTAGAGTATTCATCAAATCAACTTTATGATTCACTTTGAAAAATATCGAGACCATCGGCTCCTTATGCAGCCCATGCTGTCTCCAACTTGAGTTTGTCTTGTCCCTTGATACTGTGTGGATAACAGGTGTGTGCTACTCTACCAGGCTGAGAATTGCTGGGAAGTCAGAAGTGAAAAATCATACTACAAACAGGCATTGTCAACCATTTGAATTTCAGGACTGTGGCGCCCTAAGCACCACAAAGGTAAACAGTGAAGGTAGCACCTAGGTCACTATCATCTGGCAGTCATGTGGTAGCTTCCCAATGCCTTCCTGGGGGTGAATTTTCACTAATATTTTAATTATCAGAATCATATTCAAAAGGGGCAAATGTTTAGTTAAATTCCAGTACAAAGAGGATGAAACTGAGTTCTATAAAAGGGTTAATCCAGAATATACCTAAGCTGGATGTGGTGTTGTAAACTTTTAATCACTGCAGTTAGGAAGCAGAGACAGGTGGATTTCTGTGAGTTCAAGAACAGCATAGTCTACATATTGAGGTCCAGAATAGCAGGTGGTACATAATAGAAGCATCCTGGCTCAAAAAAAAAACAAAAAAACAAAAAACAAAAAACAAAAAAAAAAAAAAAAAACAAAGCCAGCAGCAACAACAGAACACACTTCAGGCCAGGCCAGTAACCCAGCCACTAGGATGGTGAGCCAGAAAGATGGGGAATTCAAGGCCTAGCTGGGCTAGAGAATGAGTACAAAGACATGAAGCCAGCCTGAGAAAGTTAGCAAGACCCTGTTTCAAAATAAAACTGAAAAACATGTAGTTTTGTGGCAGACAGCTTACCTAGAATGTAAAATGCCCTGGGATGAATCCATAGAACAGAATATAGACAGATAGACAGACAGCAAACAGACACAAAAACAGAAAGCTGAGAATTAACATATCTGTAAAAACACAAAATCAGATTTTAATATATTGCTTAGTCAAAATTAAGTTCAGAGGTCAGTGCATTTGTTGTTGCTGAAAAAGAACACTGCTGGTGTGGTCACTTATAAATAAAAGAAGTTTGTTTTGGCTCATGGTTCTGGGGAAGTCCACAGTTAGGCATCTGCATCTAGTAGGGGCCTTGTGCAGACTCTTGCTGTGGTGGAGAGGTGCCGGCTTGGGGGCACACATGGGAGATGGAAAGCATGAGGCCCAGGAGCCCTGCTGCACAGCAGCCTGCACTTGGAGCAGATAATCCAGTCCCCAGAGAAGGGTGCTAATCCCCCTTAATGACCTAATCAGCTCTTAACAGCCCCTCCCAGCACCACCAGTGTGCCAATCAAGTCTGATTGTGAGCCATGGAGGGGAGGACTGCATTGAAGAGAGTGGATGAGCCAGACTTAAAAAGAAAGAAAAAAGGGGAGTTTCATGAAAACCTTTCCAGATGCTTGTGTCATTTATGGGCTACACTAAGAGAAGGGTGAGTGCTGCTTATTTTGTCAACTATTCACCCAACGGCAATCCTATCATGTTGAAAGCCACAGAAGCCTGAAGTCAACTTGGAATTTCCAACTTGCAGAGTTAATTCCATTTTACATAGTTAATGTTACTTTAATATCCTTCTGTTGTTCATTTTGGTTTTTATTTATCTATTTGATTATGTGTATGCATGCAATCATGTGAGTGTGTGTGTGTGAATGCATGTGTACACAAGTGTATCTGTTTATAGTGCATTTAGAGACCAAAGGTCAACGTTGGGGTCATCTTCTATCGCTCTGGATCTTACTCAGCTAGATCCTCCTCTCTCTGCCTCCTTAGTGCTAGGATTACACACTAGGGTCTCCATGCTTGGCTCTTCATGTGGACCAATGGTTAGGATCTGAGGTCATGCTCTCACGTTGAGAGGTGTGTTAACCATGAGTTATGTCTCCACTCTCCTTGACTTTGGTTTTAAATGCAACTTTTATTGTATTTTGTTTGTTTGTTTGTTATTCCTCCAGGGAACTTCTTTGTTCTTGAAGAATCAGATCTTTTTGGCAATTTGTTCCCTAGAGACTTTCCTAATCAGTTTGACATTCTGTGCATCCTGCAGACTTGCCTTTAACAGACCCAGAGACATGATTTGTCCTGGACAACTGAGCAAAGGGAAAATCAGCTGCAGACTTGGAACAAATGTAGGGCATGTCAGGATTTTGGCTTCTGAGCTGTAGCACCAAGTGGGCTTGTGACCCCATTCCTTTGACCTTCTCCCTAAGGACCATCTGCCATCTGCCCATGCTCTTAGCTTACTGGAGGATGTCAATAGTATTAACTCCATGGTCTCACTTTCTGTTTTCTGTAAGAGAGCGCAGGATAGGAGAGACCTCCTTATGATTCTGGTTACTGTCTCAGAACCGTGGGCAGAGACCCTTCTTCTTGTCACAGATCCTCATCTCTGATGAACAGCTTCCTAGAGGTTCTGTGGTTAGCCATATACATAATAGAGCTACAAAATCCCTGACTCGTGGTGTCGCTGAAAGTTGAGGTATATTAACTTTGCCATGTCACCCATTTAAGACTCTCAGGTAACAAGCTTTCCCATTCTAAATAAGCACAATCTCAGGTAAATTAAAATTAACCCAGGAGAACCCCTGAGGACAGTGAGGTGGGACCTGGCTTACTCAGTGTGTGTGTGTGTGTGTGTCTGTGTGTGTTGTATGCATTCATGTGTGTGTTCTACTTCCTTTTCTGTTTTTGTGCTACAACCTCAGGTTATAATCTATTATTCTGGAGAAGTTGTTGTAAAGGCATCCAATAGCTAGTCATATCACATCTACGGTAAGAGCAAAGGCAAAGAAGGCATGCGTGCTTGTCTGCCTGCTTGCCTGTGCTTAACTTCCTTCAAGGCCCTCTGGCTGGGGAACAGTGCTACCCATATTGGAATGGGTCTTTCCACATCAGTTGACTTATTAAGACAACCTTCCAGAGACATGGCCACAGTTTCACCCAGAATAGATAATTATTCACTGAGGCTTCCTTCCCACTGGAGAGTCTCCTAAGCTGTGTCAGCTAGGCAGAACTGCCAGACATCAATGTCAGATGCCTTCTCCTATTGGCCATCATCTTAGTTTGTTTGTTTGTTTGTTTGTTTCTTTCTTTGTTTGTAGACAGGGCCTTGCACTGATCCTACAGTACACCTTTGGTTTGGAGAGCTGGCCACTGAGCTTCAGAATTGACCTTTCTCCACTTCTCCACCAGCGCTGTGTCCCCCCCCCCCGGCAAATGACATCACATCTGGCTTTTACATGTGCTTGAGATGGGACCTCAGTCCCTCATTTTTGCTCAGAGGGCTAAGCAGTGACTGAGCAATCAGTCATCCTCCTGACCTTTACTTAGCTTTTCTTTGGCTAATGCTTTCATTAGCAGAAACATGGGGAGATCGCCTTTTCTTTATTCTTCCACACTGTTTGGAACACTCAGCTGTTCCTTTCCATCTGTAAAGATTGTATATTGAGGTAGGCTCACACTCCAGGCATTGCTGTTCTCTCTGTGCCCAGCATGTTTCCAGTGCTGAACATGTGCAGATTCCAGCTATGAAGGAAGGTGTGTTTGTTGAATACAGGTATGTGGAAAAGCCACTGTGACAGTGACGAGCACAGAGTCAGCCAGGGCAGCCTGAGATGTGAATTGAGCAGCTTCTATGGGAGTGGAGGACAGGCTTTCATGTGGACTACTCAGCTGAAGACTGGATAGTACAGGCCTTTGCCACACCCCTGCCCAGTTCCAAGCTTGTGCTTTAGCCTAGTATGACTAGAGTCTGTATGGAAAACAGTTCTTGATCACTCTGAGGCTGTGGGATGAAGACATACAGGAGTCACTGTGGTGCTGAGCTCATGTCTGTCAGGGCTGTTTGTGTCTCTGGTGCCTTCCTGTCTGAGGGAACTTGGCACTGAATCTCCTAGTACCTGGCTCTGGTGATACTAGTGGTCAGAGCTGGATGAGGTATGGAAGCAGTTGAGGCTAATCTGCTAAGCTATGGCTGAGTCCCTTTCTCTCTTTGCTCCCCTACTCTCCCAAGCTCTAAAAGATAGCACAGGCTGAGGTGGCTTAGTGAAAGTCAATAGGGTCTACTGGGCAGATGTCAGGATGGAGTGCACCTCCCTCCCTAGCCTTCCAAGCCCTTCTGGAGACACTGAGTGATGAAAGTTCCCCTCCTGTGTCCCCTAGAAGCCTGGGTGGAGACAGAGGAAATGACCCCTAAAATATACCTGCTGAGTTCAACACCACATCTCTTCATGGGTAATTGTAATTTCTACAAATGCCTTTTCCTGAGACTGTTGGTCCAAGAAATTCCATTTCATTTTCTTTCTTATAGCTTGGATCTCACTTGTAAGAGCAAAGCACTAAGTTCTGAAAAAAGTTACAGAGGTGTGAAAAAAAATCCTGCTCCAGGGACTATCCAGCATTTTCTGTTACATTCTTCCATACAAGGGCCTCCTGCCAATTGCAGTCTACAAGTGTGTTGAAGATGATTGTAAGGTTATCTGTGTATGTGTGTATGTTGGAGTGTATAGAGAGGCACAGAAGTATGTTATAGGTATGTACATGCATGAGCCTGTAAGCATTCTGTATGAACATATGTGCATGTGTGTCCACCTGTGTGTATATGATTATTCATATGAGTATATATATATGTAGGTTGTGTACACGGTCAATTGGGTATAGATACACACGTGCATATGCATGTACAGGGGCTTATCACCGGAGGAAGTACAAATACAGTGGATACAGCATAGACACAGGCATACACATGTGGATATCTGGAAGCTAAGTTTGGATGGGTAACCTTGAAACAAGAGGGTGGAGGTTGGAGAGAAGATAATACGGCGACCAGAGGGCAGGTGCTTCCTCCTTTTTGGGAAAGTCTTTTCTCTGTGAGCAGCAGATTCCTCGAGAGTGTTCCAAGCAGGTATCCACTTGCTCCTAGGACACAGCCATGTGCACTTATGTCCCTGGATTGTTAAACAAAGAAGGGCATGTGGACAGCCTCTGTGGTACATCTACAGGTTATTCAGAATGTAAACAACCTTGGGAAACAAATATGATAAACTGCGTAATTCATTCCCTGACATGTAATCACAGAGCCCTCAAGCAAATTATGGACACTTTGATTTGAAGTTCTGAGAAATCAAGAGTGAGCACAGTTGTCCAGGGTTCCTACCCTCTCTCCCTCAAAGGGACAGCCTCCCTTATTTCTTTAAATCGCCATTATGTCTGCTGCAGAGTCTCTGAGAAAGCAACAGCTATGAAGTGTGCTGTGCTGGCACAGCTCCTGCACCTCTGTCTTTCTTTCTAACATTCACCAGTTCTCTGCAGAGACGTGAGTGAGTGTCCCAAGTATCCACAACCACCGAGGCTGTAACTCAGCCTCCCAAAGGGAAACCCACTGGGGATGAGTTGAACCTGTGACCACAGAGGAGCATTCAGGAATAGAACATGCTTCAAGAGCCTGAGATGATACCAAGAAATTAACAAACAGGCCAGGCTGGGGTCAAGCCACCCACCTCATCCAGCTCTCTCCCATTACTAACCACTGCGTGTCAGTGTCGTAGGAGAGCATTGCCCCACTGTGACCTCATCCTTATCTCACCTCTTGTTTCCTTTTGTCATTTTCCTCTCCCAAGGCTTTCCAGATCTGTGATGTTTCTGTGCTGTAGCCTTCTGAGATGTGGACTGGACATGTTTTATGTTTTATGCTAGCTTTGACGTTTTGTTTCTAGTTGATATCTAGTAAAATATGTCTTGTCTTGCCCTCCTTTGGTTTACCTTCCCCCACTTATCTATATTCAACCCGTACTGTTTCCTTATCAACTGAATGCTAATTACAGATCTTATCCTGTGTTTTCTTCCTTTTTATTCATACCCACAGTAAGTATTTCTGAACAGCAATATAAGGGCTCCTTTGCTTTCTAAAATGATTGGGCTTAGGAGTGATCGTTTTATATTTGACCATTACTGTATTTTCATAGTGGCTCTACCCTTTGACAGAGACTAGAGATTTTTTTTTTTCTGGAAAGAATTCAACTCTTAGGGGAGTGCTGTGGGATATGCCCAGTCCCCTGAAAGTCAGGGAAGCCAAGGAAACTGACAATAGAACTCTATTATAAACTAGTTCTATCTGAACATTGTTAATACTTCCAGTGAAAGATTGTCCCCAAGACGAGTTACTCAAATCTTGCTTACAAAACACAAGAAGCATATCAACCCAAGGCAACATAAATAGGAACGTTTTTCCCCATGATCATCGAGGAGAGGTGGACAGCTACCCACACTGGATGAGAGAAGGACTCCACTTTTTCTCCTGGTCATCGAGGAGAGGTGGACAGCTACCCACACTGGATGAGAGAAGGACTCCACTTTTTCTCCTGGTCATCGAGGAGAGGTGGACAGCTGCCCACACTGGATGAGAGAAGGACCCACTAGTACCCAGCAAGTCCTCTGGACACCTCTTTCAACTCACCTGATGAGACTTGACAGGGAACTCACCATTTAATTACAGAAAAAAAATAAAGTCCCTAGATCCTAGGGTCTACAGGACAACAAGTCTGTGGATGAGACCACAGGTGACCTGACTAGTGAGACACTCAGACTTGCTGTGGGGACAAAGGATAGGATCTGGGATAGACACTAGAAAAAGGACAAAGGGCTCCACCTGGCTAAGAACATCAGCACCAGGTAATGCCCCAGATGAGGGAAGGAGACTAGGAACCTGCAAGACTGGGCTCAGGGGGCATAATGGTAGTTTTCTGGCCATACTGTTTCAGGATGGAAACTGGCATTCCTTGGCTGACAGAAGCCCTGTCTTCTAGGGGATTTCTTCTGAATATCTCCAGAAATGCCCTTCACCAAGAATAGGGTGTCCTTCAGTGTTTTAGCAAATCTCTAGGACAGCCCACACTCTGTGATTGGTCTAAGCAAGGAATAAACGGTTGGCCTCCTGGCTTCAAGAAGAGACTGCTGTAACTATCCCAGAACCTGATACCTCACAGGGTTATCAACTTGCCGGTGGCTGCAATATCACATGTTTTTTTTGGGGAATGTTCTCCAAGGTGCCTCCTGAGCACAAATCTGAAGATCAGCTTCTTTCTTGGAGATCAAAGAAAAGCAAAAATCCAGAGCTGGTAATTATGTGATGTGGTCCTTCTTCAGACTTTCGCAGCATGAGATGAAGAATGTAGGCCCCACCTAGGATCCTACCCTCTCTTCCCTGAGCTTTTACTGTTCATTTATTAATTACTCACCAGAACTTTCAACATTTGCCCTAGTGCTGCATCAGCCTTATCACGGTGCTGACCTGACTCATTTTATTTTCTCCTAAAGGGAGGAAATTATCTTGTAACCATGGCAGACTGAGGGGCAGGGCCTATAGCATCATAGTTACTGGGTGAGTGCTGGTCTTCACTTATTCGGTTTATTCAAATTGAGCCTTCCTGCCCTTTGGCGTTCTTTATTCCGATCTAACTCTTCCAAGCTTTTTGACCAGAGCTACTACAATGGAAATGTGTTTTTGAAGGCCCACTCAAGTGGCTCCAGGGCTGTGATATCTGCAGGAGTCCCCTGATCTGCTTCCACACCCCCATCCACTTCTCACAGATTCCCTTGCCTGCTGTCTACACAATGTAGCAAGGGCTGACTTTGTGAGCCCTAACGCAGGCTCCTCATTCTTCTAGGCTGTATGGAAAGCTTTAACCCCTCTTACACTGGGGAGGCTCATTGCAGCACTCGTCAGACTTCCTGTGATCCCTTCTCTAGTCCCAGGCCAAGCCAACATTACTTGTGGGCTCTTTAGAAGGGACATTTCCAAGACAGGATCATCCACCTGCCTGAGCTGAGCTCTCTCCTGTCTAAATCCTTCCTCCTCTGTATAGCCCTGGGTCAGCATACAACAGCAGCCAGAATCCTTTTATTGACCCAAATTGAATGGGCAGGAAATGTTAGCATGGTAAAGTGTAGCACATTTGCACAGGAAGGGGAGACTGTGCACCAAGCTTTGGAGAGGCAAGCTCTAGCCTCACAGGATAATTTTCAATCTTTGAGAGTCTGCAGACTGGAAAAGCTTTGGGTAGAAGAGATTGAGGCATAGGCAGGGCAGAGGAATCTCAGCCACGAGCAGAACTTATGAAGGAGTAAGCAGTCCTGAGCAAGGTAGAGTTTGGGGGCTCAGGCCTCGGTCTAGGTGTCCTCATTAACACATATAATCCTGTCTTGCATGGTGCCTGGTGTCTCATGGCTGCAGGCGCCCTCTGCCTTCATACATGCTCAGGGTGCAGCAGCATCTTGGGGTATCATAAAAGAGCCTCTGGTGGCTTCTAGATATCACATCTGATGTCAGCTCTTTCACATGATGGATCTGTTAGCAGGAGCTCTTGAGGACCTTAATTCTTTGCTGGAAAATATAGCCAGTTCTGCCTCCCTCAGATCTGTCACCAATAGGAGCAGGTTTGGGACACTAGAAGCACCAATACATGGGCGCTCCCACTCACGGTTAGAAATATTCACTTCAAGGGCAGCTGATGGCCATCTGGTACTCACCATCTAATTTGAAAGATGGCTGTGGCACCAGGACCTGCAGCAGTTCATCATGACAACAGCAGGAGGTAGAATATGCTCAGCTGAAATAACCCGGCACTAGGAAAATGAGCAACTGTTTGTCACCAATGCAGACAGGACTACCCCCTACAAGGAGGCATGGGTACTGTCTCAAATTGCTGCTCTTGCTGGCCTCATTTGGTCCCCCAGAGCACCAATGATACAAGAGCCCTGGAGAGGCACCTTGTAGTCCATATGTTCCTAGCTGGTCATTAGTCACAGACATCACCCCAGCTTTTCGCCAGCTTGCGGGTGACAGGCTCTTAGGAAGAGCAAGCAGAGGTGGAATACCTAGGGCTGGCTGCCCAGAAGTATTGCATGAAGGCTGGCATGGGGCAAGCTCAGAGATGCTGTATTCAAGCCCTATTAAACACTATTGAAGGTAGTTAGTTGGATGAAACATTGTAAATTATCCAGCTAGTTTGGGATTCATTGAGAACCAATTGAGATAATTTAAATCTTTAAGAAAATTCTGCTCTTTAATTGAGCTGAATCAGTTTATGTTCAAGTTCAGTGAATAGTTCTCAGGGCTTTGCTGGATGCCAATGTGACTGCAATAACTATAAAATAGGGAAAGTTAGAAGATGCTTTACATTCGAAGTTGTTTTAGAAAAGTTGGGCACAGGAGCTTTAGCACATCTCCCCACCCCTAAGATGACAGATATAGACACTCAGCTGAGGGGAACCAACATGCAGGGCAGTGCCCTCTGGTTCCTCAGGAAATCCCAGAATCACTCTCTGAGGAGCCACTTTGACCGTGACCCATGATTGATACACAGACAAAGGTGACAAGCTCTCTCTTCTGAGGATAAGGACCAGGCAGTAGTAGCCTTTGTTGTTTCAGGAGGAAGGGATTTCTTGTCCCTCATTCCTGGGCATCTGCTCTAGTCTCCATCATAAGGATTACTGTTTGGGGTGCTGCTGTAGGACTTTATGTATTGGAAGGAGATACATATTCCAAGCACATAAAGGTTAACAGGAACAGGAAACATGTTATATATTACAAGGTCCAAAGAGCTGACATGATGTTTCTGAGCTTCTGGGTAGGTGTCCTACACAGGACCACTGATAGCAAGCCCAGATAGTCCTGTTGGTGGCTGCTGTCTTGGCTCACCCTCTCAACATGTCTACTTCTGCAGAGTGTCCCATTATGAACTGCTTGGAGGGAAAACGCCCCTGAGATGCTCAGATGAGACTGAAGAAATTCTTCCAAAAGTCACCACTCCCTTCCTGTGCTCAGTTTGGATGCAAAACACCAACCATCAAGACAGAGGATACCGATGAGGACACCCCAGAGTTGGGTTGTCCCCTCATGTGTTAACCCCAGGACAACTCCTGGAGGAAAGGGAGTCATGGTCTCACTCAGCTGGGAGAGATAGGCTTCCCAGCAGCACCCATTCTTTCTTATGGCTGCATAGGGTAGGAGAGCCTGTTCTTTATTTACCACTCATGTGTTTGCTGAGCACAGAAGGGGAACTTTTAACCTAGAGAACTCACATGTGGACATAATGTCATGTATAGGTAAGAATCTTGAAAAAATGCTTTCTCATCTGCAGATTGCAGTATACTGTGGATAGTAGAAGGAGGATTGCCTGGGACCCACAAACCCAGCACTTAGAACCCTGTGCCATTCATGGGGAGGGCAAGGCCCATGCATTGGGACTGAGACTGGTACACATCATCCAAAAGAGGTTATGGACTCTGGGGACAACACCTAGATGTGACCCTCACCACTGTGGAGCTGGTAGGAGGGCTGCAGGGCCCTGGGGCAGCCACAAATTTTTATCTGTGTTTAGAATGTTAAAAAATATTCATTTTCATTTTATCTCCCCAGAAGCTTGTAAATGCCAGGAATGAGGACACAGATGACAACTTCAGGTACCCAGTTGGGTATGGGGTGGGGTGAGGTAGTGGCAGAACTAAGGAGCCATGTTCTACTCACAGAGTAGTAGCTGCCTGCTCCCAGGTATAGCACAGTGAACACAAATACTCAGCATTTGTTTCATATGGAGCACACTTCGCTTTGAGGGCCCTGAGCATGACTAAGAAGCTGGGGCGTGGGTCTGTGTGAATGCCAGCGTGTTGGAGGAGCAAAACGTGTGAAAGCATGCGAAGAACGGTCACCGAGAGGAATTGCCTTGCTGGAGCGGTCCTGCTCAGTGTCACCCTTCTGCTGTGGCTCCTAAAGCCACTAGAGGCTCAGTATCTTTGGCTCCAAGTTGCTGGCTGTCTCCTGACGTCACCACAGTGATTGTGACCCAGAGACAGAGCCAATGGGCTGTTGTGCATTGTGGGACTCTTGTTGCCAGCTTTGAGGATGTGGACATTTTGCATCCCTCCCGAGGCCCAGTGTGGACAGCTCATTGGCAAGAGACAGGCATTTTCCTGACCCTTGTGGCCAACTGCCATGGGTACTGTTCTTGCCTGTCTTGGAGTTTGAGAACTGGCCCGAGGAGGCCAGCTCAGCATCAGCTGAGGACCGGGAGAGACGGGGGAAATAGATGAAGGTAGCTTGGTGTTTTTAGGAAGGAATGCCATATGGCCTTCCTTGATCTTTGCTTTTCTTCCTAAAAACCTATCCAGAGAGTCATCAAATGTGAACAGCAAGGGGGGGCCTCAGACCACATTCTACACTACACAGGGCCCTTTGTTTTTAGATGGAGCTCGGCAGAGTACGCTCCACTTAGCATGTGGCACCATAATACTTTATTTCAATGTTATATGACATCGTTGGGGACACTTTCCGCTGCTGTTGTCTGTGGATGGGGATCTGCTCTATCAGTATCACCACGGAGTCAACTTCCACCACACATCAAAGGCAAATAACGGTTTTTGTTGTTGTTTTTTAACTTTGCTTGCTTAAAATGATTTCCCTCTAGATCAAGATGCAGAGCACAAAATATTAATCAGTTTAAATAAATATCAAGACTACCCAAATAATATGAATAATTGGCACGGAATAGAGCCTACCGCCCAGTGCCCAGCAGCTGGTCACGCTGGCGCGTGGCACCCTCTCAACAGTCTTTGAGATAATGACTTTGGCATCTGCCGATGAGTGCTTGCTACTGCCCACAGAATTTACAACTCGCAAGTGGGAAACAGAGGCTCTGACAGAACTTTTTTATGCGAGGTCTTTGAAATTTATTAATGTAATGCAAACACAAGCCTTCCAACCCATTAAATTGTTGATGTTATGCGAATCCACTCTGGAATTGCAGACCCTCATTAACATTATTTGCATGTTAATCTGCATCTTTTTAATTAGTGATATTATTTATGCACATAATTTCCGCCTACTGGTGCCAAGGCTGAAGCGCATTAATTAATCTACTGAGATGCCAAACTGTTTATTTTCCCCCGTACTTTTATTTGTTTACATGGTGTTTTGGATTCAGGGAAAATAAAAAAGAGCCTGAAGAATAAAAGCAGAAAGACAAGATTAACTAAAAGCTCTTTTTGTTTTCATAATTTAAATTGTAATATTAGCCAAATGTTGTGTTTCTTCCCTTAGAGATCGGTTATTCAGTTACATTACCTTGATGTATTATTAAAATTTATAATGGGCTCTGGAGGCTTCTGTTAGTTCTCGCCTTCATTTACAGAATATACTCAATGTTATTTTAATCTTCCTACAACGCTTCCATGCATAGGCAATGATGAGCCATCCCTTGCGAATCACCAGCGTGCTCCACTTTGCACAACTGATAAACATTTAAATAAGCCTTTTCAGAAAAGAATAGCATGGCAAATCATTAACCCATTGATGGAGTCGGCTACTTTTCAGTAATTCATCTTTCCTTAAACTAGGTCGATGGTAAAATGCACCCGACGTGACAATGCTGAAGCATCCTCATCCCTGAAGTTGTAGTTATTGCTAGGCATGATTCCACATTCACCTACCCACATGTGTGTGCGTATGTGTGCTTGTGTGTGTTTATGTGCATGTGCACAGCACAAAAATTTTAAGTGTATGATAAAAATGTCCATATTCTGTGTGCCAAATGCTGGTTGGGCAACCCTGATCCTTGTAGCAATAAAAGCACAATTCAAGAGCAGTATAAGTGGCATACGCCCCAACCATGTCACCTGACATCTACTGCCAACACCACATCAAAAAAGAACATCCTTTGGCCAGTGTGTAAAGATGCTCAGCAGAGAGTACTCGGAAAGGGAGAAAATGGTTCTTTTCCAACATCCATTTCCCAGGGATCCAGGTACCATCTCTGCCCATCCAAGAACTGTCTGCCAACAAAGCTGCCAGCTACCCCCAAGTTCTACCTAGTTTAGAATGACCTCGTATGGCACAAGTGACTAACCAATAACAACAGTGGTCCCCTATTTAATCAGGGGACTGAAATCTATTGGGCATGGTGCCATGACGGAATGAAGTTAGATGGAGTTCCTTCTGGCTGACACTGTTTAAATAGCACATGATGCCAGGTTGTAGTTCATTTTTGTAATGACTGAATCATGGCTGCTTCCTGGTTCACAGGATGGTCAAGAAGGGAAATTCAGTTGCAGTGGGCATAGAAACACAAGAACAAGGCAGGGCTTTGGAGCCCTGCTGGACCAGGTCAGGAGCGTGCATGCTTTATCCGTGATTTTTTTTTAACTTATGTTGTGTTTCTTCTATCCCACAATATAATATTCTGTTTGCTACATAGCTGTCACCCTGGAATCTGCGTTTTATTTTCATTAAATAGTTTCTGTTTTGCAGGATGCCCCGAGTTTTACCAAGCAGTGCATGACAGTATGTATCAGGAACTGCTTGCCTCCTCTGCTTGTAGACTGTTAAGGTATGAGTCAGTGGGAGAGCGTGTCTCCAGGAAGCACTGCGGGAATGTTGAGGGTGAGCTGCACTCATTGAGGTGTGGCTCTTTTTCCACCTCCCCGGCCATCACATAAGAAAACTGTCCAGAATAAGATGAGCCAATCAGGGGCAGATATTTCTTATAATTCTGTGAACATAAGAATTAGGTGTTACATGTGTGTGCCTGCATGTCCATGTGTATGTGTGTGAGTGTGCGTGAGAATGTATTTAAGAGTGTGCATGTGAGTGTGTGACTGTATAGTAAAGTGTGTGTGTGTATGAGCATCTATGTGAGTTTGCGTGACTGTGTGTGTAGGAGAGAGAGCCGGAGAAAGAGCCATAGTGAGATCGAGACTGAGTGAGCAAGAGAGAGAAAGGGGGAGCAGCCAGAGGTGTGAACTTATAGAGGACAACCTGAGTGAGTCCTACTTCTCCATGGGTCTTGGGGCTCCAACTCAGGTCATCGGGCGCTATGACCTGTGAAGTATGCTCTGAGCCACCTCCCTGGCTCTGAATAGCTCCCCAAGTTGCCCTGTCATGACAATTTATTTTATTTTATTTTTTGCAGTTGAGAGCCTGTGAAGAAAAAAAAAATTAGATACAAGAACGTTGTGTTCCACACAAAACCAAGAGGTAATGGACCTCTCTCTATGTGTAAATTTGTGTGTGAGAGAGCTAATGTGTGTGCTGTATAGACTCAGGTGTGTGTGCAGGTGCTGCTCCCAAGTGCATGTGGAGGCCAGAGAAGACAGACAGATGTCCTGCTGTGTCACATGCTGTCTCATCCCCTTGAGACAGGGTCTCTCAGAAGAGGTGGAGACAGGCCAGTGCCCAGCAAGCCCCAGAGACACTCTTTGTATGGTAACACACTTGCGATCTGGCAGACCCACCTACCCTCTGCCTCCCTCTGCCTCCCCATGGAGAGTGTGCTCAGCTAGTCTCCACCCTCACTGAGGGGCTTCCGTGCCAGGGAGGCTATGGCTCACAACAGCACTGTATGGCTGTGTATACTGTGTCACTGGGGTGAGAACTGCACAGCCACCTCAGAGCCAGGCCTTTGGCTATGCTTCCACCACTCTCTGCTGGATCGGTGGTCAGGCCTTAAGAGGTAACAGTGCCCCCGTCGTGTGTGTGTGTGTGTGTGTGTGTGTGTGTGTGTGTGTGTGTGCATGTATGTGTCACTACAGAGGGAACTGCCACTGAAATACTCCACCAAGTGGGTGTTCCTAGCCTGATGTGACTTTGAATTGCAAAAGGAGTTTTTTGTAAAAACGCCCTCTCACATAGTTCCAAGGATCTTTATTTGATCCTGTAGCCACTAAGGAACGCTTTTGTTTATTTATGGTCCAGGCATTTGTGGTAGGTTGTGAGCAGAGACAACAGGAAAGAACTGCTGTCCTCAGAGAGCTCTCAAGATAATGTGGGCGGGAAGGGATTTCAGTCATTCATTTTCTACCATCTTTTTGCCAATCTAAGTTACAGCATCGAGACACCACTGTTCAGAGCTGAGGGCAGCCTGCTCTCTCACAGCAGTAGTCAAAGTGTCCGTATGTCCCCCTGAGCCCCACGTTAGTGTGGAAAGAAGACCCCTCACTGTGTGGTCTTTATTGGTTCGGCTGGGATTCTGTGAACATCTGTGAAGACCCTTTAGAGAGCTGACCTTCACTGAGCGACCGCCCCTCCCGATGAAGGCCTTCTCTGTGATGGATTGCGCTCCACGCCCTAACCCATGGGTGCACGCAGCTGGGGAGTGGCACTGGCACTCAGTGTTTTAGTTTACAGCCTCGTTAATTATACCCCGTCTCCAAAGCACTCACAAGATGGTCTTAAGTATAGCTGACCCTTTTTTATTTAATTTCATTCACCGTTAGTGTTTGGAGGCTCTCCAGTGAAGCACTTCAGAAAATTCAATAGGATTCTTCTTCCAGTTAATGTAGGACCCAATTCTGGGGGAGACGAAGCGCCAAGCTCAGCTGAACATAGACACTCCAGCAAAGAAGGCAGCAGCTGCAGGAGTGCACAGATCCCCGAGACATGGTGTTGTATCACTGTGGAGTCCTTCCTGGCTGAACCCAGGCAAGACTCTTTCTGAAGCCCTGTGCTACACTCTCAGTTACCTTATGAAGCCCTGGGCTTCTTTGTGCAGCTGGGATAATGATCGACCTTCCTATACTTCCGTTAGACAAGTTGAACTGATGCTGAGCTCCTTCTGTACGGTTTATTTTCCTCTCTAGGCTAGCTCAGATGCAGAGCTGGCTTTCAAGGCATCACGGCGCTTTATGCTCTGAGTACGGCTATTGCCTCAACTCAGGGTATGGGCAATAATACATTGCTAAATATTGTCTTTAAAAATGATGGGCTGTGTGGTTGGAGGGATTTCTGACTTAGGGTAATGATGGTGTGGTACATGAACTTAAAGAATAGTGATCAGAAGCTGGGTAAGGATGGTGGTGGTGCCTACCTGCTCCGTCAGCATTCTGGAGGCTGAGGCAAGATCTTTCTCACTTCAGAGCAAGCCTGGGCTACACAGTCAACTAGGGTTAGAGATAGACTCTGTCTTCACGCAAAACAAGGCAAACAAAGTTAAATGATACTATGCTACAATGTTAGCCACAATTTCCTGCCTCTATCAACAGCTACAGTCTTCATAATCCATCCCCAAAGCCAACCCAACAGGCATGCCTCCACATCTTCCTCATGGCGGTCACATGTCCCACAGAAGCCCAAGACAGAGCAACAGATTCTAAGTCATCAGCTGGCCTCCAAGATCCTGCTAACATTGTCATTTCATTAACAAAGCATTTTTGGCTGTCATAACCGATCAGCATGGTAGTTCTTTCCCGATGCAGCTTATTATAAATCACGTTACAACAGCACATTATTTTGCAAGGAATGAAAAGCAAAGCCATTCCCTGTCAGCTGGAATTAACTGCCAGGGAAGGATGGTCTTTCAGAAAGGAAGGGAGTCAATTAACATATGGAAATCTGCTCTGTGATTTCAGCCTATACTTGTTGACACAGGAAAGTGAACAACGTGTATCCAGGCAGAGAATAAAGTTACTTGAAATGCTTTCTCACTGTAGTTGCTGGTTAATAAACAGATACTGTTTGAACTATGTCATTGTTCTGGTTCCCAACCATACCTGGGATTGGTACCACAGGCAAAGGACAGTCCTGAGCATTATGCTTCATGAAGGTGAACTTGGCTGAAATCAGACCTAGTCCACCAACCAGTGGCTTCACACTTAGGCCTTCACATCCCTCTCAGCCTCCAGTTGTGGTGGGTGGGGCGCTGGCAGGTAACACTTGCTCTGCTTCCAACTGGGCTGGCTTTTGTGGGAGCATCCTTCTGTGAGTATAGGTCAAGATGCGGTTAGTATACCAAGCTCCTGCTACCTGTCTGGCTAGAGGCCTGCTGGGAACCAGCCCTCTGTCATCAGGAGAAGGGGGGAAGATCTGCCCTGTATGTGAGAGGGCAGAACTGTGCTCTCCCTAAGATTTTGTTTCCCCATATAGTGGAGACCCAGTGTGCATGCAGTCTAATACAGCTGGCATTTAGGTGGCAGAGGGCTCAGTTGCTGTCACATTTTCTTGACAGAAAAACATTAGGTAACAGGCTAAAATCTTCTGGAGGACTGGCTTCACCCAGGTGTGGGTTGGATAAGAGCATCCCAGGCTGGACTGGGATGGAATCTGGACCATTCTTTCTGACACAAGGTTCTCTTTCTGGACTATGGTCCTCCTTATAGACATACTGGCTCTTCCAAGGATGGCACAGTGGGCACCATTCTGTTACCTTGGCAGCAACATTTTTAGGCTTCTGATGGATGAAAGGGCGGGGTATTGAGAACTCTTTCTGCAGAAGGAATCTCATCAATTACTGCAGGTGCTTGAAGTGTTAAAGAAGACAATTAGTTCAGGGACCAAGACAGGAGTGTTCAGTCCAGTGCCTGCCTACAGTATATAAGAGAATTCATTTTGAGAATGTTCACAAATGGTCAAGATGTAGCCACAGTATGCTGTCTCCAGAATTAGATCAAGGTATTATCACTCTCCCACTCCCCATCACAGCACACAATTAAAAAAGACATTTATTATTATTTAGTTCACATTGGCATCCTTTTCCAGAAGTGGGTGAAAGTTAAGTACCTCTGTATCTTGACCCTGTTTATAGCACTTGTTAATGGGAATCAGGACTTGCCTTGACTTAAACCTGCCTTTGAGCAGGTTGGGCAGAGGAGCTGAGAGTTCTAAGCCAGTGCCATGCCGCTCATATTCCAGAGGGAGTTCTTTTCCTAAAAAGAATCCATCCAACCTAACATTTGTTTGAGATGTTCATGGTGCTTATCAGTCCAAAGACCAAGACAGGGAGACTAGCACTGGGCATTCGGTACTGTTTGGTTGTGATGATTTGGGGACAAATGCTCTGGACACACACACAGGGAGTGAGCAGAGGGACTATAGAAAGACACAAAGACACAATGCTGAGTCACTTCCAATGGCGATTCACCTGCCTGTTTTGTTTTTTGACGTTATGTCACTTTCTCAGTGTCAAGGAAGTAGAAAAGACATCCCACATTGCAACTGCTGTTGGTACTACTTGTCAGAGGCTCTATCATAGCTGTCTGTCCTAAAAAATGTCATTTAGTTTAGAGTTTATTTCCTACAGTTGAATCTACATCTTCATCTTCATCACACCTTCATGCCTGGGGTGGTCTCTGATTCTATTTCACTCCATCCCACTAATGATTCAATCACTGAGTGTTTCTAGAGGTAACTCACAGCGTGGCACAACTGTGCCTCTCTCTCTGGAAGGTTTTCTGGGTACAGATGCCATGGTAATCTTGCTTAGGTCCTAGAATTGAGGCTTCATGGATGTCCTGGTTTCTTTCTGTTGCTTTAATAAAGACTATAACCAAAGCAACTTGGAGAATAAAGGGTTTATCTGGCTTATGTGTCCACCTCATAGTCTATCATGAAGGGAAGGCAGGGCAGGAACTCAAGACAGGAACTGAAGAAAAGACTGGAGAAATGTTGCTTTCTGGCTTGTTCCTCATGGCTTGCTCAAATGTCTTCTTATACAGCCCAGGACCACCTGCTAGGGGTGGCACTGCCCACAGTTGGTTGTGCTCCTCCATATCATTAACAGTGGACATGCCCCACAGACATGCTCACAAAGGGAACAAATGAAGGTAACCTTCAATCAAGAGTTTCTCTTCCAAGATGTAACACTCTACCTTGTGTCACAATGCTCTTGAAGGATCCATGGAGCCACAACAGTGGTGTGTATGAAAAGGTCCAATGCATGTCTTCCCAAACTTCAACTGCAAGACCCATTGGTAGACACTTGAATGAAACAACATCTTTCTGCCTACAGCTTTCCCCTATACTTCCTTCACAAATCTCCTGCCCCAAGCAGTATATCCAAAATGTGGAATTTCTGTGAAGCTAGAAAATCTATTTCCTCATTATATTGGTGAATCATTCACAGCCCCACCTATAAGTTTACAGTATCAAACAGGAAGTACTTCACATTTGTATCCTGAACCTCCCTTGTCAGGATTTTTACCTCTCCAACTGTCTCTCCCCTGGCTATTCCTATGAAGAAAATGAAATCACGAAAATATTACCTTCTTCTGTAGTAGATGTGGCCCAGCCATGGTGTAGACAAATTATATGTTTTGTACAAAATCAAGTATGTGCCTCCCCTGACCCTCTCTCAACCAGCACCCATGGAGGACAGAGAGAATGAGCCATCCTTGTGTGATATACTTTGTTATATCTTCTTGTGTGCTCCAGGTCAGACATGACTATCTCTGCTTGAAGCATAGTAGTGTGCTGACACACACTAGAGCCTCACAAGATTGTATGTGCTGTGTTTCCCAGGATGAGAGAAGAGGAAACATCATCATCATTAGCTGCAGGAGAATTGGGTTATTATGAGACACTCATGAGGCTGACATGAGATCCATAGGAATTCTCTCTTCACTGATACTCCAGTCAACTCTCTTCAAGCAGCTAAGACTGAGAGGAGTGGAGCTTTGTGGTATTGTTACTGTGAGTTGTATGTAACCCTTGCTTGGGACACCAATATACCACCATTGGAGAATTTGCTAGAGAGTGGAAGCTATAAAGGCTGTCATGGCAGTTTTAGGAAATGGAAGCCTGCAAAGATGAGTAATCACTGGCCCAGTTCAAATCCCATTCAATATCAAGGTACTGTCTGGGAAGAAGCCAAACAGCTCATTATAACTAACTGTGAATTAGACAGAATTAAATACGGTAGCATTTCGCATCCATGCCATGTAACAATGCTATTTTGATAGAACAGTTGATGTGAAGATGAATCGTTGAATGTTGTATAAGACCTGGATTACTATCTTTGTCATATTTGCTTAGATTCTACAATGTGTAGTATCTTCAGTTCCCAAACCAAACCACACCCATTTGCATGTCCACCACATATAACAGTGGCTCTTCAGAGTTCTTCCCCAAGGTTGTCTTCATGCTTCCAATAGTTTCCATATGATGGTGGTCTGGGACTTTACACTATTATTTTGACAACTCCCTGAAAAACAAAATCATTATATAGACGATGTCTTCGTTTCAGTGCTGTTGATGCAATAAAATGCTACAACAAAAGTAGCTTAGAGAAAAAAAAGCTTATTTTACTCCATAATCCCAGGTTATGGACCATCTTTATTGGGGAGTCAAAGCAGCATGAAAGGGAGCCAGCTGCTCCCATTGCATCCGTAGTAGTGAAGAAGTTGAGAGAAATGAATGAGTGCATTCATACCAGTACTCACCTCTTCTTCCCATTCTTTTTTCCTTTTTTAATTTATTTTTTTATTTGTTACAATTTATATACTTTGTATCCATGCTGTAGTCCCATCCCTCCTGCATCCCCTCTCATTCATGCCCTCCCTCTTCTCCCATGTGCCTCCCCCAGTAGGGAGGTCCTCTTTCTCTTCCATCTGACCCTAGCCTATCAGGTCTCATCAGGACTGGCTGCATCTTATTCTGTGGCTGGTAAGACTGCCTCCCCTTCAGGAGGAGGTGATCAAAGAGCCAGCCACTGAGTCAGAGATAGCCCCTGTTCCCCTTACTAGGGAACCCATTCTTACACAGGCTACAGCCCTGTCCATGAAATTGTACTGCCCACAATTAGGGTGGGTCTTCCCACATTAATTCACCCAATTAAGAAAATTCCTCACAGGGATGCCCACAAGACAGCTTAATCAAGACTTTCTATGGAGGTGATTCTTGATTGTATCACATTGATGAAATTAGCCATCACAGATGATATAATATTAACCTCTGGGTGTTATATGTTCAGGTGCAAGGAGACTGGGAAGCTAGTCCCTGCAGAATACAAGAACTGGGCTCAGCTGTTGAAGACGAAGCTTGTCCTAGTACTGAGAGCCTATGGTTAAATAAGATGCAAATGATCACTGAAAGTTATTGAGAAAAGCCTATTCTAATTAGGGTTATTATCATTATGATGAAACACCATGACCAAAAGCAAGTTGGGGAGGAAAGCACTTATTTTGTTTGTACTTCCACATCAGTGTTCATCACTGAAAAAAGTCAGGACTGGAATACAATCAGGGCAAGAAAGTGGAGGCAGGAGCTGATGCGGAGGCCGTGGAAGGGTCATGCTTACTGATGTGGCACCACTGGCTTGTCTGAGCAAGCTTTCTTAGAGAACCAAGGACCAGCAAGCAGGGGTGGTACCACCCACAATGGACTGGGCCCCCATTAATAAGTAATTTAATAAGTAATTTAGAATATGCCCGGCAGGTTCTGTCAAGCAGGTAAAATATTAGTCAGCAGACCTTCAAGAAGTTCATCAAGAAGCCATCTCCATGTGGCAGACTGGCTCAGTTAAGGTACCCAAAGACTCACCATCAGGTAAGCCAGGCCAGCCTCACCCATGTCGACTTCAGTATTAGATGGAGTCATTGTGATGCAGAAAAGAGCTTCTCGTGCTGGTAGCTTCTGCATCTACCTGACATAGTGGTGGAAGTGATTACTACTATCCATAATTCATTATCTAGTCCTTGGTACCCAGCAGAAGCAGCCACCAAATGAAAGAACTTATTTTTTTTTCAATTGTACATTCATGGCCTAAGCTTCTGGGATGCTTCAGTCACACATATTGCATCAGAGGACACTTTCCTGGAAGACTTCCTAGCTAGAGAACTTCAAAGCATCATGGTCTGTCTGGACTGGGTGGCTCTCCTTCAGATCAGGCTCCTGTGCCTATAAACACAAGGAGTTAAAGACTGCTACTAGGAGAGATGATTAATGCCTAAACGTCATCTGGTCCTTCCTCATTCAACATAGTTACTATGGTCCTTGAGTGTCATGACAATCATCTCCTCTCAGCCATGTCTGATATAATTCTTGGAAGAGAACACACATCTCTCAGATTTACAGATGTACAGGGGAAGCAAATCATGGTTAGGTAAGTCTGGAAGTTCTGTCTGGGGCTGAGGATGGGGGTCAACATTTTGGTTTTGGAAACAACCCTCTGTGCCACCATTATCCTTTTTTTGTGGATGAAAAGGGCTTATTTTCTTCTTTCTCCTGTAACTATCTCACTCCTACGGGAAGAGTCGACACCACAGTACGATTCTATGATGCTAATCTGGAAGCATCCTGTTTTGGAGACATCAAAGTCTTTGGGTACCTAATATAGTCTACACTTAGCAGGTACAGACCGTGAGCTGATGGAACTTTTAATCAAGACATCAGAGAAGTTTCCAGGGCTGTCCTCTGTCACTGCAACATGAAACATGCTCCCTTCACAGAAGTCACTGTCTTTTCGTAAAGCTGCATCACCAGCATGATTTTTTACACTTCATCATTACCAGGTTTTTAATATGGATTTATCCAAACCTCCTGGTGCCAAGACAGCAAGGGACAGGTGCTAGGATCCAGCAGCAGAGTGTAGCTCCATTGACATATTGCTTAGAGACAAACTTCCACTGTGCCATCGGATCTGAAGTGACAGTGGAGCGTGCGCTGAGCTCATCATCTTTTTTATTTTTATTTGTTAATATTATCTATAGTTTATTCACTTTGTATCCCAGCTGTAGCCCCCTTCCTCATCCCCTCCCAATCCCTCTCTCTCTCCCTTTTCTTCTCCCATGCTCCTCCCCAAGTCCACTGATAGGGAGGTTCTCCTCCCTTTCCATCTGATCCTAGCCTATCAGGCTTCATCAGGACTGGCTGCATTGTCTTCCTCTGTGGACTGGTAAGGATGCTCCCCCCTCAGGTAGAGGTGACCAAAGAGCTAGCCCATGAGTTCATGTCAGAGACAGTCCCTATTCCTATTATTGGGGAACCCTCTTGGACACTGAGCTGCCATGGGCTACAACTGTGCAGGGGTTCTAGGTTATCTCCATGAATGGTCCTTGTTTGGAGTATCAGTCTCAGAGAAGACCTTTGGGCCCATATTTCTTGGTTCTGTTGCTCTCCTTGTGGAGCTCCTGTCCTCTCCAGGTCTTACTATTTCCCACTTCTTTCATAAGATTCCCTGCACTCTGCCCAAAGTTTGGCTATGAGTCTCAGCATATGTTTTGATACACTGATGGGTAGAATCTTTCAGAGGCTCTCTGTGATAGGCTCCTAATCTGTTCTCTGTTTTCTCCCTTTTCCAATGTCTGTCTCATTTAGCTTTCTGAGTGAAGATTGAACATCTTACCCAGGGTCCTCCTTCTTGATTAGCTTCCTTAGGTGTACAGATTTTAGTATGATTATCCTATGTTATAGGTCTAATATCCACTTATAAGTGAGTATATACTATGTGTGTCTTTCTGCTTCTGGAATACTTCACTCAGGATGATCTTTTCTAGATCCCACCATTTGCCTGCAAATTTCATGATTTCCTTGTTTTTAATTGCTGAGCAGTATTCCATTGTGTAAATATACCACAATTTCTGTATCCATTCCTCCATTGAGGGACATCTGGGTTGTTTCCAGCTTCTGGCTACTACAAATAATGCTACCACGAACATGGTTGAGCAAATGTCCTTGTTGTATACTTGAATAGCTTTTGGATATATCCCTAGGAGTGGTATAGCTTGATCTTGAGGTAGCACTATTCCTAATTGTCTAGAAAGCACCAGGTGGATTTCCAAAGTAGTTGTGCAAGTTTACATTCCCACCAGCAATGGAATAGGGTTCCTCTTTCTCCACATACTCTCCAGCTTGCAAATAAAACATCTTAAGAGCAATTCATCCATGCTTCTTCGTGGACAAATCTCATTCATATTTTGCATTTTTCAGACAGTCAAGCCTCTAGACCAAGCCTATATATTTGGGAAACAGTACAGACTATTGATGAGAGAGACTGGCAATAGTGTTCTCTGTACAGGAACATCCAAAATAGAGGGGGCAAGGAGAGTGCTTGGCACCCTAAGCCAAATGTGTCCTGAAGTGAAAGTTGGGAATTCCTTGCCCTACTTTGCAGTTCCTTAACATAGGATAATTTTCTGAGCCAGGAACTGATGCATAATTTGATATACCACATTAAATTAAAACAGCAGAGCTCTCATCCAGGAATCTTGAAGTATTTCTAGGTGATAGCTGAAAGTGGTGGCTCTGGCTGGGTCCAGAAATCATAATTCGAGGCTAACTTGGGTTGCGAGTGAGTTTAAAGTTGGCCCGGGTTACAGAGTAAGATCTTAGTTCAAGGAAAAACAAGCAAAACCTAACAAGAATCTTAGTATCATGGCAGCACAGCATTGTTGGAACAATGTCCTGGAAAAACAACATAGTCGATAGGAGGGCTGACCTGTTTGACTCAGACTCTGGCTTCTTTTCAGCATCAAGTGCCTGCCCTGCATGCGACTCTCCTCTCCCAGCCGTAGGCTCATCCTGCCTGTGGATGTTCTTGTGAGTGCTACTGACAGTTCCCTGGACATATTCTTCTGTGGGCTCCAGCAGAACATGTGCTGCCTTGGAGATGTCCCATTCAGAGAATAAAGCCTGATCCTGGTCTCCCATTCATTCATAGCATTACTTATGGGACTTGGTTGCCTTCATAGGGGTACACTAACTGTGAAGGGGTCATGGGAGAGGACTAAATGCAACCATGTATGTTTGTTCATCCAGAGTTAGACATCTGTACCATATGTGTTGCAGCCATGCAGGCATTTGCAGAGACCATACTACACAGGCAAGCTGGTGAACTGACATCATGAAGCCCACAGATGCTCTCTGATAATGCAGCAAACCAACCATGGGGCTGTTCAAAAGCAAAATGAAGAAGACACAGGAAGAATTTAGTAGAAGACCAATAGCTTACTGATTTTGAGTGTTTCACAGTCAAACTAACAACAGTGTAACAAGTTAACAATATAACAAGTATAACATTATAACAACAGTAACAATAAGTTCCATTGCTGTTAGGAAGGCAAGGTAGAGCCCTCCAAAAGAGCTTTTGATAGGCTAGAAGAAATTTAACTTTTTAAAGAATTTAACATTTACTCAGTAGTTCTAAAAGTAATTATAAAATGTAAAGCAAGTTACATTGTGAAGGCATTTAGAATCCTCTTCACTGTAAATACATGATAAACAATAACAAAATTTTCAGAAAAAAAGGAATAATATGATTAATGAAACACAGCTGCCAGTAACATTTTGTTGTGATTTATTTTTCTGTTGCTTGTCTTTTGATTTTAGTGTGTTTGGCTGGTAAGCACATATTTTATGTACATTACTTTTTTCTTAAGCATAAGTATCCATTATTATATTCACTTACTGAATGTTTTATTAAGTAGTGAAAACACTCAAGGTTATGTTCCCCCCTCTCTGAACAAGTTCTAATCATAGTCTATGCTTTTCAAATTATTTTTTCCCAACTTTTGTTCATTTCCAAGTAAATTAAAATATCAGTCATAATTTGTACAAGAGACATTTAGAGGTAATGTGTTCTCTGGGCCAAGCAGACAATGCTATACTTACCTTCTTATCATTAATTGCTAGGGGCTTTGCATTGTGATAAAATTTCAGAGAATGTATACCTGTAGACAGTAGCTAAGATATTCAACATGGTTAATTTGGGGGTGTAAATAAAATGAACTCTTAAGCTCTATGAAATGCAGTACCATATGTGTGAGTGCATATGTGTATGGATGTATGTATGCATGTGTGCTGTGCATGTGTGTGCTTATGTTTATGTGTGTGCCTGTTTGTATATGTATGCCTCTGTGTGTATATGCATGTGTGTGTGTGTGTGTATGTGTGTGTATGTGTTGTGTAAGTGTGTATTTTGAGACACGATTGTGCTGTGCTTCTCATTCTGGTCTTGAACTTGTGCTCTCACATACATTATTTTTTCACCTCAGCATTCTGAAGAGGGGCAATACAAAGCATACACTACCATGGCCAGGTAAGCTTCTGGTCCACTAGCATCTATGTAACCAAGCAGTTTTAATGTTAGTACAAAACATTCCTGCCTGTGTGTAGCTTTGGGTAAATGGTTATAGTTGTACTAGTTGAATTATTGCCAAAACCGTGATGAGGCATGTTTCTCAGTATGATGGAGTTGAGTCTCACAAGAGGCTCTGCCTTCTGCAAAATTCTGTGGTCTCCTTCCAAAATGTGGGACTAAGCTGTGTGTACACGGCTGGGCATGTGGCTCAGTCACATACCACCTACCAGATGTGTACAAAGCCTCAGGTTTGCCACGTACACAAAACAGAAGAAATTATGTTTATAGTTTTCATTCATACTAAAAACCTGCTATTTTGCAGAATAATCAAATAAAAAGTATGTATCTAAAATGCATTTCTATATCATTCATTTATTACTATAACTATTCCCTTTGCCTCATAAGTTTTGGCTCTGACTTCTATCTTATCTGATAATAATATTTTAATTTTGTTTTAGTTTGACGTACTTTGCCCATACTTTTCAATGAAAAATTTAAATACTTTTTGTGTCATCTTAGTTCAGATAAAAATTATCTTTCTTTGCTTTTTAGCAGAAATTTTAATCTGTTTACTCTTACTAAGACAACACATATTTGGTTTAATTTATACTATCATTTTCATTTTACTATAATCCTTTGCTTCTACAGTTTCTCTTTTGTTGCAGTCTAGCTCAACTGTTTTTCTCTGCCTTTCCTCCATATCCCACTACAGTTACCTGACAAATTCATTATACTCTCTCTTTCTCATTGACTGTTATGCCTGGCCCCTCACCACTTCACCACAGGCCATAGACATTTATAAATGTATTTTCTCCTTTTCTTTCTGATTTAAGATGAAAGGAATCAGAATGTTATTATAAAAAGTTTTAATTTTAGTGTTTTAATCTGCTTTTTGAGTGCATTAAAATTCATGGTGAGATTGTCAACATATAATTAACATAACATGGCTTTAATCTTCATCAGGTGGTCTGGAAATTACATTCTTGTCTACTGAGAGATGTTTTTCTGATTGCATTTCCTTTGTTTGGCTTAAGGGATTTCTCAAGCACCCTCCCTCCCAAAGTTTACACAAACCTCTGCAAGCATCGAGCACAGAATCTTCTGATTTCTTTACTCATGAATAATAATAATAACTATAGAGATAAGGGATTCCAACTTCCACAGATTTGGGGTTTACTCTTAGAAGTCCAGATTTCAAGGCTTGAGAGATGGATCAGTGCTTAAGAGCCTTTGTTGTTTTTGCCAAGGACCCGGATTCAATTTTCAGGACCCATATGGAAATTCATAAACGTCTGAAACTCCAGTTCCAGGGGATATGATGCCCTCTTCTGGCCTTCACTGTACTGCACACATGTGCTACACATACATGCAGGGAAAATCCTCACATGCATAAAATAAAGGACTAAATCTTTAAAACATTCAGATTCCAACAAAATTGTTGGGTGAGGCATTGTAGGATTTATTCTTCTATATTGATTATTGAAAAAATAAAAAAATTCTGTGAATAGTTCTATTTCTTGCTTTAAAAGAATTAATTTTGGATTTTCCCACTTATTTACATATTTGTGCTAATTAAACACTATCCTAATTAAAATTGATTTATACCGAGCCGTGAATCTAGGTACTGTTGGACTTCCAGCTTTTTTTGTTCAAAATTACTTGCCCTATTTTAGATAGTTTGCATTTATGTTTATTTCAACAACAGAAAGTCTGTTGAGATTTTGGCTCAATTTCAGCTGCTGAATATATTAGTTATATTTTTGTTGCTGTGAGGAGAAACCATGAGCAGAAAGGGTTTATTTTGGCTTATGCTTCCAGAGGGGAGTCCATGATGGTGAAGAAGGCATCAACCTGGAGTAGGGGCCCTAGAGATTGCATCTTCATACTTACATAAGAAACCTATGAGCTGACTGGAAAGGAGGTGAGACTGTAAACTCTCAAAGCCAATGGAGTTCTGGTTTCCTCCAGCAAGGCTGAGCCTTTTAAAGGGTCCATCACCTCCCCAGACTGACAGTACTACCAACTAGGACAAAGAGCTTCATTACATGGGCCCAGGGGACATATCTCATTCAAACCACTATTTGATGATAGATGATGATGAATTTGGAGAAGCTGACATTTTAATAATGTAATGAAAAGATTTTAAGTCAGCATACCTTATTCTGTGTTTATTGCTACACTGTTACAATACCCAGAACAGATGAAAAGATAAAGAAAATGTGTTTCCTACTAATGTGTTTCTTTCTGTACACCGAAAGAAACTAATCAAGAGGGAAGACTCTTGCTAAAATGCTCATTCCCTATCCAGAAAGGCAAAGAGGATGGACATCAGAAGAAGGAGAAAAGAGGGAACAAGTCAGGAGCCTGACACAGAGGACCTCTGAAAGGCTCTGCCCTGCAGACTATCAGTGCAGATGCTGAGACTTATGGGCAATCTTTGGGCAGAGTGCAGGGAATCTTATGAAAGAAGTGGGAAACAGTAAGATCTGGAGAGGACAGGAGCTCCACAAGGAGAGCAACAGAACCAAAAATATCTGAGCACAAGGGTCTTTCCTGAGACTGATACTCCAACCAAGGTCCATTCATGGAGATAACTTAAGACCCCTGCACAGATGTAGCCTATGGAAGTTCAGTATCCAAGTGGGTTCCATAGTAATAGGAACAGGGACTGTCTCTGACATGAACAGATTGCCCTGCTCTTTAATTACCTCCCCCTGAGGGGGGAGCTGCATTACCAGGCCACAGAAGAAGACAGTGCAGCCACTCCTGATGAAACTTAATTGACTAGGGTCAGAAGGAAGGAAAAGAAGACGTCCCTATCAATGGACTTGGGGAGGGGCATGTGTGCAGAGGGGGGAGGAAGGGAGGAATTGGGAGGGCAGGAGTGAGGGTACCACAGGGGGGATACAAAGCGAATAAAATGTAATTAATAAAGAATTAAAAAAAACTACACTGTGACAGAATAGATGAGAAAATAAAATTTAAAAGAGGAAAGGCTTAAAAAAACAAGAAAATGCAATAGAATTACATTTAGCAATAAAGAATAATGAAGTTATATCATCCTTATAAAAAGGTCAGAGTGAAGACACCATTGTGTTGTGTTGAATAAGCCACACCAATAAAGGCAAAGACTGAATGTTTTCTCTCACATGTGGAATCTAGAATAACACATAAAATTTTTATGAATACAGTATGGTGGTTTGGTTGAGAAATGTCTTCCATAGGTTTAGGCATTTGTATAGCTGCTTCGCAATTGGTAGTGCTATTTGGGGAGGTTTAAGAAATACAGGCATTATGTAAGTTGTATGCCACTATGGTGGGCTTCAAAATGTACAGCCTCACCTTCCTTCCAGTTTGCTCTCTCTGCTCCATGCTTGCATGTGAAGATGTGAGTTCTCAGCCACTATGCCTGCCATATGATGTCCTGCCTTCCCACCGAGGTGGATTCTTTTCATCATAGAACTATAAGCCCAAACTAAAAGTTTCAGCTTACTGCCATGTCTTCCCCTCTGAAGCATAAGCTAAAATAAATGCTTTCTGTTCATGGTTTCTCACCACAGCCACAGAAACAAAACTGATTCAGTCTACAGCAGAAATTCAGCCAAACCCCCAACAGAATCTTTGTTCTGCTGAAATGGAGAATTACATATGAATGCTAAAGGTCTTAAATAAGAAAAGTGTTTTGAACAAGTTTTCTTTCATAACTTGCTTTGATCATGATGTTTTATCAGTGCGACAGGAAAGTAACTAATATATGCATATATACACGGATATGCATATGTAGGATATGAACATAGACAGGACAGGGATGGACAATGAGAAGGGAGGACACTGGGAATGTGTGACATGAAAGCAGAAGGGGTCACTTAGTGGAAAGGAAGAAGGAGACAAGAAAAAGTGGGGAGAACAGATGGGGTAGACAGGGGAGTGATTAAGAGCAAAGCATAATGATATTTTCTTTCAGGCTGGGTCCTGGAAGACACCCCCTAAAGTCATCTTCCAGCTCCAGTCTGGAGCCAGTGTCTGCTGTGGTTCTCATCGCATTCTCAGATCCAGGAAGAGCTCTAGGTACCCAGGCTACCTACTGAGTCTTCGAATAGAGATACTTCTTAGCTCTCCTGGAGTGAGAACACACCGGAGTCCTCTAAGAGATCCTCTGCTGTTAAGTTCATTGATCATATTATTAATCATATTGATTAACATGTTGATAGTTTAAGTGCCAAACAATGCCTTATTTCTAGGATGAATCTTTAGTGCAGAGATTGTTTTCTTGAAAGTGGTGACTTGGTTGTATCTGCTAGCACAGACATGCAGTATGTGATAAAGTCTGAGGCCACTCTGGGTAGCTTGGTGAGATTTCATGTTGAAATACATTTTAAGAGGTGATTGGAGGGTTACAGATATAACTTGTTGGTAGAGCGTTTGACTAGGTTTGTGGCTTAATTTCCATTACTAAAACAGAAAGAAAAGAGTTGTTGACCTGAGTTTCTTTCTCCTAATATTTTACCTAGTGTGATGGATAATTTTTATGTCATCTAGACACAAGCTAAAGCTATCTGAGAAGAGGTATTTTAATTGAGAAAATAACCTTCTTAAGATCTAGCTTTAGGGTATTTTCTTAATGGTTCCTGTGGGAGGGTCCGTCTCATTGTGTGTCGTACCATCTCTGGGCAGGTGGTCCTGGGTTCTATGAATAAAGCAGGCTGAGCAAGCCATGGGGAGCAAGATAGTGCTTCCAGATTCCAGCCCTGCTTGAGTTCCTGTCCTGAATCCCCCAGTGATGGACCTTAGTTCTGGAGGTGTAAGGCAAATAAACCCTTTTCTCCCCAACTTGCTCTTGGTAATGGTGTTTCATTGCAGCAATAGAAACCCCAGCTAAGACACTTAATGAGTGTTGCTTCATGTCAAATGGTTGTATACATGCAGAAATGAGTAGCTATATAACTTATAAGTCACCAGAGAAGAATGAACACTTGAAGACATTTTGAAAATCAAAGTTTATTACATTTAAAGAAAGCTGTTCACACTTCAGCGAGCTTTTCTACTTTTTGTATTTGGATAAATTCATCCAACTTATGTTTACTTTCAAATTTGTCCCTGTTAGAATCATTCATGATTCACTGTGTTTTTGTTCTGTTGTTGGGTCAGTAGTGATGTCTCCAGTGTGTTCATTGACAATTGTATCTTCTTTTATTAAACTTCTAATCAGGCTGTCTAGAGATTTATTAATTTTATTGAATTACTTTTATAAAAAGTCTTTGGTTAAAACAATTACATGCATTGAATTTCTATTTTATTGATTTCTTCTGTTAATCTTACTATTTTACTTTCTCTGATTTTCTTTAGTGTTAGAAACCTCTCCTTTTTATTCATCAAGCATGTGTCCCTGTCACAGGACATAGCCCTTTAAGTCCTTCTTTCTGAGTCCTGCTTCTTAGTGTTCATGGGGACAATCTAGCCTGCTTCCCTCAGCCACCTGTCACCTTTCTGTGGCTGAGTAACCATTGATCCACAGGTCTAGACTTCAGACAGAGATATGAGAGTTCAGAGCACAGGCTAAGAAAATGTTTAGCTTAGAAATTACTGCTTATGGGGACATAAACTACTCATGGCAAAGACCTCAGAGAACTATGATTACCTCTATGCAATGGAAACCCAAGTCACAGCTAGTGTTGATCATTAGGCATGAATGGAAAGCACACTTTAAAACACTTAAAATATTTATTTGATTTTTAATTCCTTGTGAGTGTGGGTCTGTGTGTCCCAGAAGAGGACACTGAATTCCCTGGAGCTAGAATTTCAGGCAGTTATTAGTCATTAGCTATGGGTGGCGGAGACCAAACTCCAGTCCTCGGCAAGGCCGGCAAGCACTCTTAACTACTAAGCCCCAGTTTATGGCATTGAATATTGTTACAGGGGCATGCCAAAGAAGAAGAAAGAGACTCATCACTGCTATTGGAGATGTCTTTATCTTCTTCTGGGAGACTTTATATTCTTTGCCATTCTACCTTGAAACCAAAGGTTGGGATCTCCTAGGAAAGGCAAGGCCGTGGGTCCTATGTGGTCACTTGCATGGGTGACCGTCTTCTGGGTGATGAAAGGCAACTTACACAGTAGCTTGGGAATCTCAGTTAGCATCTCTGCTCTGGAGAGAAGTCAAGGAAGGGTAGGACCTGGGTAATTAGCAACTGGCATATCAAAAGTGCAACATATAGATTCCACTGCCACAACTCTACGTAATTTTCATAGGCTAACATCTATAAGACATTAAGGAAATTAAAATATAGAAATTGAAATATTTGGAGAGATCTACCACATTCTCTACTATCAGTAAGTAAGTTAGAAAGACACGCAGGGAGAGTCTGTGAACCTTAGAAGTTGATTGTCAATGCATTCAGAGCATGGCAGACATGAGCTGGTCAGAACAGCAAGATGAAAGGAGAGAAGTCCAATTGGAATATGAAGCACTACCACAGCTCTGGGGAACTGGGGAGGGGTGCTATCATGGGCAAAGACAAGTGCTGTGGCGACACTCGAGTCTGCACTCTCAGAGGGTTGATCAATGTTTCAGGTCTTCCTTGTGCACTCTGTCTCTCTGTATCCCCACATTCATTCTGCTCCTCAGTTTCTCTGCTTATGCTGGGCCAAGACTGGGAAGGGAGGTGCCTCACAGCAAGCTCAGTTAGGACCAAGGGGAGTGTCAGCCCTAGACAGTCTGTGGCCTTCAGCACTGCCCATGGAGCCACCACTGCTACAGACAGGACCCCAAGGCTCCTCCTCCCCTCAGGTTGGTCTTTCCCAAACATGTTTTAGAAGAGAGACTTGCCCCATTTATGTACCTGAGGAAACTAGGCCAAGTCCAGCTGACATCAGCAGGTGAGTCTCAGGCCCCAGCCAACAGCATCCTGCTGTGAATAACTGAGGACAGAAGAAAGCCAGCCAGGAACAGGGAAGCTGCCAACTGGGAAAGCCATAGAGGAATTAAAATCCCTAACAAAGTACACTCACATACCACATGCATATACACACACATACCAAACACACACACTACATATGTGCACATATACCACACAAATGCAAACACACATGCCACATAAACATACACACATACACACACAGCATATATGCATACACAATCACCACATATGTATACACATACACACATCACGCACATATAGAAATACACATACACTTCTACAGAAAATATATACACATACACACACTACATATATACACACATACACCCCCCACACCACATATACATACACACATACCACACACCATATACGCATACACAAACACTGCATATATTTATACACATACACATATCACACACATATAAAGATACACATACACTACTACAGAAAACATACACATATACACACATTTCACACATGCGCACATATCACACCACATTCATAAGACACATACATATATCACATACATACATATAAACACATACTACCTACAGACATACATGTACAACATATACATACATTCCACACATACAATGTACACAGAAATATACCAAATGCACCAAACATATACATACATACAAGACACATAACATACATGCACACATAAACATGCAAGCACAGACATGTAACATATATACACAAACATATATACAAATATAAATACATAAATAAATCTACATACTTATACTCAGACACAAAAACTACACACATGCACCAAACACATGCTTACACACCAAAACATGCACCCGCACATGCAAATAAACATACAAGCATAAATAAACATACATACACATGCATACAGACACACAGAAACTATACTTATCTACAAAACACACCAAACATATGTATACACAGACACACACAAACTACCCACATACAAACACATAACACACACAAACCACACATACATACTATATCTAATCACATATACATACACAGACACATACATTCAAGCACACATAAACACGTGCATACAAACACACATACATACACAACCATACACACTATGTTGATTAGGCTTTGTTAAATTGACACAGGTTAGAGTCATTTGAGAAAAGAAACCTCAACAGAGAAAGTGTCCTATTAAATTACCGTGTGTGTGTGTGTGTGTGTGTGTGTGTCTGAGGGGCATTTTCTTGATCAATAATTTATGGAGGAGGGCTCAGCCCATTGTGGGTGGTATCACCCTGGGCTGTGGTCCTGGGTTCTATTAGAAAGCAGACTGAGCAAGCCATGAGAGCAAGCCAGTGAGTAGCACCCCTCCATGGCCTCACCTTTTCTTTTTAAGTTGGTTTTGGTCACACACACAAGAAGGTGTACTGAAACTTTGATGTTATAATCCCTGATGCCAATAATAGCTAGGCTCATCAAACTGACTGCATATGAGTGTGCAACAGTGAATTGTCGAATGTGTGCTAAGAAACAAATAGCAACACTCAGATGTGGTTGTCAGCGTCTTTTAAAAGCCCACATTAAGTGTCGAATGCCATTTCCTTGCTTTGCTGAGCTGTCTCGTGAATCTCGAGCACCGCAGGCACTTAGCTGGGAACCAGTCTGGCTCAGGGTGGAGGACTGGGGCTGCCAGTGCCCCGGAGCTAGGAAAAGAAGTAGGCTTTACAGCTCAGTCAATAGAGGGCTTGACAGGCAAGCATGGGGACTTGAGTTTGGGCTCCTGTGCACAGGTTATAATGTATGTGCAGAGGCGTGTGCTGCTCCACACAGGAGGTAGGGACAAGAGAGCCCTTGAGGATTTCTGGCCAGCCATTGTGTGGCTGAATCAGAGATATCTAGGTTCACACACAGGCTCTGTCTCAAAAAATAAGAAAGAAAGAGAGGAAAACAACAAAGTCTGGTTTCCACTTGCAGGTGTTTGAGACAGGCTTTGAAAGAAGATGAATACAACCAAGCTATTTATCCGTCCCGAATGTATTCAATGCAAAAGACAAGCACGAGTGTGCAATTAACCACATGATTGTTAGAAAAGCCGAAACCAGCCAGGTACTCCTTAGCTACATGGGGTCAGGCCACTCCTGTGTGAACCACACCCTCCCACAAGTCTGGAGACATCAGCCCCATTTCCCAAATGGGGCTTTCTTTCCAGGGACCAATCTTTCAGCACCAGAGACTTTGATAAACTCTTCACCATCCCGATTAATATTCCAGGGAGAGCAGGCCCTACAATATCAGACAGACAAGTTTCCATGGCTCAAATCACAAACTGAGGCTGAAGCAGGAAAGGGGGTGAAAGCCTGCCACCGGAGCCCTCCTCAGAGACCATAGTACCCACAGAGCAGTTCCAGCATTCTAGACAGAAGATCTAGACAGAAGCCTATGTCGAGAGAACATGAGTGTCAGCAAAATATTGAAGGGTATACTCTGGTGGCTAGCTGCTCCACCACATCTACTCTTACCAAAGCCCATCTTGGAAGCCCTCAGGAAAAATTTCCCCAAGGAAAGCCTTGAGTCTGACGACGATGGAAGGTACTTCCTTGTTTCATTTTTGTCTTTTGTAAGTGTGCACATGAACAGACTTAGAGCAGGAGGGAGAAGCAGAACAGGAAGCATGGTGGTGAAGCGGAGGAACAACTGGCCTAGATTCAGTGACAGTAGAGCTATAGGCTTTGGAAAATCCATGTAAACCTCTAGCAGAAGGTGGCAACAAACAAAGATATGTGAAAGGCCCCTTAAAGGTCTTTTGAGCATGACCTGGAAAAGAAGTCATTCGATGGAGGTTGGAGGATGAAGAATTTTCTCACAGATGTCATGGTCACCAAGATGTAAAAGTAACCCAAGTAGCTCTCCTGGCTTGCTCTCAGTGTGACCTAAGACACAGACCTAAGGTCTGTGTCTCTCTGCTCTCACAGTGAGCCTTCTCGAGGAAGAGGGTGTCACACCTATGTCTCCAGGGGCTGGTGGTTATGATACAAACAGAGATCAGTAGGAACTGGCAAAGCTCAGCTTTGGGACTCCCAAGTGTGACCCCCTGGGTGCTGACCTTACTGCCTTCCAGTTCGTGTCATCCAGTTGCAAACTGGCTGAGATGAACAGAGCCAAAGCATTCACATTGGCTGCATCATTATTAATACACTGAGCAAAGGAAAATTCAAGTTTGTTGCTGACAAACTTGAAAAGGAGAAAAGGAGGAGAAAAGACTTGGAAGAAAAATGAGGATTCGAGTCTTCATCTTAGTTCTGCTACCTCTGGGCTCCATGACCTGAATACTTACTGTTGCCAACCCAGCTTTTACTTTGTGTATAAGGCAGGTAGACAAATGCATCTCCAGAATGTTTCACCAGCTACAAAGAAAATCTCACAGAAGTATGGCTATAGCTTCCAGCTAGACATGTATCTAAAGTCCTTTAAAGAGGGCCCCTTCACAAAGAGAGCTCTACTCTGAAATTGTTTTCTACAGAATTATTGAAACACGCCACTGATTACCAAATTCAACTCTTGTTGAAACAAATAGCGATCTTTGGAAGCCATAGCATAACAAGATGGTCCAGCCTTCCCCCCCTGTAACAGACCCTGTCTCCAAGCTGCCCCTTTCACTGTTGTTGATGCAGATGACCCAAACAGTGAGAAGGTTCTGCACGGGTGGTAGATAATGATGTGATATCATATCGACCTCGTCTTGAGAGTGAGGGTGGAGAGACCTTATTTTCAGGCAAGGCCCTTCTTCCTAATAGCTGTCATCTGCTTATCAGACTCCCACACAGCAGCAGAGGGTAAATCTTCTAACCTGGGAGCTCTGTTTTAAGAGAAGCCATTGTGACTGCGCAGGTGCGGGCATATCAGCACATTGTGTCTTGAAATCAGACGCCAGGAGGACCAACAAACAAATTGAAACCACATGTGTGGGAAAGACGTCCTCAAATCAAGCTGTCACAAATCAGCCGGGCCTAGTAACTTTATTCTCACCCAGCCAGTGATTCGCACAAAGGCTCTTAGGAGACAAATAAGAACGAAGAGGAGGAGAATGGGGGTGTCTAACAAATGAGGAAGTGAATAAGCATGCTACTGTTAGGGCTTTAACAAAATGTAAATAATTGGCTAATGAGCATACCCCAAGGGGGGGAAATGTGAGGCATTGATGTAACTTAACCAGTATGTTTTTGTGGAAAGTATCTTTTGATTTTTTAAAATTTATTTTTAATCAATACACAAAGTAAAAACTCCACAGACTAACAGATGTGACTTCTGACATGGATATTCAGTCTATAAAATTTAAATCAGGTTAACCATATAATCTCCCCAGACATTTGCAATTTTATCACAGTGAGGAGTACAAGGTTCATTGCTGTAGATCTACATATATACCTCACTGCTGTCCCTAGCCAAACACTGTCATTGTCTAACTCAAAATATTTACATGGAGTTTAGTCACCAAATAAATGTTGAAATTCTCCTATAGAAATAAGAACCTTGGCATGAATCTAAGTTATATTCCAGAGAGCCTTGGAATGTCCAATTTCCAGATCACTCTATATGCAAGTCAAGAGTTTTTTTTTTTTCCTGATAAAAACGACAATTGGCCTTGAAAGTCAGTTGCAGATAAGTATTTGTATAAATCAAATTATGTGTATTAAGTAGCAGATGAACAGAACAAGTAGACCCAATGTGGACACTATAATTACTCAAAACCTGTCAATTTAGTTTTCTCCAAGTGATTAATATCAAAGACCCATGGCTCCAGAGTCTGTAACATTTGCCATATGTGAGCAAAGGAAATGACCTTCAATCATATAGGGCTTGCCCTGTCCATAGCATCCGACCATGAGCCATGTGGGAATTGAGTTGTTCTTTTCCCCAGTAAGATATGTCCTTATGGTTCATAACCTTGGAGGCTCCACAATGGGCATTTGCTATGATCCAAGAGACTCACTAGCAAGGGAGAGTCCTCCATTCTAGAGAACAAACCACTGTGCTCCCATGGAAATTCACTTAGACACTACTTCTGTCCTCAATCAATACAATTAATAGCAGGGAACATGTATTTATATTGAAGATGAGGAAAGTCAATTTGCTCTGAAGATTCCAGGTCCCTGGGATATCAGTTAACTATTTATGCATGTTATCACCTTCCATCATATTAAGAAGTGGTTTGGGTGATTTCTCAGAATTTCTCATCTGATTTCTCATGTCAGGAGAGAGTCTAATTAGATTTTTAATCCTTGACTAATCATGCTACACATGGCACACTGGGTTCAGGTGGGACCTGGAAAGTGCTTTCCACTGACCTATTATTATCAGGCAAGCTTGCATGTAACCTGAATCTGTAGAAAAATAAAGCAGTAAGCCTTCTACTGTATAGACGTTACACGAAAACAATACCCTCCTTTCTTCACCAGGCGCCCAGCCCCCGTCTTTGAAGCAGCTTTGAAGTAATGGACCGCCATGGGCTATTTTCTTCTGGTTTCTATGTTTCAATACCAAGCTTGTCTCTCCTGTTTGTTTTCAGCTAATTGCCTCAAGATCTAATATGTTAGTGATGATGGGTGTCCCCACACCAGTGACCTCTGCCAAAAGGAATATCATGTCTCACAGAAGCTGGAGGAGTGGCCCCAGGGGGCTGGGGATGCTGCTTGGAGGGGTGATAAACCTGGTGTGGGTCAGCAATGGCATCTGAGATTGAATTGGGTCCTGTAAGTGTCCACACAGGGAGGGCTTCCCTCAGAGACAGTGGGCAATAGAAACCCTTGTCACCAGCTTGCTCAGCCTTATTGGAAAGCAGTCACGGTGGCCTGGACATGTCTTCCTCCACAGCCATCATTCTGTCCTCTTTCAGGGACCCATTACAGGAAAATTCGACTTTGATGAGAAGTGTAATCTGGTTGCTTCATCTTCCAGTGAAAACCCTCACGTGAAGTTGTGTCTGATGCACTTCCCTACTCTGGGCAACTGTGCTTAATAAAGAAAATAGATGGCATGAGGCATCTTCATCCAGGAGTCGCTGGAAGCTCACCTCAGCTAACACCTGACCAGTGAAGAGGGTTTCCATTCACAGGACACAGCTGTCCTGCCCCCATAGCAAGGCAGGCTTACTAAGCCCTGACACACAAGTTAGGCAATGGCAGATCTGGTCTGTAGACTGAAACCAAAGCTCCAAGAAGGGCAGGCAGGCCAGTGCTGGGGCTCCTGCAGGGCCCTATGTTAGTTTTTGAGAGATGCCATGATAAATTACTGTGAAAGGAGACTTGTTATCCCACAGTCCTGGAGGCTCAAGATCAAAGAACAAGGTGTTGGTAGGACTTTACTATCTCTGAACCTCCAGTTGACTCTGCCTGGAGCCTTTCTCTTGAAGTCGGGTGGCCCAGGAGTTTCCTCGCTGTGCCATATCTCTCCCAGGACTACCTGGAACCTTTCTCTTTTAGTCTTGTGGCCCTGGTGTTTTGTGGCTGTGGCACTCCTCTCCAGGGACAGTTTCTGTTTTCATGAGGATTTCTCTTCTCTGCTACTGTGTCTCTATTTTCTTCTTTTCACAGGACACCGTGATTGGGTTAGGAACTCCTTAGCCCACTCTCCCCATCTCAGTTTGATGACATGAAAACATCTGTTTTCATGATTCATCCACAGGCACCTGGGAGAGAGGGGCCAGAGACAGACCTCTATCATCTCCCAGATTGTCTACTCCTTTCATAACTTCATTTTTAGTGAAACCAGTTATGTTTGTTAGATTGAGTTTCATAGACATTAAAAGAAAGAATGTGATTTGAAATGAAGTGGGGAAACTGAGGCTCAATGAAGCATTTGCCATACAACAGCTCAGTCTGCTGGGTCACAGATGGTTGCAGCTAGCATGTATGTGCGGCAGGCTACAAATGTGTCCTGAGTCTCACATACTGATGTGCACACATACATGTGTGTGTGTGTGTGGGTGTATGTGTGTTTTGCAGGCTGCATGTCTTCTATAACCTTCATGTGTGTGTGTATATGTGTGTGCTGCAGGCTGCATGTATGTTCTGTGCTTGTGTGTACAAGCATGCACACAGGGATGCATGTACATAGGTTCATGCACAGCTCTGCAGTCTCAACTTCTCATAAGTTCTCAGCCACTGGCAGGTAGCAGACCCAAGGATGAAGTTTTGGTCTGCTTTGGTCCCCTTCATGGATTTCTTCAACTCCATAACTCATCCTTTCCTCACTATCCTTTCTTACATGAAGATGGAGATGGAGAGATAGATTTTAAAATCAAGCCACATACAGGTAAGACTCCCGTTGAGCCTCTCTAGATGGGGAGACCCCGCTTCCCAAG